>NC_083774.1:13500804-13831637 GCF_963514075.1 Conger conger | reverse complement strand
CCCTTAAAATCACTTTAAAGTAATTATTTGGAAAAGTAAGAACGACGTCATTGGTTGACAGGCACAAGGTTTTCATGGTGACCTGTCTGAAATAGAATATCCATTTCTACTAGAAAAATAGAGATCCAAGCAGTTCCTCGATTGTTTGACTGGGTTTGTTTTACATTATCGTTTGTCAGCAGGGTAAGATTTCCATTTACAAATACCAGCCCTTAGTATGGGCTCTGAAAATGTACAAAAAAAAGAAATAAAGTAAAAAAAGAAAACTCAGAAGATGCTACACGTAGTGCTACACATCCTGCTCTTGTTCCATCAGATCGGATTAAAAATGCAGCGATCTCCACAAGAACCACATCAAAAGCTGTTTCTGGACGAGATCATTTCTTCTGGGACGTCTGAAAGGTGTCACTCATCTCTCACTCAGCGAGGAGGACAGTGGAATCAACATTATCAGCACTGCAGCTGTAGGAGCCCATGGAAAGAGCAAACCATTTTCTGAAGAATGATAGAGATTCTGAGACTCGTGTTTCAAATTTGCTGCAAAGATGGGCAAAAATATTCTGGAAAAGAGGAAAGGGGAAATGAAGGATCCCAGAGCCCAGAATGACAGAGACCCAATTGTCCTCACCGGTCCTGCTGCTCCTCCTTCTCATGGTTGTTCAGAGCCCCCAATCCATCTCCTCGCAAAGGTTCAACCAGCCAAAACCAGGGTGGCAGGACACACAAACACACGCATAAATAAAAAAATGCTAATTAATTAATAAACTCCTTCAGCTGTTGCTAAGGGAATCCGGTGAGCGTGGTCCTGCAGTTTTACTGAATGTACCTTTCCCTCAGGACGTAGTTAGAGGCTTTTCACAAAACAAAAAGCTCATGACAATCCAGTCGGAGGAGGTAAATCCAGAATGGGTTTCTCCCCGGAGAGACAGAGCTCAGTGGCGCGGAGGGGGAAGTGGCAAATCCGGGCGGAATCCGGGGCGATACAGTCGGAGCGAATCCTGCGTGACACATAGGGAGACTCAAAAGCAACTGCTTTCTTCCTCTCTATTCGAAGAGTGAGAGAGAGAGAGAGAGAGAGAGAGGGAGAGAATGAGAGAGAGCGAGAAGAGAGAGAGAGAGACTGCAGTGCTGGGACTTTATAGGTTTAGCTCCGGTAAAAATGCATCCATTCCTGTAGTAACGCTTCAGTTCCCTCTGTGTCCCACGCACACGCAGTTCTTCAGAGCGGCAGCCGGACCCAGCACTCGGGTGCCCGGCTCCTTATCACTGCTTTGCGGACGGCGGCTAAGCCGTGTGCATCCCGCTAGTACCGCTGCTGCCTCAGCCGCTGGATCCTTCAGAAATGCGCACACGCATACGCTCACTCCTCCCGCACACTCTTTCCCTTTCACTCACTGTCTGTTCGCTCAGAACTGCTTCTGTGTGTGTGTGTGTGTGAGAGAGAATCTGACTGTGTGTGTGAGAGAGAGAGCGAGAGAGCGCGAGAGAGAGAGAGAGAGAGAGAATTAAGTATTTGAGCTCAGTGGAATGGGAACACGTGAGATGGAGGATGTGAATGCGAAGGTTTCGGCGATGTGGTGGGAGGGGGAAGACAGCAGACAGTCGTCACACAGAAAACACTGAACCAAAGACGGGAGACGGGCAGAACGAAAGGAAGAAAGGAAGAAAGAAAGAAAGACTAAACTAAAGGTGTATCCTCCACGCACAGCTGATCCCCACTCTCTCCCTTCACAATGGCACAGGAGAGATGCTCCCCCCCCCCCTCAGCGGCAGAGCCGGTCCCTGAACGAGCGGTCGGCCGAGAGACAGGGAGAAAACAGACGAGTGAAAGGACGAGCCGTGTGCTCAGCAGTGCCGCCTCTCTCCTTCGCCCCCCGATCGCCTCCGCTCTGCCCGCGCACCCCGGAGAGCTGTCGCCGAGTGTCGGATGATGGAGGGACGTTAGCGGAGTTATGGGGGCTCGGGGCTCTGGGGCTCGGTGCTGGGCTGCACTGTGGAGGAGGGGCCAGGCTGCTTAAAGGCACAGCGCCCCAGAAACGCCGCTACCAAGCGCTGCCTCCTCCCAAACAGGAACGCTGTGCTATACACAATACCAAACCCGAAACAGAAGGTGGGATATGGGATTCTATGGGCTAGTTAATGTAGCACACACACTTAATATTTTTCTGAATAAAAAAAATTGTAGTACAGGTTATAAAAGTTAATAATAGCTTAATTTCTATTTTGGTTTCATTTGCATTGACTATGAAGGACTTCCTTTGACAAATCAAATTCCTTTGAAGTATGAGGATTACTGAACTCATCGGTGACAGTGTGCGGCCATAATGCTGTTGACAATAATAATAATAATAATAATAATAATAATAATAATAATAATAATAATACTGATAATATGATTGAATAAGATTAATACAATAATAAAATTTCTGAAGCGTTAGACATGTAACCGCTTTTAAATTGTTTACTGGAATATTAAATCAAATGCAAAAGTTTTGCATTTGCAGTTTTGAACATAAATAAAATAAAATTCAAATGTATTGACTATATGGCTCTAAAAAGGTACAGGTGATAGTTTGCAACCCTCTGAGTTACTTAAATACACAATCCACCAGCTTTAGGATAGTTTGGTGTTTTCTGCATCATTGTTTGTGCAATGCATAGAGGGTGAGGATCCTGCAGTAAATCTAGATCATAGCTTGCCTAGAGGACCCTGGTCCTAATTGCTAGGGTCAATACCGTACTGTGCCTATGAAGGTAATTGGGTAAACGCTGCGGTATAGAGATTTCCCTTTAGTATGGGTTTTTCTTTTATTAATGAAACATCATGAATGGACTATTTCCAAAATAAATAAATAATAATCCTAATTGGATTCATACAACATGCAGAATCATTATGTTTTTCTTAGATTTCTTGTTTAAGAATCGCCGGGCAGCATCTGTCAGCCCTCTGCAGTCTTATTGTGTGATTAAACCATGCGTGACTGTTTATATACTTGTGTAAGGTGTGTATGTGCATAAGTGTGTGCATGTGCACATGTATTCTCACAGAGCAATGTAATTTGTAGTAGACGTTTTTTGATTTTTTTATACAACTTTCTAGCTACAGGTATTACACTGCGGTCATTATGTATGAGAAGTCAAACACTATGGTCTAGGCTTGAGTTTACTGGTTAACGTCCTATCTGGATGCTGCTTTTAGTAATTTTCCCATTCACATGAATAACCAGTCAACAAACATTATGACTTATACTGTGAGGTTCTGTGTTTTTCAGTTATCTGTTTTATGTCTAAGCCCCCAGCATTTTTTCTGTCAGGGTTTCGGGACAGAGGAACCAAACGCAGACTCTTTGGATTACGTTATCCCTATTTAGAGTCTGCGTTTGGTTCCTCTTTACCGAAACCCTGACATATACCTGCTTAGCGAAAAAAAAATGGGATACTAAACTTATAACTGGCGTAAACATATATGTCACTAACAGGAATACGAACGTGACCACATTGGGCCAGGGCACATGCAAGAGAGCTGGAGGACAAGGGCACCCGCAATACACCCCCACTCGACGAACCCCATCGTTCGGCCGCCCTTGACCGCATAAACGCGTCACAGTTTGTGTACTCAAGCGTGTGTGCAGACAAGCGAGGCTTGATTCGCCGTGAGCAGCTGTGAAGGATTTTGAATAAATTACTGATAACCGCAGCAGACAAGAGTGCCCGACTGCATTTTATCCCCCGATAAGAAATCTGTCTCCTGGGCCCGGTGCTGGCCCTAGCCTTTAAGGGGACCCAAGGGGCCCCAACCACCCCACCCATACTAAATATACATATTTTAGAATCATGTTGGGGCTTCCTGGCAATCGTGGGGCCCTAAACATTACATTTACATTTTAGTCATTTGCCAGAAGCTGACACATGTATAGGTTCTTCTACAGGTTAAAAGCATCAAATGCATAACTAGGAAAAGTCACTCCACCACTGTAGAACAAGATTGGAAAACAGGCGTGAACGTGCAGTCACTTAGGTTGCATACCGGGGGGGTCGGCTGTGCCTGGATCGGATGCCGTACCTGACCATGAGACACTCTCGTTGAAAAGCTGTAGCATTACATGCTTCTTCCGCCATCATATCTATTTTTAATGGTGAGGTCATCCAGGCTAGTAGTTTTTACTATGGAGCTGGAGACGGTCCAGAGAAATATTGGTTCCACTTCATACCATTTCTACCTGGGATTTATAGCGCCTGCCTCTTTACGGAGAGAGTTTATACGACGCTATATATTTCTTTTTCTATATGAACTCACATTATAAGAGGAAATAGCCCCATTAATGTGGACACATAATGTTGTCTCTGCAGTGGTTTATTTGTGTCACAGTGTTTATCCAGCTTTGAGCAATCATACATTGGATATGTGAAGCCAGGAGACTCAAGGATTTTTTATTTTTTGTAATCACAGCATTATCATGGCACTCTTCTTCATCCACTGTATCCACAACAATGCGGGAAGCTTGGGATTTATTTTTCTAATAAACTGAGGAGGGCGAACATGAGAAATCAATACAGGTAGCCTATTGATTCTCTTCAGAGCCGTCAGTTACGTCAAAATGAATGTTGGGGTTCAGGCATCTGATAGATAGGTGCGTTAGCACGCATCCCAGTCTCCCAATGATCCTTTGACCATTTGTCTTGCTCACTGGAATAACACTGACATTAGGATGATAAAAGTACAGATTCAAACAAAAAGAAACAATACAAAACAATACCTTTCTTAAATTTGGTAGTGACCTTGTGTTTTTTATAAAAATAAATAAATATGACTTACCAGGGTGTGATTCCACAGTTTTCCCACAGTGAGGCACTGTGGCATGGGCACGACAGTGGTCTAATGAAAAAAGCTTACACTACAAATGAACACATCTATAAATTAAATCATATATTTTATGAAATACATTCTACATAATAGCATGAAGAAATGAAATCAAGTCATATTGGATTACTCTGAAATTTTCAGCGTGCGCAGATCATTGGAAGAAATTATCATTGCAATCATCATTGGAGTAATTAAGCAGTATGAGGTTCATCTGAATAATTAATGACCTGCTGTATTCTGTCGCATTTCAAAACAGACTGTGGGGACTGCATCTACTGGCAATGCCGGCTGTAACACTTCAAACAGTAGCATAGTTTGATAATTATTGTATATTTGTACATTATTGTATGTCATGTTCCTTGGTTCCAATATAGTAGGCATGTATCAACCACACATTCCCATCTCTCTTTAAATCAATAGCACACGATACGTGGACTCCCTTGCATTAATTACTGGCCCGGTATCTTCAAACTGCCGTGCCATTCACAGTTTTTATTGCGACAGTGACTTGATTGAAATATTTGACCTTAAAATCTCTCGGTTTATCGATGACAGTTGTGGACAAGACTCCCTTTTATGCAATATGCTTTTCGAAGTAGTCAAGGGCAGCACGGGGCATGGATCACACTGATTCACAGCTGACCCATTCAAGGGTTATTGCAATCCTGCAACCCTTGAACCTCGTTCAGTCTACACGAGCGCACGGTTTGTATAATTATATCCAGGTGTGCACCTCTCTGACCCTTTGATATTTTGCCGGCTGTGTGCAAATGATCGCCCGCGTTTCTCCATCCCTCCATTTTGTGCGGAGATGAGCGGCGTGCTGACAGGAAGCTGGAAATGCCATGCGAGGAATCGTGCCCTAATCTCTGCTCCATCCCGGCAGGATGCACGGGCAGGTGAGGTAAACATGGCAGGCTTTTCTTCGCAGTTGTTTGCGCTACGGCCTCTTTTGTACGGAATGGAAATAGGTTTTATGAGGAGGTATCGATCCGTGTTTATGGAAGAGAGTCGTTTGCAGGGTGTGGTTGCGTTTGCTCTCTGCTGTACTTCCCTGTCTTTGTGCTCAAGTCCTGCATGCATGCAATTCCCATTGATCTGCCCCCCTCCCTCCCCTCTTCCCCACTCCCTCCCCTCTTCCCCCCTTTCTCATTGAATCGTCTTAACGTTCTCCACCCAAGTTGTCTTCCATCTGAATCCTCCTTTACTTTCCAGACGGTCTTTCTCTCCCTATCTCCGGTTTCTCCTTGCACAATGCTAATTAGTGCACCCCCCCCCCCCCCCTCCCCCTTTAACACCCAACCATTCTCTCAGTTGCTAAAGTATATTTGGGACTGTTTGCCAAGAGCTATAAACAAGTGTAATAGAATTGCAGAGAGGTTAGCCAGGATAGCCGACTGTGCATTTCTGATCACGCCCGCCTTCTCGCCAGAGTACTAACGAGCTGGGCCACTTCATTGCGCATTCAAAGGGAGTCTTGTCAATGTAGGTCATCTCCACACCAGCCAGCTAGTTCTTCTCTTCCTCTTTCCCTCGCTTGTCTTCCCGAGCATTCATTATCCCCGTGACTTTTCCATTCCCTTTGGTGTGCTGGCTGAAAGGCTTGCACGCATCTGGCGGTGTGGAGACAAGACTCCGGCCATCTCTTTGAATTTGCGCGCGTTGCTTTGTGTGCCTTCACCAGCGCTCATGCTTGTTACCTGAAGAACATACTGGAAATTTTGAATTTACAATTCAAACGGGAACACACAATCACAGCTATGTTCTGGGACAAAAAAGTGTGCTGGTAACACAAAGAAAACTGTTCAGAAGGCCACAGTCAGCATGCGATATTTGAAAAAGAGTTTTAAATCCTTAGAAGCAGATAAACAGTACTGTATTTCTGGTCATTTATTCAAAGAGTAAGTAATTGAAAAAAAACATTTTTCCCCGTTTTCCCTGTGATTTGGAAGGGCCAACTGCAACTGCTGACCCATGCTACTACTGCAACACCTGTCGGACTTGTTGCTAAGGCTGGCACAGGAACGGTCCAGATTTGATTCGGGCCAAAGGCCACACGGCTACAATCTGCACTAGAGCCTCAAGCAGAACTGCCCACATAAAAAAGGTAGAATGCTAAAGAGTCTGAATCTTTTAAAATGGGTTTAAAAGGGTACGCTATGTATAAAAAGCAGTTTCAATGCAGTTATCTGTCAGATATAACGGATGGCCGAAGTGGAATCATTCAGTCTGTAGGCAGAAGGACATGAATATCAGGCTTTAAGTATGAATCCGCAGCGAGTATTTTGGATCTCCCTCTGAATGGGTCCCGATGTGGCCATGACATCTATTGAAGATTACATTAAATGTTTATGAATCGATGATTTCTGATTTGATTACGAGGCTTGATCTACGGTCTCAGCGGTATGCGCCTTGGCTGGATCGTCATCTTCACTTGGTTCCTTCACTGAACTTGTCAGCCAGCATGTTACATGCTGCTACACAAATAATTAATTTAGCACACAATGTACTGGGTACATTGTTTTACTCACTTCCATCTATTCCTGTTTTCAGAGCCTTAGAGTCCTTTAATGATGTCAGACTTGCTGTTGTATGCCTGTGGCGATTATAATATTAAACTTATATTATTGTTATATTTCACGTAATAAAATCAGTGGCGGATGTTTTTATAGTCACCGATTCGTCCTCATTTTCTTGAAAATGAACAATGGATCCGCAGTGCAGTATTTTCCATTGCATTAATCGACATGGGCAACACACATTATGTAGCTACCTATCTTTTGCTTTTCATCATTGAGATATTCACTGTGCCACATGAACGTTTATATGAAAGTATCCATTGCTGTGATTTGGTGCACAAATGAACCTGATACAGATGTCATTTTTCAATTTGCATTACATGTCATTTGGCTGACACTTTTATCCAAAGCGACTTACAGGTGCAGGAGACAATCCTCCCCTGGAGCAATGCAGGGTTAAGGGCCTTGCTCAAGGGCCCAACGGCTGTGCGGATCTTGTCGTGGCTTCCCCCGGGGATCGAACCACCGACCTTGTGGGTCCCAGGCTGCTACAGGCTGCCATTTGCAGGAACACATTCTACCAGCACACTGGACGCTAGTTTCAGGAGTGGCAGTGTCCTTTAATTTCTCAAGAGAATGACTTTATTCAGATATTCATGGGTTCTGAAACAGAAGGTATGCTTTGAAAGCAATGGGGAGGATTACAGTAGAGTACATATGTATATATACCCTTGTGGTATCTGCACAGTTGATGTAGGACTGGGCCACACAGGCAGCCACATTCATTTGTGACAAGAACACAAGATGAGGGGGGAACTATTTTTCCAATTCAATGTAGATAATGCTGGACAACCGATGTTGGCCTATTGCCATTTAAAACATTCATTCTGAGGTCACAAAACCACACACAGCACGCTGCTGTTTATGTACCCTGCAGTGGAACTGCATCATTCACAATGCATATGATTAAGCCATCCTGACCTCTAACTTTTCACACAGCAAAAAAATAAAAAATAAAAATAAAAATAATGACAGAGATACTATAAACATATCTAAACTAAATACATACTAAATACATTGGAGAGCACACGGTGTGTCTATACTGTATGTGTGAGCAATAGGATAGAGAGGAGAGAGAGATAGAGGGAAGGAGACAGAATGAGGGAGGGAGAGGGAGTGTAAGCATTTTCATTACATTGGACGGCTGAAGGCTGCCTATGATGACTCATAAAGGCGTCAAGGCCGCAGTAGCCGGGAAAATCAATCAGAGCAGAGGACAGAATAGAGCCATCCGGAGCAGTGCAAACATACCGCTCCCGCACTGCCGACCTGAATCCCAGCGTTGTTCGCACGCGTTTAACAGGCACCAGAGATGCTTCAACCCCCCCCCCCCCGCCCCACCCCTTCATGCCCTGCCCTCCGCCAGCGTCAGTCAGGGAAAGCCGGAGCCATAGATTAGCATGTGTTTTTACGTGTTCAAAACTACTATTTACAATTCTAGAGCCATTTCCAATCAACATATGATTCTGGCCTACTTACTGTTGCCATATTATTGTAGCTGAGTTTGTGCTGAAAACAAAGATATGAAACACTTATGTAAATTGTTATGTAAAGTCACTGTATGTAAAGTTTATGAAAATGGCACAAATGTCAGAGCATGGCACAGTCACCAGTTTTCCTCATTTTGCCCTCAGACCCCAGAGGGTTAAAAGGGACTGGACTCCAAGCAGCCGGGCCACTGACTGAACGGTGCTCCATAGATCAAAGTTGGACCAGTGAGCTAACTGGGAGCCACCAGGGGGCTTTAACTTTTAGAGTGCATTCAACAGCTGAAAATGGGTAGAGGATTGCAGGGGGATTTGGGATTCGGTGCATAACTCCAGTCCTAGTCAATTTCACTGTAAATCACAGACAAATACATAGGAGCCAACCCGTGAAGAAATGTTCACCATCTCTTTAGGACTAACGCACAGTTTACATCCGTAGAGCAGCACATGGTGGTCGTGTTCAGATTAAGCTTTGACTGTATTTATTAATTCAGTCAGGATTGCTGAGGCTTACTGAACGCAAACAACTGCATGGGGTTCCGTGCCGATGTAATCAAAACAGGCTTTCTTAGTGAGAGGAAGAAACTTCAACTTCAACAAATAATTGTTCTGAAAAGGGGGTTAACCATAAGCTTGATGGCATTAATCAACATCATCTTCCATTCAAGGGCCTTGTCAAAGATAATGTCAGAAAACATGTTTTAGCAGCTTTGACAAAAACTGAAATACAACTATTATGTTGCCTAAATGCCTGTAACAATTATGTTAGCTAAAACCACAACCTGTAAGTCCAAATACACATATTTTTATTGGTAATCATAGATGTCACACACACGTGACACAACCCTGGGCAGACAGAAGAGCTGGACACAGGGAGGTAGAATGAATGTCGGCGTTTTATTATTGTCGGAAGGGGAGAGAAAGCAAGAGCGACTCTTAAAAATAAACACAATGTCTTTGCCGTCACCCTCATGGGATCCGGGAAAAATAATAAAGGCAAACAAAATAAACCAAACTGTTGCTTTCCAGCTCTCCTGCTTCCCTGCTTTTCAGCTCCATCTCTCTCTCGTACACAGCTCATGGTTCCCCGGTCTCTGTGGGAAAGAGTACACTTTTAACAGCCTGGACTAATTCCTCGTGTAGCCCAGGTGTGTGTTTACTTAACCAATAGGCACGGTCCTCGGATTGTGCTGCCTCCTACCCACAAACCGAGGCCACACCTGCCACTATAGATAATAGGCAAATGGCGTAGGATTCATTCAAATATGACATTACATTACATTACATGATTGGCATTTGCCTAGATAAGATAAGGACTAGGGCCTATTTGATCATCGGAATTTATTTTTCTTTTTCCTTTTTGTAATACCACACCACACAAATATGAATAAACAGCTTACCATATTAGAGTGGACACTATACTTACCTGTATGAAAACACCTCAAGGAGTAATACCACTTTTACTTTTGCATACCACTGTTGTAATGTGTGGTTATTTGGGTTACTATCAGCTTTGTTACTACCTTTGTTACTTTAAGTTACTACCTTCCTGTCAGCTTTGACCAGTCTGGCACTTCTCCTCTGACCTCTCTCATTAACAAAGTGTTTCTGCCCGCAGAACTGCTGCTCACTGGATGCTTTTTGTTTTTTGCACCATTCTGAATATACTCTAGAGACTGTTGTGTGTGAAAATCCCTGTAACTATCTGCACGATTTTATGCATTGCACTGCTGTCTGATTAGATAATCGCATTAATAATTAGGTGTACAGGTGTTCCTAATAAAGTGCTCAGTGAGCCCTCTTGACATTAAACTCATGGTTAGCCACTCAAGGGAATGAATTAGGAAAATATTGGTTCCAATGAGTCATTTTGGATTCAAACAAATAAATCAAATGCTTGAAATAGTGATCTAAAGGCATAACTTTATCTGGTTAGCTAGGTCATTTGAGTTCTAAGCCTAGGGCTATAATGATTCAATTGAGTATTCAGAATATCAATATTTGAGTATGAAGTGTTTTTCTTTTCTTTAATTATACTCCATAGTTTTAGGATAAACAAATAAAAATCATTCACACCTCCAGTTAACCTGAACTGAAAAACATGATAGTGAACTGCTGTTCACACATGTATGGGTTTTAATGAATGCCATAAGTTTGATTTGTTCTCCTGGGTGCCAAAATAAAAAAATAAAAATAAAATAAGGAAAGCATTCATGAGACACTACACAGGAATATGCAGAGGAAGCATTTACTTGTTAGTTCCATGAATGATTTATTGGTGAAAACATCCTTGTTTATGTTTGTTGAGTGTAGAGAGATGCTTTAGAACTACATGGCATGCATAATTAATGAAAACACAGATCATGTTTTTGTGATATGATGAGGAAACTCTGTGCTTGCCCAGTTTTGAGCAAACAATGCAAATCAGTCCTCTGAAGTAAGAAGGCATGCGAACAGAATTGTCTGAGCAAAAGGGGAACATTTTTTTTAATAATTGATATACACTTTGAAAATAAGTGTGTTTCTGGATGGACAATTACGGATGTATTTAATGGTTTCATAATGTTATGTCTTCACCCAGGATAAGTTAATTCTTAAAAGCAAGCACACTTGTAAAAGCCAGAGCAATTTGTGTTATTGGTTGTAATGCATTCGGGAGCAAATATATGTGCAGTTTCTAAACACATAAAAGAAAGTGGTTTCAAAGAAACTGAATAAAAATAAATAAATAAACTTTAAATATGCCTAACTGAGGTATTGTATAGACTCACTTAGCACGTTATTAGAAACATTATACTAATACTAGGTAGGGCCTCCCTTTGCTCTCAAAGCAGCCTCAATTCTTCGTGCCATGGATTCCGCAAGATGTTGAAAAAATTCCTTTGAAATGATGTTCCATGTTGGTAAAGTAGGAAATTCGTATTGTATACTAATATAGTAGCTTACAGAAAAATATTTTGCTTAGCATGTAATTTCAGCAGTTTGACATTTGTGGGTGAATAATATACAGCATGGTGGGGAGAGGGATATTTGATCATTCCTCCATACAGAATCTTTCAAGATGCAATGTTTTGCTCTTGTCAAATTCAAACCACAAAAAAGTCAGGTTCAGGTCTAGAACAAGACTAAAAATATTGATTTTTGGTGTCATTCATCAATTTCTTTGTTCATTTCTTGAGGTATGCCTGGAGTTTGACCATCTTGCTGAAAAATACATCAGTGGAAAACTTTTTAAACATGTTAATATAATTATTCATTGGAATCCAATTTTACTTGTACTGTATGACTGATTCTTTGCACTTCACATGGTATTTGAAGCTATTTGTACATGTGTGTAATTGAAATTGGAACCTAGAGTACTTACTGCTTAATGTTACTCTTATGTTAATATTTGCCCACCACCATTTGCATGGTGTTTTTCTTGCAGGTGATACTATAAACAAGACACATTACCTTATACAAAAGGCCATTGACACTGCAGAGTGCCCTTTTTACAATCAAGTTTGCCTCTGCTTTTAACTTATAACCAACATGTCCATGTAAATGCTAGCAGATTTAATGACCTGATTTTATTCTGCCAATTTATGGATTTAGTGACCCAATTGCTACCGGGACAAGGCAATGTGCTGTAAAATGACTAAAATGACTTCTTCCAGCATTTTTAAATTACTGGGTTGTTTTTGGGGTCTGTTAATATATAGAACCATTAGGCTTTGAAGAATAAGAATTGCAAAATAAATTCACTCCCAGACTTCTTCCTTTATATTTGGCATATTATGCAGTATACTGGCAATCTAGTCTTGGCACACTTTTGCCAGATTTGTGCCGCGTTAGCTGAATGTGCTATTCTAAAATGTGTTTGGGACATTTCTGAGTGTGACGCTCTCCTGTTCTGCGTGCGGAGGGGTAAGTGTGGCTCCAGAGCCTGTGGGGTGGAATCTGCACAGCTAAGCGAAACCACGACGGTGCTCGTTGAGAAACCAGAGTCAACCTCGCAATTGCTTTTCCTTGCTGGCAGCAGCTGTTGAAAAACTGAGATGTGAAGATAAAAACGATAAAAAGCGATAATTAAAAAAAAAGGTAGTAGGAAGAGAGTAGACAGGGTTGAGGGTGGAGGGAGAGACCTATCTGTGATTGTAAACAGAGGACCACAGCAAGGCGAAAAGAATCCGGCATAGTATGCCTTTAACCTTTTGAGATGGATACCACCTATCAAATAAGTATTAATTTTCTCTCATAAATTCTGCATAGGTTATCCTTTTTCTTTATGGTAATACCTAAACCTTTGATGGCATACCTCAAACAGTCCAAGTCCACAGGCATGCAAAATGGCAAACTTTACTGAAATAATAAAGAAGCATACGTCTATCCTTTTGAACAAGTTTTGCCTCTGCTTCTTCAGACAATTTTAGGCCAATTCAAAGAAGTAGCCAGATCAGAATTGGGCTATGAGCAACAAATGCAATTTGAAGGTTAGTTTTCCCTGCATCAAGTATGGATGTCAATCTTTTAATGTGTGGTAATACTAGTGATGGTTTGTATACTAACCAAGCAGTTTCCGTGAAGGGCAGCAAAAAAACCCCTCTAATGTTAAAATCAGATGTTAACTACACAAAAAAAAAAAAAAGTATACTGCCATTTTCAACCCATCTGGAATGGCAAAGAGAAGACTCCAACCCCAACCTCATGCTGCGTGTTCAGCTCCACCAGAGAGGGAAGGAGACATTCCCAGAGAATCCATTTTATGTTGAGGCCATCCCCTGAATGTTCTGATATATAATGTTGCCAAAACAATGACAGAACAACTCTATGTAACTGAAAAGTTTTGTTGGTCAGACATAAAAATGTAGAAATGATAAATGAGAAACTGGAAGATAATGGCCAAGGCATCCAGATTCCAACAAATCCCAAAGTGGAAATCAAAAAGGCCCAAAACCAGGAAGCCATACGTGAGAGTGCACAGCACCTCTACAGCTCTTATGGATAGCAATGCAGGTGCACCTAATTACCTGAAATGAGAGAACAAAGGGACAAGATAGAAAAAGAGACAGGAGGGGGCAGCAAAACGCACACATTATATTATTCTCCTGTATAATATTACAAATACAGTATATATAATAGATCACATTTTTAGTTTAGTTTACATCACTAAGAAAAACAAATAGTCAAGCTCATATTAATTGTTCTCCTAGTACATTCTCAGGACCAGAGAGTATTGTCATTGTCAGCTGCCTCTGACTACCCTGGTGCACTGGGTATAAATAAACCATGGGTATACTAACAAGTACTCTATCCTACATAGATATACAGTACAGTACTAGCAGGGGCATTACATTAGGGAGCTGTGTGCAGTGCAGGGTAAATTAAAGAACATCTGCAACAATGAGAGAATATTAATACTCCAACACATGCCCTGTTTTACAGGACATCCTGTTGTGTTGACATTTACCTTTTGCCAAGCATCTCAGCTGGTTGTTCAGATTGGCTCAGAATCTGACTCAGAAAGGCATGTTGTGGTTTTTTATATTTTATTGATTTGTTTTCAAAGCCATACAGCAATACAATCTCCAAGGAGACGGGGGCTTGAAAGAACACTATAATCCATAATGCCTGAAATAATGTGCCTGAAATAATGTCTACGCAAATTGCAGAAAAAAAAGGAAGAGCACTTTATTAGGTATTTATTAGACTTCTTTTTGAGACTTCTATGGCTGTAGCCTGTCCACTTAGAGTTATGATGCGTTGTGTTCAGAGATGCTCTTCTGCATGCCACTGTTGTTATGTGTGGTTATTTGTGTTACTGTCACCTTCCTGTCAGCTTTGACCAGTCTGGCCATTCTCATCTGACACCTCTTATTAGCAAGGCTGCAGAACTGCTGCTCACTGGATTTTTTTTTTTCTTTGTTCTTTGCACCATTCCCTGCAAACTCCAGAGAATGTTGTGCGTGAAAATCCCAGGAGATCAGCAGTCAAACCATCCTGTCTGGCACCAACAATCATTCCACATTCAAAGTCACTTAGATCACATTTCCTCCCCATTCTGACATTTGGTCTGAAAAAACAACTGAACCTCTTGACCATGTCTGCATGCTTGCATGCATTGAGATGCTGTGACATGATTGGCTGATTAGATATTTTCATTAACAAGCTGGTGTACAGGTCTACCTAATAGAGTGCTCAGTGACAGTATAGTCAATAGCAAGCACTATTTGTGTGCATCAAGATCTAGGCCACTAAAAATGTAATTGATACCTGCTGGAGGTCCTGTTATCCTTGTCTGCTGTGCAGTGCAGCTCTTCTGTTTGAATAGCACAGGGTTAGTTGACCTGACGTGGGGGTTGCCATGGGCCAGATATGAAAACCTTGAAATAGAGAAAATTAAAACTGCAAGGGCGAAATGGGATGTGCCTAAAATATAATACCAAAATAAACAAAAACATGGAGTTGGACTGTCAAGCAGGTAGGGCGAGACACTTATTCATCCGACTTTTTGTACTGCAGCATCATAATCACATCCCTGGAAATTCCAGTTGAAATTCCAAGCTGGTTTAAGGTGCATTTTCAAGTTTTGAGTTTGTAGCTGGTCTGTGACGGGTCAAAGCTGGTCTCTAGCTGGACAAAGCTGGTTAAGTCATTAGAGCAAGCTTGTGGTCAAACAGGTGGGCTAGCTGACTATATTGACTTTATGACTAACTGGGCCATGCTGGCTGATTAGCTCATACTTATATAGACCAGCTTATGACCAGCTCAATTTTCAAGCCGGTCCAGCTGCCATAGCTGGATTTTACAGCAGGGTTGGTCAGTAGCTGCTCAAGGTAACTCTCTCTGACAGTCTGCTCGAATGTGTACTCTTGTCAACAATGACTGTAGGGAGCAGACAGCAGGCATAAATCGAAACCAAATTTCGATTCATGCAGAAAAATCAAATATTATATACCAGGTGGCAGGTTTTCTTTCTCAGGTTCTTCACCATTATATCACCATGCCTCTGCCTTACCAGGGAGTCAGCTCTGCTTCTCATTAACTGGCTCTCGTGCACCTCATCCTCTCTGACGGGCGGCGAGCCAGGATGAGGCGAGTTCAGTTCACCGTCTCTGATGGGACCGTTTTATTTCATTTAAAGAGCAATTTTCAGACAGGTTTTTCCAGGCTGTTTAAGTAAGCAGCGCTAATGCACCTCTGGGTGTAGAAATAGTCATTATCCGTCACGCCTGACGCGCCTCTTTCTGGCACCACCCCGGCTCCCCTGGCAGCTTTCGTTTTTGCCACACGCACCAAAGCTGACCGCCGACCGCTTCCAGACGTCCTTCTCTGGTCCGAGCCTTTATTCTATAACGCCAAGGCCCGCTCCGACCAAACACGGGCGATTCGAACCTCCGTAGCTCGCGATTACGGCCCTCGGACCGGCGCAAACGCGCTGCGCTGGAACGGGAGCGGAGAGGAGCATGTGGGGGTCCGTGATAAGCTTGGCCGCTTCCTCTCGCACTTCAATCTGATTCTCCGTGAGAGGACTTTAATTTGCATCACACGCCTGGGCGCCCGGCTCCCCTCCGCCCTCAGAGCCTCTGCGACAGCCGCTTTCGAGCGGGTTCGAAACGTGCCGCTTTGCCGGACGAAATTTGGACGTAGGCGGCGGAGCCGAAGCCAAGGCTTTTTTTTTTGGTTTGTTTGTTTTTCAACTGAAATTAAAATGTTTCCATCCCATTCAACTCAACAGTCGCACACATCGTGCTCCAGTAGCACAGGAATATTAAAGCAGAGACATTTTGTTTAAAAAACTAAAACTCAGCCTTCATTCCTTACAGTCCTTCCCGTCTTTCTGACACATTTTCACAGAGATGGATAGGACAGGCGCGTGTCTCTGGGGCATGATAGCAGCGCTGGCCTCGTCTAATTAGACCTGTCAGCTCAGGTTGTCAAACTGTCAACCATTCATGACGCACCTGACCATCTCTTCACCTTGCAGTGCCATGTCTGCACAGTGCACTGGACAGTGCGCAGAGGTGAGAATGATAATCTGAACATAAGTGTGCCTGGCTTTCGCTCTTCCAAACACGCATTACTGTGTTCATGAGTAATGACCTACAGTTAGGACTTGTGCCTTATTGGTCGTTACAATTCTCAAAGAGAAGACTCAGAGATGATTACTTTGTCATTAAATGTATTCTGTTCGTTGTGTATATCATTCCACAGGGAAGTATGGCAAACAACAATGGCACATATTAAAAAAATACCTGCTTGATACTGCTGGGTAGATTATACTGGGCAGGTTGTATGGGGAAAGATGGAAGGTGACTAGAAAAAGAACAGTAGAATTTCTTCTGTAACTTTGTGTAGGCAGTGAAGCCTCAAAAATACAGGATGACTACCCAATTAGCATTCCGTTGTAAGGGACTGTGAGTGGATAATTTATTTGATCGACAGAACAAAAAGAAAAATCTTAAAATAAAGAAATATGAATCAGTGATTCTAACATTGTGGCCTTTCGCAATTATGAGGACACGGTACAAGAAAAGCAGTTGTTAATCCCAACTGACAAAGGACTTGATGATAATAAAGGTCCTTTCTCACCTGGCCCCAAGGCAGAATGGCTCTTCAACATAATTGCTAATTGTCCAGCCATTATGTGATTGCACAATTATTTCTAGGACTCATCGATGAGTTTGACGGAGACAAACGTATCTGCGAACGGCAACTGGGAAGCCTTAAAGATTTGAATTGTCAACCAATTAAAGTTTTCCGCTTAAAACAAATTGGTGTGCAAGGTGAAACTAGTGGCGACCCTAGCTCTTGGTAAGTGGACACGCACCAGTTGCTCCAATTCTCGAAGAACTCTGTATTGTACAGAAACGGTTTTGTACAGTATCCTCTGTTGAACTCTAGCGAGAACATCACACAGATGTAATAGCTAGCAAGGCCTTCCTGATTCACTTACACTCTTTCCCTGTTTCTTTCTGTCATGACCACCTCTTCAATCGACCACCTGTCAATCCACCCTTGTGTTAGCCCTCCCCCGACCTGCCCATTTCATTAAGACTATGTTGAGTAGTATACTGCAGAGAGAGGTGCCAAGAAGAAGGCAGTTTGCCGCAATATGAAGATCTGACCTCATCCCTCAGAGGTCCAGGGCAATAAAAAACACGAGCTGGGGGTGTGGGCTGGTAGAGGTCCAGGACAATTAAAAAAGAGGCGTGGGTTCGCAATGCTTCAAATTTCAATCTTCTGCTTTGCCCTTCCCAGTGAGAGGTGGCCACGGGGTCAGCTTCACCCATCTCTTTGATCTTGTCTTCCTCCCTTCAAAGGTGATGGGAGACCCAGGACAGTTATGGCTGTTCCTTCTCCAAACACTTGATTCATCAGTATTGACATTGACATCACTGGAATGAAGGGGTATGGGTCCCTGGACAGCAGTAGCAGAGTTTAAACCAATTAGAGGCGCACTTCAATTGTCAGTTTGAAGTGAAGAGCGATATCCTACACCAGGGGTGTCAAGCTCCTGTCCTGGAGGGCCACAGTGTCTGCTAGTATTTGTGGTTTCCTTTCAATCAGCAGCCAATTAAGGCCTTGAGAACAAGGTGTGTGGACTCTTTAGCCAATTGAAATGCATCTCTTGTGCTGAAACACACCAAAAACCAGCAGACACTGCGGCCCTCCAGGAGGTGTACATACATTCTGCCGTTCTACATCTGATTGTCTCCTCATCCATCAGCTGCATAGCAACAGAATGATGTCTCACAAATCCCCACAAATCCCTATGTTCTCTGGCATGGAACATTGTGGTGAGTTTGGTTTAAAAAGCATGTTGGTTCATTTCAGGCCTGAACTGTTTCTTTCCTGACCTTCTCATTATAAAATTATGGTAAATGGTAAATGGTTGGCATTTAAATAGTGCCTTTATCCAAAGCACTGTACAATTAATGCTTCTCATTCACCCATTCATACACACACTCACACACCAACGGTGATTGGCTGCCATGCAAGGTGCCGACCAGCTCGTCAGGAGCATTTTGGGGTTAGGTGTCTTGCTCAGGGACACTTCGACACAGCCCGGGCGGGGGATCGAACCAGCAACCCTCTGACTGCCAGACAACTGCTCTTACTGCCTGAGACATGTTGCCCCAAATTATAAATGAGCTAGGCATAATCCCATTACATCCATGGATTTTTGCCATCTCTTTTTTTGCATTAGCGTAGTGGTTAAGGTACATGACATGGTTTGATGCCCAGTGTAGCCACAATAAGATCCGCACAGCCATTGGGCCCTTGAGCAAGGCCCTTAACCCAGGGGAGGATTGTCTCCTGCTTAGTCTAATCAACTACGTCGCTTTGGATAAAAGTGTCAGCCAAATGACATGTAATGTAACAATGCTAGCAATTAACAACCAAATTCTGTACCTTTGTATTTAAATAATTCCTGTCCTTACAGTCTTCTTATGACTATTAAAAAGCTGTCCCAGATTAATGGAACCTGGCCGTCTCATATTTGGGTTCTTCTTTTTGTGAATACACTGCAATGTGGCTACTGGCCCTCTAAATACACACATATTTGCAACGCCTCCCCTTTTTAATGCGTCCGAGCTGAAACCGCACACAGAGGAAAATGAGCCGTAATGGCGATGCTGGTGGCAGCCAATAACCACACAGCGTGACACTCACTCAGGAAGGCCCGGAATCTTTCACCTCAATCTCTCATAATGCTGCAAGTGCGCGGAGGGATTGTGGGTAATGGCCGACACTGCGTAAAGTGCGTCCTCTTAAAACGCACCGCTGTGGACGTCCATTATGAAGCCGAGCCCTGCCGTTTCCTCTGACTGTCTTTTTCGAGATCTGGCCGGGAGCCTAGTACCCACTTTACCAAATAATTTTGTTACAATTTTCACTGTCATTTAACTTTGGTGACAGATGGGGAGCGCGTTTTTCGACGTAATTGACGGGACATTTCACCTCGTCTAGGCGTCGCAGGGCCCACGTCCTTCATGGTGGTGGGCACAGGCGCATCTGAGATTTGAACTGCTTTATTGCATCACTTTTTAAGGTCTAATCTGATTAGCATTCGTTTGGGTTTCGAATGGTACTGGCAGACGCAGGTGTGGGGAATTTATTTGTAGCGGGAGAGCAGGCGGTAATGACTGTCTTATGCATATCGGTCAGTGCGTGGATGTTCCTGTAGGTATGTTAACGGTACCTGTTATATTTACATGTGTTTCAGTATGTAGCTTTCCATTTTATAACACACAGGCACGTGACCTGCTGATAGAGGTATCACCTATCTTTGTCATTCTCAAACATGAGATCACTGCATAATTGCAGCAGCGCAGTAAAAAAGCTGATAGATATTCTAAACCACACCCCAGCGGAGAGTGGCGGTGTGGTAGAATTGCTCTCTTGAAAACTGAACATTCTCAGCAGTCCTGCACATAAGTGTGCTATATATGAGTCTGTCATTACTGCAGCATTCTCGGTACAATTCATTGCAGTCGGCAGCCCTGCGATGTGCTGAAAGCAGATGGTCCAGAGCAACGCGATACACTGAGTGAGCAGTAAGTGGTAGTTGAGTCTGCGGACGCCCGCTATGCTACCAGCAGGGTCTTTAGCTTCATGTCAAAGGCTAGCGGTGAAAGGACGCAAGAAATCTAATACTAACGGTCGCAGGAGATGAAGTGGTCCAAGTTTAGTGGTACGGGAAGGTAGTTTGCAGTAGCAGAAAGTCAAATATCAGTGTCCGTAATCTGCCGTTTATTTGTTTCTGCAGGGGCTCAGGGAAAGTGAATATCAGTTAATTAATGAGTACATTGAGAGCTTGTCAGAGTGGATTACCTGTCATTGGTTATATTGCTACCGATAACAAAGAAAATACCATTTAATATGCATTGTAAATACATGGTAAATGGTAAATGGCAGGCATTTATATAGCGCCTTTATCCAAAGCGCTGTACAATTGATGCTTCTCCATTCACCCATTCATACACACACTCACACACCGACGGCGATTGGCTGCCATGCAAGGCCCGACCAGCTCGTCAGGAGCATTTTGGGGTTAGGTGTCTTGCTCAGGGACACTTCGACACAGCCCAGGCGGGGGACCGAACCGGCAACCCTCCGACTGCCAGACGACTGCTCTTACTGCCAGAGCCATGTCGCCCCCATAAAGGGTATCCATTAGAAGGGATATAAGAAAAAATATATATATATCACTGTTAACAGGACCCAAATGTATGGTCCATTTGGATAATTTCACCCATTGTGATTCAGAACTGTACGTTTCTAAAGAGCCATTTTGATTATGTGCTTATTTTGCTATCGACAGCATACATCAATAGCCATGCTTACATGCTTTTTCATCTATGCCCCTTCATGTTTTAAAGCAAGCAATTCAAAATAAAATGAAATACTCATTCCTTTACCAGCATACATCAGTTGTACTACAGATAGATGCACTGCATTGAGATGGGTGCTCAAATGCTCTTTCGTTTGTGCATTTCTCATTTTACTGTTGCTCTGCCTACTAGCTGTTGCTGCATTGCTTAAATTTCCCTGCTCTGGAAATCATGCAAGCTGCCCTGCTGCGTGGCTCATTCTGCATGCTAAAGCCATCGTGCTGCCTGGCTCTTTCTGCTGCATTACCTGTTTTGGCATGCTGTCCCGTTTTCTGCTCCCACCACCATCCCAGCATCCACCTGTGCGCTCAGCTTCTTAAGACCCCCATGGGGGAGTTTGTCGTCACTCCCCATTTCGCTGGCTTACAACAGGGAGTGATAAGAGGCAGAGCAAGTTCGCATTTACATTAAACCTCAATAAAAATTCATTCTGAGTCGTCTCGCTGAACTAATTAAAAGCTAATTGTTATTATTGTGACTGTGGCCAGTCTAACTTTAGTAGTTCACATGGCAATGGTTGGCAAACTGATGGAAGCTTTAAAGAGTCTAGTCACTCCAGGATTGATTTTCAGCCCTACCTTGCCATTAGCAAGGGACTAGTATTTGACACACTTACCGAGGCTAAAGCAGATGTCCCTGCAGATTCCATTTTTTAGTAGTTCATAAACGAAAATTAGCATGTTGGTAAACGTGTCACTCTTTCCCCCGCCAGTTCTGATTTACATTTTGTCCCGACTACACCCCATACGAACTACACCCCAATGGCTGTTGCCAATGGATGATGGTTCATAAAACCACTTTTATGGTTCATAAAACTGTTTTGCTGGTTTTAGGCTGCATGTGCATTTCTTTTGCATTAATAAAAAAAAAGAAAACCTTGGTTGTCAGCACATTTTTTAAAACTACCTTGAGTGAGGCATGCGGTGATGTTCTGAGTGGATCCACTCTAGAGGGTAACAAACAGGCCTCTGTGGATATTCCACACTGAGTGGGACTCGGGACTACATCACCACTGAGAATAACAGAGCAAGCCACATTAAACAGTGAATTTGAGATCTATGTATGATATCTACCAAAACCCACCCTCCTGCTTCCTAACCACACCCCCACATTCCCTCTGCCAGCACCCTCTACCTCTGAACCACAGAGCCTGGAGTGTACAGTTTCACCTGCCTCTCCCTCAGCATTTAAAGACTGAGAGCAGGCGTTTGTCATGATGGATGACTGAAGCACACTCTGCTTATTTCGGGGTCGAAAGGTTGCTTTGGCTCAATGTCCTGAGGCCAATTATTTAGAACATCAGGATTCTTTTGCCACTACATAAAGAGTTTCTGACTGTACAGTTTTGTTTTGGCAATACTATTTGTAAATATTTCATATTACAGAAAAGTGAATAACCAAGAATGTGGTATATTGACAATACAATGTGATTAATAGTGTAATGTGTTTAATTTATTTATCATGTAAATTGTAATTTCATTTGGAAAAGTGCTTTGGCTAAGACGTTGCAAGAATACATAGCCGTGGATTATTAGACAGGCTTTTCTTGGTTACACAGGTTTATGTTGTGCTATTGCCTTTCCCTATGTTCTTAAAAGGCTCAGTTGCTCTGTCCCTGAAAGAAATCAGATTGACTTGTCATCAGTGAACCTTGCAATGCAGTCACCAGAATGGTCCTGTGCAAACCGATCGGTCTTCACTGTTCTCCATTAAGAGAGACATTCATCCAGTGTGAGGAAGAAGGTAATGTAGGATGGCCTTATAATGGATGGGTCAAGGAAAAGCCAGCACAGATCTGTGCAGTAGGGACAGGGTGAAAGTTTTACTTGTCCCCCACCTTCAAATGTGATTTATTTAATGAATTGCGCCACTACTGCTTGGGAAAGGTGTTTTTCTTCTTCTGGAATTATAAAATTTGTGGGAAAGATGTTGTGCTCAGGCTTTATTGCATGATTCCTCATGTTAATCTAACTCTAAACAGATTATTGAGTTCAAGAGTGATGAGATCAAATTATGGTTCTACACCAGAAGTCTGTCCATTTTGGAAATTATTTTTATCCTTTAAGCAACATCCCTGTTCATTTCATGTACTGTGTTCACTAAAGGCCTTGTGAATGGACTGCTTCAGGATGAGGGACCCAATTCATGTCTTTATAATCCTCCTTAGAAACTACAATTTCTGAGGGTATTGTGCTTTAATGCAGGTATGTGTACCATGCAGGCGTCCAGCTAGTTTTAGGAAAGCAATAATATATTGACACTTTTACTTATATGAAGATTTGGATCTCTATAGCATCACCATGGGGTTGGATTTGGCTAAGCCTTTTGGACTGGAGTCTTCTTGACCCTACTGCCAGTGTGCATACCACTTGTGTTTAAGGTTGTGGACTTATTTGCATTTATCTCATAAGCCACACCCACTGCAAATTCATTGAAATGTCACAAGAAAGGTAATATCTGTATATTAATATCTTGCAAATTGGTCATTTTTTGTAGGAGCAGAAACATTTGAAGTGATTTCAGAAAATTCTAAATTGGCAAAATTGAATGTCTTCATGAGGACATAAGGTCTCAGGAGGATAAAATAAAAAAGGCTGTCTAACCACTGAGGTTGGACACACATAAGTACGGTTGTCAAACTAAGTTGCAGTTTGGGCAGGGTCAAATTATTGGATGACAGTCGTCTTCCTTGCTCAATTAGGAGAGTTTTGTGTGGTCCAAATTATTTTATTCTTAATGTTCAAAGTCAGTCGACCTAAGTGCTCAAGTGTGTATAATTTTTTAAACCTATCACGCTTCCTTTGCAATCACTTTATGCGTTCGCTCTGCAGACAGTCCTGGAAATGCCGAGCATAGCATGTTTTTTAAAATTATTTTTTTAAAAGAACATATTTGAATTTCTACAGGCGGGCAATTTACTTTAACAGCGAGTTGCACAGCACTGCTGCACTTCTGGATACTTTTCTTCTGAAGGAGCAGCCCAAGATGCCGAAGGCCCTTCCCCACAGCCAAGCTGCAGCACTGTGGGATCTCACCATTTCATGCCTGGACTCGTTTTACAGGGGTCAGGCGTTCCTCTAGGTGTTCCTTCACGTTGCGCGCAATTAGCAGGGTGTATGTTTTTGCACTGTGTACATTTTGTGCACTTTTTTTTGTTGTTTGATTTTTAAAATCCCATTAGAGGCTCTTCCGTCTCCCTGGGGTCTTGTCTTCCATTACGTTCTCCAGCTGTGATTCCATCCTTCTCTCCGTAGCCCATCTGCATTTGTGCTCGTCAGCTTTTCCACGGGAAGGCGGGCCGTGAATCCTCCCCCTCTCCCACCGCTGGTGCGCGCGCCCTCCTGATATCCCACCGATAACTCCCACCTGGATCAAGAGCTTAGAAGTGTTAAGGAACAAATTACCGCGCATTTACTTTGGGCTTAATGCGGTGCAATAAAAGAAGAAATTCAATTTACAAGGGAAATATATCAAGGCGCATAAATGTCAATGTAACAACGCTTTCCCAGAGGGTATTGTGCTTTAATGCAGATATGTATAGCACACAGGCATCTAGCTAGCTTTAAGAAAACATTGATACTGTATATACACTTTTATATATAACTTTCACATTTTGTCCTGTTGTGCCTCTCATGCATTGAAATAGTTTCTCCCTTTTACCAACACAAATTCACGATATGTATGGTTCAAAAAAAAAGAAAAAAAAAAGAAATTGCATTTTTCTAAATAAAACTTACATGGCACAACTAAAAGGGTATTCACCTCACATTGCCAATATTTTGTACATAGGCCTCGGCAGCAATGAGCAACACAGTCTTCTCAGGTACTGTATGATTGTGTGGGGTTTGTATACTTAGATTTTGTCAGGTTTGCCCATTCCTCCAAGAAAATGTGATCCAACTCTACCGAGTGTGGACATCAATTATCAGTGGATACGGGGCTTTGGTTGGGCCGTGCAAGACCTTCTTGCTTTTAAAAACCATTCTTTCGCAGTTTTTCCCCAGTGCCTTGGGTCGTCATTGTGAGCTCTGTAACTCCATTTGTGTTGTAGTTTGGTAGACATCCAGGCCAATGGGGCAGCTGCTGGAAGTGGCCAACAGATTCCTCAGCCTTGGCCTTCAATATACTGTATGCATACATAGCTAAAGCTTTGGGCATAAGACTAGGGACCACCAGGACTGACCTGTTCCTCCAGTCTGAGTGCTGGCCTCCCTGCACAGCTGGTGTTTATTCTGCACGTCTGCCAGAAAAAAAGTCATAATTCCACTGAATTTTAAGGCACTTCACAGCACAGACTCAGCCCCACAGAATATGACTTAATGACTGGGTGAGTACGGAGGACCATCTGAGGCAGACATCAGACTCCTCTCCTTACAGTAGTAATGGAGAATGAGAGATAGAAATTGTTTGAAATCACAGAGTAAAACTGTGCCGTGCAGATGAAATGAAATTCAAATTTTGTTTCTCGTAATACATCTAGGGAGTTTTTAGTGCCATAATGCAAATGGAAACACAGCCTGTTGGTTAACTCTAATGCAGATAGACTTGAAACCTGCAAAGTGCAATTTCAGCCATTTCACAGACATCATTTTCAAAGAAAAATTCAACTCAGCCACTAGTCTCTGGAAAGAAAGAGGGATTTCTAGGAAATACAAAAACGGGGATCACAATCTATGAGCCAGCCAGGCAGCACAGAAACATTACCATTCAAAGCTGTGTCCAACTGAATGACTGACTAGACATATGGTGTGAAACTCCATTTAGGTAGGGCACACTACATTTCTTTTTCCTTCAAAACAAAATAGTTAAAATATGACTAGCAGACACGTTTGAAAATGTATGGATACAGGTTCAGAGGCACCTTTTGAAGTATGGTATGTGGTGCAGGAAAGTTATAGATATGAATGATATTTATGAAACAGTATGACTGCAGACCAGTGGGCTGTGTCAGCAGCTGACATAACTCAGGACTGATGAACAGTCCTCAGAAGTTCACACAACAACCATCACACAAACAGGAGCAATTTTTGACAGGATAAGCAATATATCGTACAATTGCTGTGGGGGTGTTTTAAAAGTTAATGTAAGTTACATAAGAAACGCCGTCACCCACCTGACATAGAGCTTTTATTATTTCTTTTTTTAAATTTATCCTTTATTATTTATAATTGTATGCTGCAGGAAAAGTGACCACCTTGAGTAGCATTGTCTTGGATGTAAACATTAAAAACTGGAGCCACCAGCAGGACCTCAGGTAAACCTACATTTGCATCGCTACAGATATGCGATGAAGTTTTCAACTGCTGTAAGGGAAGCAATAAACTGAGGAAAGGGGACTCAAAGAAAAATGAAGTGTAATGTAATTACCCATAATGCTTTATGGAGTAGCACAGACCTTTATTTCCCCCACAACAGTCATGTGTAAGCTACATAAGTAAGCCATAGCTTCCAAATGCCTTTGAGGTTTTTCTGCATGGTTGCAGCTACATCACAATCACGCAAGCATTTCTACTGTCATCACAGTACTTCTTGGAAGCCTTTCGTTGCTCTTTCTGTGCTCAGTAATTCATTGCATGCAACAGACAATAAACCTGAGGCATTGATGGTTACTTACAACTTAGCTGAATTTTTTAAATGTTGAATGGAGTGATTGTTTAAAAAACAGTAAGTGTAACTTTGTCTCATACCGTGAAACTCAATTACATTCCCAAGCACCGGGGATGGATGAGAAGACCGATTGCATTTGAGTCAGTTTTCTTCCTCGAGGGAGCAGGAATCTATTGTGCTCTACTGTCGCTGAAGCATCCTGTGAATAAAAAACTTCCAGATAACTCTATCCAGCTCTCTTTGATTTATATTGACCTGGCAAAACTGAACAGGGAAAAAACCTCTAACAATCAATCCTCTCTGTTCCATCCACTGATACTTCCCATATACACATACACAAAAGACACTAGCAGAGCAACTCTTACTGTCCCACCCATAACAGTCCTCTGGCCTAGCAGTTGTAATGCTGCTAATAAACACAATGTTGCTGGATAATAGCATGTAACGGGTGTACTGTTTCTTTTAGGACACACAGGGGAGGCAGGCTAGGACGCATGTGCAGACTCTCTCTCGGACAGAGAAGTTACAGAGTTATTTTGTGTACTTTTTTTTATTACCAGTAACGCGAGGGCTCTGTTTGTGCTTTTTCTTGTTTTACTAATCTGTTAATGTATGATAAGGTTTGTGTGCCGTAGAGGCCAGGCATGGTATGGTTAGCACTACATTTAACAAAGCTGCATCTTCAAGTCTGATCGGCCTGCATCTTCAATGGTCAGCAACAACAAGCTAACGAGCTAACAAGCTAACGATCTAAAGCGTTACATAAACCAGTGTGCTGGAATCATGGCATTAAAATGTATTATTCCCTGAAACTGCCAGTTCTTACCACAGAAAGTGACCAAGAAACTATGCATTTGACGTCCCTGTTCAAGGAGACACCATTGGGTCCGTTCTAACCCGTTCTAACAGGCTAGGCAGGCTTTAGTAAAGCCAAGACCAGGGTTGTAATACAGGCCTCATAATTTGGTGCATTTACTGCCTCACCATAGAGTACTCTCACAATATAGTCACAAGAACAATGAATTAATAGACAATTAATAAGGTGTATTCTAAATATGTATTCTAAACATACATCCCGAAACTTGCAGCTTACTTCAGATGTCCCTTGTCATTTGAATGTATTGTCTATTACTACTTCTTAAGTTCTCTACACCTGAATTAATGCTGTGCATTTAACTGTAGTGACAGTGAATAACAACTTGCTTTCCTGGAGAGGCTCCATAAGTTTATTTATTTCTTATATGACCATTTATTTTCTGCATGCATCTCTTCCTCAAACTAATGAATAGGTCTCCACTAGACCTGTCAGCGTGAACGAACCTCAAGGATCTGTACAGTAACTCAATGGAATCATTTGGCTTTAATTAACTCTTGGTGTCACATACGACACTGTTTTGGTCAAACACTCACATTTCTTTTGTTTAGTTACCAATCAATTGATTTTATGCGGTCAGAGCAGTTTCCACCGAGCTGCCCATTAGAATGATTTGACCTCTCAATCCATACCAAGTACCAGGAGAAATAATTAGTCGGCCAGAATGCCTACCTCTTTGCAATGATCAAATCTTAAACCCAAGTTGGGACTTAATTACTGGAGTGTCTGTTTGCTGTGTTCTGACCTAATGCTGTTGACCTGTTGGCCATCTTCCCCCTCTTGTCATAATATAATACCCCCTGACATCATTATTCGAACACACATCCAATCCGGTTTTTTTTTCTTTCTTGAGAGTCATGAAAAGTGATACAATGCACTGGAAATCCAGATTTTTTTTTATAGTTCTCATTTATGTTTTGCTTTTTTTGTGGACAGCCTCTTCTGTTGGGCCACAGTGGGACTTCTGAGATCAGCAATATGGAGAATAAGATAGGGGAGAGAGTTTTAGGGTAATTAGCTCATGGATTGAAACCCACTTGGGGCACATATGGATTCAGTACAATCCTGATTCCACTGCAAACTGACTGCAGTTCCACCATATTCACAAAACCAGTTTACTCAAAGGGCACCACACACAACTGCATACATAAATAAATATTGATTAAATTATTTTCTTTTTCCTCAGCTTCCAGCTATAATGACTTCTTCCATTTTCAGTTCAACAATCCATGGACATAATTTACTGCATGTTTTTGCACATTTCTTTGGTATTACAAACAACAGAGTTTCACATACAATTCCAAGCTTTATAACTTCTATGCAGTAGGATACAGTCACTTTAATGCCCATCAAAAATAATTGCTTGCATACATTTGTAAATGTGTGTACTGCATGTTTTCCCACTGCAATTCCTTTTTAATAGGCAATGCTAATCTATGTGAGCCTTTTCAATTCTTGTAATCTCTAAGCACTAATATAATTTTAACATGTATGTTGAAACTTAATGCATTATGATTTGAGGTCAGTATTTTATGCCAGCAAAATGGTTGACATTTTGTTTACATTAGCTGGCAAAAAGTTGACAACCGTGAAATGAATGAGGAGTCCAAGGGGCAGATCAATCACTTTCAAAGCAACCTGGATCAAGACTGTCAGGCCTTTAAATGATTAAAGACAGAAAAAATGCATTATTGGCTAGTGTGATTCAATATTTGCAAGCATGAAGCTTAGGTGTACTGTATGTTTTTACAAATAAATCCTTGTATCCTTGATGTATTCAGACGCAGTGCTTAGAGTGGGTCCAAATGGACCAGTATGCCGTAGTGAGACTATACCTTTTCTAGTCTTCTGTGCTTGTATGCCCATGAGATTCTTTTGATTCCCATGACACATTCACTGTATTATAGTCTATAACAATTAATTCAATTGAGTCAACTCATTAACATGTCATACGGACAGACTTAATTACCCAGACTGCACCTTGGTAAGGCAGGAATGTTGTATGAGCAGGTGGGAATGGTTAGCAATGCTGCAAGAGTATGTGGGAATGGTTAGGAATGTTGCAGAAGCAGGAGGGAATGGTTAGGAATGTTGTAGGAGCAGGTGGGAATGGTTAGCAATGCTGCAAGAGTATGTGGGAATGGTTAGGAATGTTGCAGAAGCAGGAGGGAATGGTTAGGAATGTTGCAGAAGCAGGCGGGAATGGTTAGAAATGTTGCAGGAGTATGTGGGGAATGGTTAGGAATGTTGTGGTAGCGAGCAGGAATGGTTAGGAATGCTGCAGGAGCAGACAGGAATGGTTAGGAATATTGCAGGAGCAGGCCGGAATGGTTAGGAATATTGCAGGAGCGGGCAGGAATGGTTAGGAATGTTGCAGGAGCTGGCAGGAATTGGATTAAAAAGCAGTCCTGTGCTCCACACATACTGTAGGCTTCAGAGTCTCACATACTGCAGCCCTATCAGTTCCCTCTTTCCCGCTCTATCCTTATTTCTTTCTTGCCCCAATGGTATTTCTGTAAATGCTGCAAGCTGCAATGGAAACTGTATTTTCAACAGGTTAGCTTGGCTCAAAAATGGGATATTCTGGAACAGGCCACTATGCTGTACTGTTCGGTACTTCTATGTTTTGCTTTTATGCGTAAGGGCACTTTTCCCCCCCACCTCAAGAGCTGTATAGATATACAGCATCTCCAAAAGATATTGCTATGAACATAGTCCAATCACAATAGCTCAACGTTCCATCATAATTATCGGATTTAGTGTATTTATAATCAAATGAATCACAGCATTCTTTACAATGGATTATTCAAAACAAGAATAGAGAAAAGGAGACTAAATGGAAAAAAGAAAACTGGTTTGGTGACTCCTTCGAAAAAGCAATTGAGAACAGGAAATAAATGTGAAAAGATACAGTGTTATAGCCTCTGCATGTAAAAGTCTTCAGGATGCATCGCAGTGACAGTTTATCAATACCACTAATCCTGTTATGTGACATTTATTTTTCCCTTCCACCCTGTATCTGAAAAACAAACTGAGGATGTAATCATTTTTTTAAAATACCCTCGATGCTGCGGCATTGATATGAGCCAGCTGTCAGCGGTGAATGAACGGGCGGGAAACGGGCAGGACTGTCGCCCGTGGAGACGGCGCTCAGAGACGTGAATGGAGCCTGATGATGTCGCGGGATAGCCGCGTGCCAGCGCGGCTGAGTGATGTCACAGGGCCGCCTGCAGTGTTATCGTACCGAGAACGTGATAAATAAATCCGGTGGACTGTTCTCTGCCAGGTTTCTGCGTCCATTGTGTTAAAGTGTATGGCTCAAGACCTGTCTCTTCACATCAGACTCCTCCCCACTCCGCACATTCCTCATTCCATCACCGTGCCACCTCCACACCCCGGACTGACCGTTGACCTGCATCGCAAACAGCTGCCAGATTGGTTCCATCTAATCCCCCTGAATTTCCAATGTAATAAAAGCTTATTTGGACAGAAATAAGGCAGATTCCAATAAGGAAACAACATGAGCAGAATAGACTACCCATCTCAGTGTTGTTTCCTGTCGTTTTTCTGTTATGCCACAAAAAAGAAAGAAAGCTACTGGTAAATAAGTTAAAATAATGATTTATTGTACACAACAAACATACAAAGACTACACCTGAATACATGCTGTGTTTTGGATATCTAGTTCTTGATAGAATGGGGGGGGGGGGGGGGGGGGCTCTGGAGGTAAGAGCAATTGTCTGGCAACAGAGTTGCCGGTTTGATTCCACCATAGGTGTGTCGAAGTGTCCCAGAGCCTAACCCCCAATTGCTCCTGACAAGCTGGTTGGTCAGCCAATCGCCATTGGTGTGTGTATGAATGGGTGAATGAGAAGCATCAACTGTACAGCGCTTTGGACAAAGGAACTATATAAATGCAGACATTATTGCTATAATATATTATTTTTTTTGTATTATCGCCTTTGATAGACAGACAATATGTATTCAATATATATATATTCAATCTGGCAAACCTGCTCATAGTCCACACAATATTACATGATTTAATGACTTTTACACTACTAAAAGTCACACTGCGAGGCTTATCTAAAGATGTCATGTCTTCCACTCTCCTGGAAGGTTTTATTACCTTTGGAAGAAGTACAGAACACCTGGCCTCATGCCCAGTGTGGCTACAGCATGGCACAAGGACCATGGATTCGGTTTTGAAGTTTGAATGTCAATCAATTACATTTCATTGAAATAATCAGTCTATAAAACAGTAGATAATGGTTTTTCCTGTTGAAAAATTGTCACATGGAAACTATTTTGCGTGAAGATGGATATTACACAACTGGCTTGGTTTGCCTACAAGTATAACCTCTGCTATTAAAAAGAATTATTTTGAAGCTTGTAGATGTATTCAATTGCTGTACTGAATTACCTCCTAACATATGGTCTTGTTATAATGATGCTGAAACCTGAATCTTTGGGTGCATTATCATGGTGCTTAGCCCTGCTTTCAACAATATAAGGCCACTAATTTGTCAGCTTTTAGATAAGCCAGATAAGTCCTGGTCTGACCCCCCTTCCTAACCCAGCCTCCCCAGAACATTCAGTAAGTACACATGGGCCAGGGGAAGAGGGGAGGTCCCTTTTTCCTTCTGGCAGTTGACATTTGGGGGGATCAGAGACTTACAGCTCATCTGGCATTTGTACTTTGCATCCCTGACTTTTTGAAATGTTCTGCTCTTTTGGATTTTGAACTTTGGTCTTGATTTTATTGGAATTACATTAGGAGAAATAAGCTGTGGTTTGTTGGTTTGTTTCTTATTTCATCATTTTCTTTTGTAACTGAAACCTGTCTATATGTCTGTAACATTTATTGTTTGATGAGATAGTTGAACCTTGTTTTATAATAGACTTTGAGTATTTGCTGTAAATCTCTATTGTAATCTGGTTGTGAGTTGTACATTTAATTCAATGAAAATTTTTTTTTTTTTTACTGTTGATGCAATTGTGTTCAATATTCAGAGTACCAAACATTAAATGTTGCTGTTAAAACTTATGAATTCTGGAACTGTCATATTTTTTACAAAATGTGATATGAAGGGTCAAAAAAATGGCATCACTTCCTGTGATATATTATATTGCAATTAATCAGTTTCAAGAAATGCCATACGTTTCACACAGATGGTGGGAGTCCTGACTTGACCTTGTGCGTCCTTGCTAGAAACACGTCTCTCCATCACCCCGTCAGAGACCCTATGTGTAAACAAAACCGACAAACTCTTCCTGGATGTAGCAAAGCTGCACTATAGTACTTTCAATACTCAAACAACTAAAAATGCCTTTCATTTTCAGGATTCAACAGACCTGCACAGGGCCATCAAAAGGCCCAGCGTTTTTCATGTATAATAGACAGAGGGAATCAAAGCTCCCTCCCTGTCGAACTGAGCTCGGATCGCACAATGCCGTTACTTATTCCCACTTCAGTGTCTGCGTCCCTTTCATCCAGTACCTCGCAGAAAGAGGGCGAGCGCTTTCCCTTTCTTCTGCTCCTGGGCCACTGTGTTTGATCTCCGTAATTCTGCTAATGAGGCCGGGGAACTGACAGGCATCTGGCACGCAGACCAAAGGGAGCGGCAGAGCTACGGTGTCCCCAGACCTCACCCGCCGACGCAGGGGCCCCGCTTCCCCCATCTGAGTCAGCAGCAACCGACACGATCAACGCCAGCCGAGGAGTCACTAGATCTGTGGGGGCTTTCAGTTTCTCATTTGAAATAAATAAATAAATACCAAAAATGTATTAAGTGATACCTACAGTATGCTAGACACTACAAAAAGGGTGATCGCTGTGATTTGATGCTCCTCAATCCTTGCATCGGTATGTGACACATAACACAGTGGAGAATGCGTATTTGTCATATTGTATGTATATTGAAATATGACACTGCATGAATTAATACTTATGGACACATGCATTTCAGATGTGCATTGTGTATACCCGTTACATTCATAATCACAGATGACTCAGGCTACACTCACATCATCTTGCTTCTTTGTCTTGCATTGTTCACTTTGTTAATCTCTTTATTGAATTTAAAAGCCTCAATCACACACCCCCCCCCACCCCACCCCACCCCACCCCAACCCTCCTTTTACTAAGATAAAAGAGATTCTATTCTCTATTCTCATAACCAATCTGGTTGCCCTTCTCTGAACCTTTTTCAGCACCTCTATGTCTTTCTTATATTGGGGTCCCTAGAACTGCACACAGTGCTCCAAATGTGGTCTAACAAGAGTATTGTATAAGGTAAGTATAAGTTCCTTAGACTTATACTGAATACTGTTATGTATCCTAGCATCCTGTTGACCTGATTTACTGCTACCGCACATTGCCTAGAACCTGAAAGGCTTTGATCAACTCAACTTGAGAACTTTCCAATTTTGTATCACCCATGAAGTAATCCTGTTTCATGATTTTATTTCCCACATGTAGAACTTTACATTTAGCTGTATTGAATTTAATTTGCCAGTTTGATGATTGTTTCTGCGTTTCATACCCAATCATATGGCAATGTTTATGATAACCACACAGCCTGTTGACTGTAATCTTTTTCAGAACATAATTTGATAACATTAGATGGTGAGTCATGGTCTTGGATAATAGTAGCTCTTCAACTCAGAAGCCTAACAGTGACTCCTCTGTAAACAGTCTAGTGTCCTTTGCTTCTATAGTCAGAAAGATGGGAAATTGTTAGTGATTCATTGAGGCACACTGATTTTTTCCTGCCCACATTCACCAATAGGGACCATTAACCTGGTTAAGCAGGAAAAGACTCCATGGTGTCATCGTTGCCAGAGGTGGATGCACAAAGTACTCAATCAGGGGTGCCATGAAACCTTGACTTTGGTAAAAATCATTTTTATTTTTTATTAAATCATCTAAGCAACTAATCTGGATAATCTTTCCCCTTAAGCCCCAAAGCTCATATATGGCACAATTTATGACCAACCAGAACACCATTTTGCTCGATAAAGATTGAATATCAGCATTAAAAAATATATCTATTCTGGCAGCCAATTGCCATTGGTTTGTGAGTGCGGGTATGAATAGGTAAATGAGAAGCATCAATTGCACAGCACTTTGGATAAAGGCGCTATATAAATGCCAACATTTACCATTTACATAACCACAAAATAAAAGTGATTAGTGTATTTAATTGTCCATGCCACAAAACCTGAAGGTCTTTCTTGCTCACAGCACAATATGAACGGTTTTACCTGACACGTGTGTTAATGGAAAAAGCCCAACCTCTGAATCCAAGGGCCACAGTGCACACTGCACTGTATGGATGCAGCTGGTCCAAGAATAAAAAGCTGCCACTTCACAAATCACATTTCCTCTCACAGGCATTTACTTTTGCACATCCTAGACACAATTTGAGAACTCTCACCCCCAGTATGCCTGTTATGTCCAGCACTGTCGATTATGTTTTCTTCAGAATTGAATTTGGAAATGCAGGATTCAGCAAGATGACTAGATCTAGGACGTGGCTCCTGGGGTGTGGGTGGTGGTGGGGGGGGTGGGGCACTCTACATTTCAAATCGATAATGAGTAATTGTCCAGCCGGAGTGGCCATTTGCAGAGATTATAATTTATTTATCTGCTCACACACATAAGCAGTGCTCGTAGCCCGTCAGACTATGAAGAATAACGATAAACATCTCCACGCCCGAGGAAGATATTTCCCAGCAGACGGTGTGCAGAGATTCCCAATCCGAATCATCAGAAGGAAGTGAAGACTACAGCAAATGAGGAGTCTGATGCCTAAAGTAGCTCTAATGACTCCTGCAGGCTTTCGTTCGGGGAGGTGTGAGACTGCAGAGATTAAAAAAAGCTTCACCCCGGAGAGCTCATTTCAGAGAAAGGGCCGCGGTTGAGGCCAACTCGCGAGCCACACAGGAATGACAATTAGACATAATAAGTGTTATAACGCCATGGAGACAAGGCCGTTCATCTATCTGTACCAGTGAAATTTATTTTAGAAAATGGCCGAAATGTACACCAGTCGTTATCCTGCTTTTGGCTGCGGGTGGGGGTTCAGCGTACGGTTGCTGAGCTTTTCTGAACCGCAATTAGAGATAATGCATAACCATACGGATGTTCCATAAATGTACATATTATATTTAAACATGCACTCCGTCTACTGTAAGAGTTCCATTAGCCATTCATAACGAGGCGCCTATTAGCCATTTATAATGTTCAATGAAAGCCTAAGTGCCTAGTTGGATTTTATTTTTAATACAGCAAACATGACCGGGGGAAAGAGAGAAAGAACAACACCATGTTCTCCTTTACTTCTCAATGCACCAAACGGAAATGGAATGATACACAGCAGAACAGATAACATTAGGGGATTAGCGACTGTTTATTTCCAGATGGATCCATTTTTAAAATGTCTCGTTTGTATTGTACTGGCAAATCCAATTCTGTACTGATGTGAGGTGAGATGCTGCAGAGACCATGTCCTTGGTCTCCTCTTTGATGCCTCTATGTAGCTCACCGTGTTGCTAGGTTCGAGAAGACGGGAAACAAAACAATGGATTCTGTAGAAAGGGGCACACAGTACACACTATAAGTGAATAAATAATGCTCCCTGTCAACACCCCTGAGACAGTGTCCCCCGTCAGCTATCAGGGTCTGTTCACCCCGCGGGCTGACCTCATCAGTCATGGCCCAGGAGGGAGATGATGATCCTTTGGCAAAGCTGCTGCTTCCCATCACTGCTTTATTTGTAATGCCTCATTTGGGTTCAGCCACGGAGCGACTGACTCACAGTTTAGTGTCCTTACGTATGCCTTCCTTAGCTGTGCTCTGTTGTTTGCAGTGTGTGACTGCTCCAGTGCAGTACACAGGGATGCAGAAGCTCTGAGCCTACTGTATGTACGCTGTGAAAGAGGCCCAAGAAAAGGCCTAAGAAAAGGAAGCTATCTGCTCCCGGTTGGTCAAGAAATGTCTACTGTTGCTTATGTGTGGGTGGGTACTCCTTATTAACGTCTTGAGCAACAGTACTTCACGCTTTTGTCCACCAATAAAGATTTGTATGTTTTTGTATCTTTTATTTTAGCATTACTCATGAAACAAAACAAAATGTCAGGCTCACTCACTGCAAATGTGATCCCGATATCTCCATCACAATAACCTATGTAAAACGACTTTATTTAAAGCACCCCTCTCCATATTGATATTTGTGCTTGCCTAGCACTATGACTTCTCACCATAGACATGTATACAGTATATAATATCCTGGAAAGTATGTTCTGACAGAAGAGCGCTTTGGCAGAAGAAATATAGGACTTTATATATTGAGGGTGAACACTTAACCCTGCATTGCTCCAGGGGAGGATTGTCTCCTGCTTAGTCAAATCAACCGTATGTCGCTCTGGATAAGAGTGTCTTCAAAATGCCATTAATGTAATGTAATGGAATGAACACATGCGAAAATGAACAAATCCTTACAAAATATGTGCATGAAGGTAATATTAATGTGTAGACTATGGTATAAAAGGAAATAGAAAGGGCTAAAAGAAAATAATGACACTAGGAAACACTATCAGCAAATGATTCAATGTATCTGTCTGCAAACATGCAATGTTAAACATATTCATCTCCTTTCCTTGTTTTTTTTTTTTTTTCTTGCTTGTCATCATTTATTTTTATTATCATCATTTATTGCTAAAGTTAATCCACTGTCTCCTCCCAGCAAAATCAAGACATTTTTCTAAAGTTTACAGCTCATTTAGAAATCTATCCTCATCACAATATTCCTTGTATGAATTGTAAATATAATTTTGTGCTGAACTGGACTTTAATCCGAAAGACAACGTGTAATAACTATTGACTGGGAAATAATGACAACTACAAAATAAACATAACTATCCAAGTGTTGCGTACATAATTTATGTGTTTATGGCCGTAACTCCTTCCTTTATAAATGTAATCCTGTCACTTGAAATGTCAATTGCAGCCCATTTTGCAAAGCAAACCTGATTGAAAATGATATTCTAACACTTTTATACATGGCTATGCCATTATAAGAATCTTTGGAAGCTCACTGATAATATTCTGCCTGAGCATCTGCTGCCAGCCAAATGAATGGAAATGGATTTAAGGCTGGACTACTTTGACCTCAGACAAATATGTTGTCAGTGTCACTGCATGATATGCCTGTGTTATGCTATTGATGTCAGCATCATCGTGCATCAGACATATACAGTAAACACAGCGGGCCTGCAAAATTAGCCTGCACTAGCTTTACACAATAAAGTCCCCATTTTACAATTTTGCTTCATGGTTTATTTATGGCTTGACTAAATTATGATTTGGTGAACAACTGCAGTGGTTGTAGCAGCACGCAGCCCTACAGCATGTAGTTATGTACCTGGAAATAGCCACAATGAACAAAAAATTGACAGTTGTCAGTATTTGACTGTGTGTTTAGTCGTATTTAAATTATTACATCTACTGTAGAGGTTAAGGTACCTTTTGGCAGGCCACAGGTTTGTGGAAAATGAATGGGTTTGAGCAGTTTTGTTTTCACTAATATACAACTGTAGTGTTTAGCTCTGCTACATTATGTAAATATGAACTGGATAGAAATAATTAGATTGTATGTGTGTTTTTCAGTGGGGATCAGGGAATGCTTATTGAACTGGCATTGCCAGCATTTAAATGCAGATGGCAATAGCCAAGCAGGAGCTGTGGTTATGTTAACAACTCATTTTAAATGCATATGGAATACATTTTTGGGACATAAAGATGCTCTAGGGTTGGGGTAAGTTGACTGATTAGTTCTCACACTGGATTGCATCCAGTAAAATAATGCAGTTAACCTTCTGGAACTTCAAAAAATACACAATCAATGGCATGCATTTTAAGTAGCGCATTAATTTCATATGAAATGAAGCAATGGAATGTCCCCTCTTTCTAGAAAGAAAATTGCAGCCTTTAGACTTTGATAGCTTTTAGACTGCCACTTCTCTGTATAATGCAGCATCTCAACCATCTGTAAAGTTTGCGTGGCATTTCCATTTCAACTTTTCATATTGGTAGATAACGCAGCCTAAATATTACAGTACATATCTGATCCTGTCTATGGAAATGTGGACTTGAAGAGAAAAACTATCCATTCAGTATGCTTATAAATAAGGAGCAAGCCTGCTTTTGAATAATAAATGGCATGTGAAATTGTGGGATTCATTTGACTTGTCGTTGGGGGTTGGGTATTTGACAAAAACTTAAATCAATGGACCTCAATCTTGCATTTGTCTACAAGACGTTATAATTGTACTTTTACAATCTTCTCAACCTCTTGCTGCCAGGAGATGGAGGTTGAGGTAGGGAAGGGAGGGTGACAGGCAGAGGGGGCAAGTGAGAAAGTGTTGTATAATATAGTTGTTATGTTCCTGTGTTCTGTGTGTTAGTGTATCATTGTTTAGTATTATTTATTCTTGTAATTTATTATTTTTCATATTTCATGTCTGGTTCTGTTTATATTTGTTTGTCTTTGCACTCGTCTTCCCCTGTGATGTCTGAGTCTGAATGTTTTCTAGTCCAGTCACTCCCTTGTCTGCGTGCCCCACTATTCGGGTGTTTACGGTAGTTCCGGGGTTCAGTCTTCCTTCCAATCTTACATTACTTACTTCCTGCTTTCTCTTCATTTCATGTTTGTACATAGCACTAATATACTAATCCCAACTAACATAGAATTTGTACAGTACTAATTATACTAACACACTAATATGTTTGTCAAACTAACATTCACTAGTTTTGGGTATTTGTAATTTAAAGCACTGAACTAACTTACTAATGCATCTCCAGTTTCAATTCTGTTCTGTAACTCCACCTCCCTATTCTATCACTGATTACTTGCTTAGTTTTCAGCGAAGTATTCGCACCTGTCTTTCTGTATCTCTGCATCTCCTGATTCTCTGCAAATTGTCTACTCCCTAGTCCGGAGCCGTTTGTATTACATGTGTGTCTTTGTGATTCCAGTCCGCGTTTTTGTTTCCCCCTCGTTATTGCCCCATTACCCTTTCATGTGTCTCACCTGATGTTTATTTGTTAGACCGCCCTCACTCCCATGCCCCGCCTAGTTTGTCTCATTCCCCTGTGTATTTATACCTGTCCTTTTCAGTTGCACGCTGCTAGTTCGTCTTGTCCTGTTTCTGTTCCCGAGCCCTTGATTCCTTCCCCAGTTCTAGCCTCCTTGTTTCCTTGCCCCTGCCCTTGTTCCCGAGTCCTTGCCCTTGCCCTTGTTTATCTGGTTTTCCTGTTTTGACCCCTGCCTGCTTCCCTGGACTATTCTTTGTGTTTTGTGGATTTCTGTACCTCTGCCTGTTTGGACTGACCCCCTGGATTTTGACCGTGGCTTGTTTTGTGACTACGCTCTGTCTGTCCCATCACCTGTGCGTAAACTTGCCATTTTCCACACCCCTGTGTCTGCTTCTGGTTCCTCTGTCCTCCCTGCCGTAACAATAGTATAATATGACCCATAATATCATTTAGTTTCCATGTGTCCCTTTGGAGCCTCCAAATGTCCTTTTTGATGACAATTCAGAATGCTGATTTTTGGTGACATTCCAGCTTCCAGCATCTGCCATCAGACCCCTACAACTGATCCAGAATGCTGCAGCCTTCAAGGGTTCCGATTGTATCTGTATGGTCACACTAGGACTCAGAACCGTACTATCCTCTCAGGTAAACGGTTGGCATTTATATAGCGTCTTTATCCAAAGCGCTGTACAATTGATGCTTCTCATTCACCCATTCATACACACACTCACACACTCACACACTGACGGCAATTGGCTGCCATGCAAGGAACCAACCAGCTCGTCAGAAGCATTTGAGGGTTAGGTGTCTTGCTCAGGGACACTTCAACACAGCCCGGGCGGGGGATCGAACCGGCAACCCTCCGACTGCCAGACGACTGCTCTTACTGCCTGAGCCATGTCGCCCCTTGTTACTTGTGTTTGATCTGCACTTTGTTGTATGTTGCTCTGGATAAGAGCATCTGCTAAATGCCTTGTAATGTAATGTTCAATTTTGAAATGGATTTGTCCAGTGTTGTGGCTATGGTGCCATTATTTTCTTAGCACATCAGGCATAGCCACAATCTTTATCCACTCAAAAATAGACAATATTTTTAGTGAGAAAAAAAGGCCTCCACTTCTATGGCGTTTCAGCTTCTGTAACTTTGTTTTAGTAATATTTAGAGTAATTTTGCCTCTTGGCAAACAAACCCTAAAGGGTTACTTTTCAGAAGAGAAGGATTATGCCTGTAGTCAAAAGGGTCCAATAATAGTAACAATTATATTTTGGGTGTGTCATTTTCAAGCTTGTTTACAAATGTTTTAATAAAAGGGGCGATACTTAAGGGGTTAACTAAGATTTTAAAAAATTGTTCAAAAGAACTAGCACAAATAAAACTCAATTTTCATCTTCAGCATCACTAAATCGAATCAGTACATTTTATAAATTGCTGACAAAGTCAGCAATTACTTACAAGTGGATAAGTTCAATTAACAATTAATGATCCAGCCTAAATTTGTTTTTTTATCTTGTTTATTTTGTACTACACAGCAGAAAGGCAAATTGACATATGTAGTTATCTTCCGAGACAAGGAAAATTCAATTTATAGGATATAAATTTATAAACTTCATAAATTAAAGCAATTTTATACTGAATTTTACAATTGATTATTATGTTCATGGATGTTATCTGCACATAGATAGTCATCACAATATGTATGACAGAAAGCTGGAATATCACCGTGCATAAATAGTGATCACCTGGCTAGCTGATGAAGAAACAAAAATGAACGCATCTATCCAAAGTAACTATGGTGTGTAGAGTCTAATCATCATCACTAAGCGCATTGGAATAATGAGCAATTCATGTGCCTTGCTTCATTTCAGCTTGTAGCAGTGACTGGCAGGAAGCCAGTGCCTTCATTAGTTCTATTGAATCACTTCACTGTATCGAATGCTTCCAGCATTTTCACAAAAGCTGCAGCTCGCCTAACTCAAATGACATTTGCAGTGTTACCTCTCAGCAGACACCACAGAAAACCCTTGTCCATTGCAATATAGTATCTGTGATAGATATACTGTCCATCGTTATTGTTTTGTTAATTGTGTGTCTACTAATTGTGTGTCTGCTCCATATTCACTTTTAGCTTGTCTCAGAACAAGGATTTTCCTCCACCCCCTCTGAAAAGAAATTAGATTGCAGTGTCCGTCATTCAGAAGCAAAACTCATACTGGATGATATCATTGTCATTGTTGAGTCACTGTTTGTTGTTTACAGCAATTTCTACATGGAATTTATCCAATGTCCTTTCCTGTTAACACTTTGAATGGTAGTGGTAGTGGTGAGCATTTATAAATTAGATCATGGACTGGCACTAGTGTGATACATATTTCTGCACGGCCTGCATTTTCCATGGCCATTTCTTACTGTAATTCAGAGATGGGAAGGTTTGGGTATGTAAAAAAGGTGCCTCTAAGTCTGCAGCTCACACAAAAAAACATATTTGCCACTGAATTCTTACCCTTTTCTTTGGTGCTTGAAGGAATTGCATCATAAAGCTTGGCGCGAGCAGAATCTGGGCAGAAGAAAGATTTTGAATGTATACAACGGCGAAAAACACACCCACTTTGTCGACCACACTGGTTGGACGTTGCTGTGGCCAGTCAGCCTCTCAGGGACGCGCATCACAATTTTGACAGGCAGGTAAGCCCACCTCCTGGCCGAGAGCTGCCCTCATTGGATGTTAGCTAAAGGGAGCAATAAAAAAGGAAGTCCCTGAGAATCTGTCCTGGGACAGTCACAGATATTGGAATTTTTTCCCAGAGCAGTTGGTTTATTGCTAGCTGTCGGAATGTGAAGAGAATTTCACCAAATATAAAAATGTAATAAATAAAAATATTGCCTACCCCAGCTTTAATATTTCAGTGCCACCATTTTAGTATTCTGCATTTGGCGAAAACAGAGGTTCATGGTATAGTCGTTATGCTTAATCATACTACAGAGCAGATATAACTTATACAGCCCAGTGTCTGCTAGGTACAGAGATGGACTAGCACCTTGGTGAAGTACGTTATAGCACAGGCCTTTCTTTGTCTCAGCATATCTGTGACGACACTTTTAATAAAACATAGTACTGTACAGCACATGCTATTAACATGATAAAAGAGCAACTTGTCAGCTTTTCCAACATGATTCAAGCAAATGTATAAGCCCCTAACCATTAATATGATATAACGTACAAAATTAATGCATGATGTAAAATTGTGAATGGAGACACCACAAGGCTTATCAATCTAGACAGGACTTGTCTACGGTCTTCTCAGAGAACAATGCACGAGATCCAAATCAGCCCTGCTCAAATTACTCAGCTGCTCTGAAACCTGACTGATGCATTATTTTTTTTTTATACTCTTTGTGCAATAGGGAGAATCATGTCATGAATAACAGCAACCTCTTTTGCTGAAGTAAATCTAGTATTGACAATGCTATGGATGTCTTAAATATTTAACCCTTTCATTAGCCTTAACAAAAGGTTTTAAAGGTGCAATAGGTAATGTTGGACTTCTAACGGTCAAGAGAGGAATAGCAGCAATAAAAACCAATGAGTTTGAATTATTGTACAGTCATACAGTGTTTTGGTACGGTGTCAGGCTGTCAACTATATATCTTGAAACCCAAATTTAAGCACTATAAACATAGGCAGAGGGTGAGTCAACATGTCAGTGAGCCGTTTTCAATGATAGGAAGGATTTACAATGGTCTTGTAACAATGTTTGAACACAAAAATCTTACCTTTTGGATCAGGAGCAGCATCCATGTAATCTTTTGTTTTCCTTTTTTTATGATTTTAGTTGTAAATGCAGCCATTTCTATCATTGTCTAATTCCAGGTATGAACATATTACATTACATATTGCTGGCATTTGGCAGACGCTCTTATCCAGAGCAACGTACAGTTGATTAGACTAAGCAGGAGACAATCCTCCCCTGGAGCAATGCAGGGTTAAGGGCCTTGCTCAAAGTATGGGTCTTATTGTGGCTACACCGGGGATCGAACCACTGACCTTGCGTGTTCCAATCATGTACAGTACTGTGCAGAAGTCTTAGGCACCCTAGACTTTATTATATATATGTTTTTTTTTGTGTGTCTGTGTTAGTATAAAAGAACACATTTGAGATTTCCAAATACTCATTTTCCAAAAGATTTAATTTTACAGAGACATTTTTGTATTTAATTTTAAAAAGTAACATATTACTGTAAGCAATTGACTACTTTTTACATAAAACCTTGATCAAGGCTGTCTGAGATCAGAAGCAAGGAGCCAACCAAAGTCTGCAGAAGAACTGTGGCAAGTTCTCCAACATGCTTGGAACAACCTCCTTGCTGATTGCAGGAGAAGGCTATCTCAGAGAAGTGATGCAGTTTTAACGCCGAAGGGTGGTCACAAAAAAATATTGATTTGATTCAGTTGAACTATTCTGCCAAATTACTAAAATGTAATGTAAAATGTATAGTACGTTTATTTAGGACCTTTCATTGAATTATTTTTGAAAGAATATTATCTGGACAGAATGTTATACAGGTGCCTAAGACTCTTGCACAGTACAGGCTGTTCTGTAACCACGGCAACATGCGTTTGCCCGCCTCATTAGTCCCAACAACTTCAGCATTCCAACTGTCCACCCAGTTAGTCATTTTACCCTGGTTTACTTGTTTTTCACAGTAAATATTCACTTTTCCTACATTTTAGCCCATGAAATAAAGTTTTTACAATAGAAAGTGCCTTAAAATATTCACGTTCTACCTTCAAACAAAAGTAAATTACCCAACCATGATAACAGTAAATTACAGCACTGCTTAGTCAAATACTTTTGTTCATGTGTTAAATTAAATTAAGCAATGAATACAGCTATTAATCTTCTCTGACGGCTATGTATATAATGTATAAATTAACCAGATTTCTAATTTCACATTATATTGTTTTGTGATTAATTTTTTTTTATCAGCCTTAGATTAACAGAGGCCTATGAAGCAGAAATTTGAAGCGTCAGCAGATTTAGGAACAAGAGTACTGTATAAAATAGGACCTGGGGTTGAAGAATAATGTAGAGCTTTCTTTTCCCCCGTTCTTTCATTCCTTAAATGTGGACTGGTTACTGAGGCACCGCCACTAATATGTTCTCTTCATAAGCAGTCCATCATTCTACTATAGACAATGTAAGAAAGGGACATATCAAGGTTCGAATACAATACAAGTACAGTAGGTAATAAAGAAAACAAAAATTCATCTGCATCAGTTGGCAGGCCAAGCAGCAGTGTATTGTATTGTTGCCACTGTATGGGCGACATGGCTCAGGCAGTTCCTGGTTGGTTATGATGTCCACATGGGCGACATGGCTCAGGCAGTAAGAGCAGTCGTCTGGCAGTCGGAGGGTTGCCGGTTCGATCCCCCGCCCGGGCTGTGTCGAAGTGTCCCTGAGCAAGACATCTAACCCCCAAATGCTCCCGACTAGCTGGTCGGGGCCTTGCATGGCAGCCAATCGCCGTCAGTGTGTGAGTGTGTGTATGAATGGGTGAATGGAGAAGCATCAATTGTACAGCGCTTTGGATAAAGGCGCTATATAAAATGCCTGCCATTTACCATTTACCAAGGTTTGCTGTTGCAGAAATGAAACCAAACATGAATATTATCTAAACTTACTTTGTCATGAAACATCCAATGCTTTATGCATACTTTCAGGGAAACTAAGGAATGAGGGAGATGTGAGAGGGAGGGAGTAAGGAAGTGGGGTCCAAGAGAATAATGACTGGGCCCAACAGGCCGTGCTTCCTGAAACCTTCCCGTGCCGTAAAAGATGTTGCACCCTGATAGGACGGGGATTTACAGGGGGTTCAGGAAGACAGCTGTTTTGGGAACAATGCATCCGTTTTCCCCCACAGGCTCCTGCCCGTATGGGTGCTGAGACGATGGGGGCTAATGGTGTATGCTCCTGGGGTTAAATTACTTTACCGCCACATATTGCCACAGTACCAGAGGAAGCCAGCAAGCTGACCAGCGCGCTGAGTGACAATGCCAGATTTTACAATCTCGTCTAAGTCTGGGTAAGTCAGAAACAAAGCTATATTTCCCAAAATGTTGGTGTTAAATCGCATGGCCAGAGTGCATTTATTTCATGTATAACAGTGAAGGCAATAAAATTAATGATTGTATTTGTATACACTATTTTACGATACCATTGTTTTAGCAACAATTGTTCCTTATTTTATAACATGTGTGGGAGGACATCAACTTCTACGCATTTTAGAACTTCACAGAGGACATGAATCAGGCAAAAATTCTCAATGCTTTCTTTCAAAAGGCCACACAACAACTAACAATCCATACGGACCAATCGGAACAACCAAAATAGAAGCAATCCCCATGATTCCCACTCTGAAAGCTGCATACCCTCATTTACCAACAACGGCAATGATCCAGAGAACCAAATCCATAATAGATCTTAATTCCAAAACATTTCAAAGTTTGAGAAACATCAATAAGAAAATCAAAAATCCGGGCGAAATTTGGTTTCATCCGAATTGTCCTTTTTTCAGGGGAAATACCGAAAATACCGGGTTAATACCGGAATGATGAGCATTGCTTCTACACTACATGTCAAAGTCGGTTCCAGGCTATTGTAAAACAGCGCTATGGCAATATTTCAGTATCCCTGCTGGATAGAGTTTAAATGGTCTTGGTATGCTATATAAAGCAAATTAAACTTTCCAGTTTGATTATACACCACAGGTATAATGGGAAAGCTGTCGGCACTGGCAGACTGAGTGACGGCGTGCAAATCATCGAGTCCAATCTTCCTGCTGGCAGCGATATCCCAATATGCCTTCTCCAATGAAGTTTTGTCAGACTGACTCCCAGACTGAAGGAGAAAGAGACGTGAGAAACACCCTCAGAATTCTTCTGCCATTTGGAAAATACAGCTTCAAAACAAAGCAATGAAAGCAGGTACACCAAGTTCTTCTTCTTTACATTTTCCCCCCAAACGGAGTCTTTGCATTATTTATACTAAACAAGTCTCTGGCAGTGCCAGGGATCATTGATACTTTGTGCAACATAAGATGTAGCTCTGCTGTATAACACCTCCAGACAAGACTCTTCGCTGCATTTCAAGCATTACTGACAGAGAGACAGGCAGAGACAGGGAGACAACTACTGAATTTACTGCGAAACAAAAGTGAAGAGAGACCTTCCCATTTCATGGCATCTGTACTTCAGTTTCAAGATTTTCTTCTTGCTCTGCCACACTAGATTAAGCTTCACGGTATGGAGCGGGTAAAAGCAGATATCTATTCGGATTGAAAAGTAATTTTGTCCCTGGCTTGTGCCTGACAATTCCTGTGTGGCACAGATAACTGAAACAAATGGGGCTTTAATTTGGGATGGAGTTTGCTCGGTTACCCAACTACTGGCTGGTAAACAAGGCACCAGGTTGCCCCAGGCACCAGGAGTCCCAGACAAAGATGTATTTCTAGCACAGACAGCAGAGACCCAATTTATTTTAATTTGGCATATGCACATTGTGCACATACAGTAGCTTTTCTGGTGTCCAAGTTGTCTACTTCATGTCTGTGCTGGATGGTTAAGGGACTCATTTGACACTACTGAAGGGCTATGCTGTTAAATTAAATATTTTGTGGTTCTGAAGTTTACTACTGCAGAATTATGACCAAACAAACATAGGTTTGTGTGTGAAATAAAGAGCAGTACATTGTATTGTATATGTATTGCATATCCTGTGGCTGGTGCACCCATATAATTTACACAAGTTATGCATTCGTTGAAAGCAAAAACAGCGATGAATATATCAAGATCTGAAAGGGGCACAGCACTGCAATACATCATGAACTTACATGATGATATGAAACATTTTTTCATATGAATTAAAATTATATTTCCTTTTCCACTCCCAATTAATCATAATCAGCCCTAGAATTTACCACCTGCTATCATTATCATTACTGGCACTTGGCAGACCAAGGTTCAGAGCATTGCGAAGTGGAAAACATTAGTGTTACCATCAGGAATACAGTAGTACCACAGAGAGGAGACAACGGGCATCTTCATGAGCAGTAATTGTACAAAGCAGCACAAACTAACAATTAGAATAGTCAACCTAAAAATAAACCAATAGACCACTGTGAGGATGATGGGAAACGAGAAAATGCTCTTCGCTGGTCTTGTCATTCTTCAGGGAAACGCGTGACAAAAGAAAGACGCCAACAAAGCCTTCCTTTTCAGGAGGAGGCAATACCCTATTGGGTCAAGCAGACGTGGGTAGAGATTGAGAAAGGAAATGGGGGGAGAAAATTGTAGCGTGAAAAAAAAAAAAAAAGCCTACTATAAAGTAAGTACTCAATGTCTTCCCAAAGTCACATTCAACCAGATGAATTATTTGCAGTAAAAAACAACCCACGGAGGACAATACCAGATATGTTGCCTCATAAAAAAAGGAGAAACTAATCTCTCCGTCTTAACTAGCTCTCAATGTATAAAGCTTTCTCTTTATACTGTCCTGGAATTATACCCCCAGCAAGATGAAATAGAGTTATCCAAGCCCAGCACAGAAATTCAGTATTGATATGGGTCTTTAGCGCCAGCTTTACAGCCCTTGTTCCACTCCTTCCACAAGCAATATTCGACTTACTCGGCATTAAGTTGCAGCTGTGTTCAAGATGAAGACACTCAGGATTTTACCAATTTAGTGCAGGCATTAAAACACTATATTTATATTTTCTGTGAGGGCTCATTTTGGCCTTCAACTTCAATACTGCTGGAGAAGAGAAATAGAGACGGGCGATTGTAAAGTAGTGTTTATTTTCTTACCGAGGTTTTCTGTCAAACCACACTGCAGAATCACGTGCTCCTTAGAACAGGGCTGTCAAACGCCAGTCCTGGAGGGCTGCAGTGTCTACAGGTGTTTGTGGTTTCCTTACAATCAGCTGCCAATTAAGGCCTTGAGAACAAGGTGTGTGGACTCTTTAGCCAATTAAAGTCTTAGAAATACATCTCTCGTGCTGAAACATACCAAAAACCAGCAGACATTCCAGGACTGGAGTTTGAGACCCCTGCCTTGAAACATAAAAACATTGTAACACACTGATGGAGACCAGTAATATCAAACAAAACTCTAATATAAATGTTATAAATTCTATGTAATTTCTATATATTCTGATTATTTGTTAAGATCATCATTTATGGGCTTATGTCTCAAAACATGTGGAATGAGTGATCAAGATATTATCATCCTGATATTCTCATTTTGTCACTATTTTTGTTGTGTTTCACAAAGAAAGTGTGATTTAATTGCACAAATGCATCTCACAGAATGTGCTCAGAGCTCATGAGACGATCCAGCCTCCTCCCTCGCCGTTTGTGACCCAGCTCCTCGCTGTGTTCATACCCTGAAGGCGGAACAACCTTTCCCAAAACAGTCAGGAGGCAGGCAGATTCACTGGATAAAAATTCACCTTTTCAAACCGCAATATTTCTACTTATTTATTCCATTATGGTGCCTCTTATACTTGTAACTCTTGCCGTGCTTGTTTATGTCAATTGAGTTGAGCTGAGCTGGCAGTGTCATCCGATGAGTAATATTTATTTGTCAATGGCAGTGAGTGATACAATCCTGTAGGACATATTGAGAATATGTTCCAATAAATTAACAATACCTCGCAGTTGGTGACCATTGTATTCTAAAAGCACAACAATGTAATTTGTTAATAAACATCTATGTATATTGCATAGACAATTTAATCATGAATCCATTGTGTGCCATGCCAAAGTTGAAGAATATGAATGTCTTTGTCCAGTATTTTTGTATATACAATTATAATATTCTTGCAAGACCATTTTTGGCTGGTATACAAATTATTGGTCACAGTGTTACCACTCGTGGTCAAGATAACGGTTTTCAATACATTACATTGACATTATTGATGTTGATGAAGTATTTTGAACTTCAATGTTTCCATAATTTGTGCCAGCAAATAAATGCATTCATAAATCTGGGCACTGTATCTGAATAGGACACCCATGAATGGTGGTAAGCCACAAGACATTTTAATTAAGGACCACGGTGGAGTTTGCGAAAGAAATGTGGGTGTGTGCTGACCTTGATGGTTAGAGATTTATTAGAGAATTCCATGAGACAAAATGACCTTAACCACATTTCCGCAATAATTTGTGAATGGAGAGTGAAAGTGGTCACACAATACTAAAGCCCCTTATCCTCATTGATCACTGCAGTGAAATTAGGACAAAGCAGTTGTATTTTCGCACACTTCAGTTTATTTTATCGGGGGCAGCCATTTGTTACTCCGGGTGAAAAACAGATAAGCAATCTTCTACAAGTTAATTAACTTTTTTTATCATGAAGCACAATTACAAAAATTGTCAAGCCGTAAGTTTCAAGAGACAAAGAAACACTTTGGAGGAAATAACAATAACGGAGTGGGCAATAGCAGGAATGATAAAATGGCCTTTCTTTCAAAAACAAGAGCTGTGTTTCAGCGCTAGGGTAAATCAGGAAGTTAATGCAGCGGCCTACTCTTCTTCTGCGGTTGACAAAGATCTGATGCAAAGTGTGTAACACTGGGGACAGTGGTTCTACTGAGCTGCTGATAAGAGAGATTAATGGTGTTTTCTGACCGCCGGGCACACCATCAGTGGTGGGTGAACCAAAGTGTGACTGCTTTTGACGTGACCGGTTCCTGGTTGAACGCCGAATCGGAAGGAAATGAAAAAGGGATGGATACCAAAACCCCGATGCGCACGGTCTGCCTCAAACAGAGCCCAGAGCCAGAGAAGGATGGAAATTATATTCCAGCCAAGACGGGAGGTGACAATTAAATAAGAAAAAAAAAGAAGACATCAGATAGCAGCTGGCGATGGGAACGGATACACTGATGTTGGTTCTATTTATGCGCGCCCGGAATTTGCATGAAAATTGTGTCTCACCCATCGGCGTGATCTGACTCTCAGAGGAAGGTCCTCAGCAGCCTTTAGTACCTTAGCCTCCATGTTCCTCGGTCAAGGCATTAAAAGGCTGGGCAGCTGATCGACTCATACAAGTGTGACAGAAAATGGTAAAATGATATAGATCCCAATAAAAAGTTGGTAGTTACAAAATAGATACATTTTTTTTTCTCCAGTGTATCTACTTAGTAGAACCACACTATAAATTTATTTTATGTATGCTTTCACTTAACATCCATTTATAGGGCACAATATTTTCTGAATAAATTCAGTCAAACTACCTTGTTCAGCAAAAAAGAAAAAAAAAGAAAGTGCTACATGTGGAAAAACAATCTGCAGACCTCTGTTCTTTCATCATTCATCATCACCAATGATGCACCAGCATAAATAATCACTACTTATGAATATGCTGAATATTACATTTCCATTACATTTTGAGCGTATTTCATGTGCTTATCCAGAGCAAATTACACAGCCAACATTATTTCCATACAATCCAGTTAGACTACGGTTTTGAGAGTTGCTTACTGTAAGAGATTTATTTTGCGTGTCATTGTGTTGTAAGGCTCACTCAGTAATTCCAGTTGCTAATATAATGCTAATGTGTTATAATGAGAAGACGAAGCTATGGTATAGTTGAATACAATTATTCTCCTAATAAAAATAACTGTCCTCATAAAAGCACTTACAAAGGAAAAGTGAGTATTTGAAATAAATGTCGGACAGAAACTACTTCGTTCATCTCCTGTCTTCCACATTTTAATTCTCCTTCACGGTTTTATATAGCTGACATTTCAGCTCACCACCGCAGAAACAAACTCATCACTCATTCGTCAGGCAAGATATCAAAAGAATAGTTTGCAAATGTTTTGCTAAATAAACCGTGCCTAACTACCTCAGATGTCCTTCACTTTGCCACAGTACACTTACGCAATAGACTTATGGTGGCCTGTAGTGTAGTGGTTAAGGTACATGACTGGGACCCACAAAGTCGGTGGTTCGATCCCCGGTCTAGCCACAATAAGATCTGCACAGCCGTTGGGCCCTTGACCAAGGCCCTCAACCCTGCATTGCTCCAGGGGAGGATTGCCTCATGCTTAAATCAACTGTAAGGCGCTTTGGATAAAAACGTCAGCCAAATGACATGTAATGTACTATGCTAACTGCAACAGCAACAAAGGCACAGTGTCATATTCAGTGGGCTAAGTAAAGTTGTTACCCAGGTTACCAAGATGCCATTACCATTACCAATGATTACCGAATTACCATTATGGAGTGTGCCTTTAAGTGTTGACCGAGGAGAGGAAAGTGTGAAGTGGGAATTTTAAATCTTCAAAAAGTTTAACAGCCTCAATCAAAGCATAAAACACCCACCTCCACAGTTGTGTCTCCATCTCACAGTCCATTACAGAGCGAGCAATCACAGGTCAGAGCCAGTTAATTTGATGGAGTGTGGATACTAACGCCTCCATGAACCGTTTCAGAAGAGAATATTGTAAACCCAGTTAAATACACGCCTCACTGCCTTTTCTTTGGTCTTGGAGAAAGAAGCGTTACAATCGAGGTGTCGGACACGCTGACAGCAGGTTGTCTCTACTCCAGTTGGGTGAATGGGTTCTACACTGTGACTGATAAGCTGACTCACCACACTGTCACTGGTAGTTCTCGAAGATCCAAAAATGACAATATTCATCAGTCTATCCATCCATCTAGGTACGCAACATACTTGCCTAAATGTGTATTTGTGTACGTTGCCTGTAATTGTGTACGTTGCCTGTAATTCAATTAAACTGTGCTCTTAGTGAAAGCTGACAATGCAGAGGAAGCATGGACATTCAAATAAGAGACTACAGTAGGCTAGTCTTACTTGTTGTGTGAAATGGCAGTGCTTTTTTCCACATGGTGCATCATTATTATTATTATCATTATTTTTTAAATTTTTCTGCCATTATCAACCACTCACAATACTTCTGTCTGGAAGTGCCATTGTGTTTATTTTTTGTACTGTAACATCAGTACTTACAAAAGCAACAAAATGTGTGATCTTCAAGTGAATGGTTTAAGCTTCAGTAACCTCTGATTTGCTTGCCAACTCTGGGTTCTGAAATGGGTCAGTGATAATGGCTTTTGTAATCACACACTAAAAGTGTGAAAGGGTCAGTCGATTTTAGACCAACAATCCTAATAATTTAGCCAGTAAGATTAAAAGCAATTAAGCTTGTATTGGATACAATCTACAGCAGCCCAGAGCTACTCAACTCCAGGTCTTCAACTGCAGGTATTTGCTCCACAAATGGAGCTCAGTACCCCAGACCTGCAATTACAAGACATGTGGCAAATCAGACATTAGTAGCTTTGAGATGAATCGTTGCTATACAGGTCGAGAAGAGAATAACAACAAGGACGCAAACTCGCTGGTGAGTTTCTTTTTGTTCTTTTTCGCTCTTTTTGTTTCATTAACTGACAATTTTACATCAAGCAGACAGACGTTTGTCAGGTGTGAGGTTAATATTCTCTGTGGCACATGTGGGCAAAATTTCAGTCCAACACAGCCAGCATACCCATGACGTTTAACACGTAAACAGTCGTACCATACAGTGCACTACTGTACCCTTATAATATAGTCCTTCATAGGCAATGAAGAAAAATATATGTGAATGACAAAGGAAATGAAGCTCAGCTTTCAGCCATTAAGCAACAGCTTTGCTGTAATGGGGCCATCAACGTCTTAACATCCTCATGAATTCTTCATTACCCGCACAATTCTGCGCACTGGTACTGCATATCGTATTTGTTGAAAATAACCATTTAAATGACATAGGCTACATAGATTATGAATATATTTAAACAGGGTATAGAGATGTATTAGTAGCCTACACCTAAGCCAGTAAGGTACAGTATATATCAATCTCTTTCCGTGGAAGGCCCTGATTGTATTAATGAATTATTCATGTGTTGTGCCTCCCAGTTTACTGTGCAGAGAAATAAGAAGTAATTTAAAGGCAGAGAGCAAAGATTACAGCCGTCTGGAGGCCTGCAGAAGATGTGGAAACGCAACGCCTCCCCTCTGGAAGCGCGCGCTGCATTCATCAGTATGATTGGCCTAATGGGAATGTCAATAGCGCAGAAGTGAGACGTCTTGACAGGGTCTATAAGAGATGCCATGATGGAGACGTAGAGCTGTAAAGATTAGCGATATCTCCAAATGAGAGCGTGAGACACATTACAGGGAGCCCTCATGCTCTGGATACAATTTGTGAGTTATTTATCATATTACTCTAATGGATGCATCCAAGGCCAGGCACAGCGTGATGGCTCATTGCCCTGAATGGCGATTAATGGAGGTGAGTTCATGTCAGGATAAAATGTCCGGTCAGCTTCTGTCCACATCATGCACTATTGTTCTGGGATAATGAACTGGTTTATTGCAGGGGTTGAAAAATATTTTGATTCAATTATTTGGCCATAAACTTTCTATGCACACATTCTGTCAAATGCCTTTAGTTAGAGCTTAACAGGACATAACCTGCGCTCAATTGTTGGTCTTTAACTGAAAGGCCTTTCCTCTTCTCTTTCATAATTTGGTTCCGCTTTTCCTCACGTAACCTTAAAACCTGTCTAATGACACTAACTACATTTGCAGATATAATCTGTTTTTGACATACTGTACACTTATGAAACAGGCATTATGCTGTTGCTTCCCACCCAATTAATCAGCAGTCTTGAAATTAAATAAGACAATCTTAATCACCAGAGTCCACAAGGTAATGAATTGCCTTTTAATCACAATAACAGTACAGGATTAAAAAGTTTAAGTACAGAAACTGCACGCACATGAAAGCGCTTACACACCCGAGCACACTAGAACCACAAATCCTACAAGAGCACAAACGGTAAATTCTGTTGGTTTATTAATGCTCAGTGATGCAGCGGTTATGATAGTTTGATGGCTGCTGGCTGCCGGCACAGAAAGATGGCCTGGCAGATGCAGAAATGGTGAGTCATGGTTTCACACCAATTTCTAGAGGTGACAATTTCTAGAGGTGTGGGCGAGCTGACGTGAAAAATAACTTCATTTCAGTCATTTAAATAAAAAATAAAAAATATTTTAAAAGCTTGGTTGGGACCCTGCCATTGATGTAGCGATTGAGGGGCAAAAGCCAGTAACATATCTCAACAGACTTGGAGATTTGTGTGCTCTGTCAGAGCCGATGTAGAACAGCCTTTAAAGTCTATTGTCTGTGTGACTGGGAAATTCAAGTGTGGCAGGTGGTTCAATTTCGGTTATAAGCTCTTCTAATCCCCATGATTCAGAGCCATTGCACACTGGAAATCTTTCCAGATAATTTTTTTCTGGGGGGGTCAAAAGGCTTCTTTTTACTGTCCTCTTATGCAATGTCTTTGAGGTAAACTCCCCATAAATTTAGACTGTTTGAGTAACGTGGCAGCTGACCAATGGCATTGGTTGTGGGATGTACTTCCTGGTCAGCTTTTCTCGAACAGTTTCCAAGGTACATGAGAGGAGCTATTCAATATAAGACTGCATAATATGTGACTCACCTCGGGAAAAAAGGTAAAGCTTTCTTCACTCCATTACTTACATACAGTACTAAATTGCTAATGCCATTCATTATCAGGTGCCCCATTATTAGAGGAAACCAATGATCCACCTCCGAGGCTGGAAAATATTTTCATAGCCAGCTGCACATACAATATGGCTGAATAACTTTATTATTTCTGGAAATCGAGCATCCAAAAGAGAAAAGCATATCGCTTTTTTCCTTAGAAGAATATTGAAGCACATTAAAGAAAATATCTGAAGTTAAATCATTAAAATATATTTTTTCATTGCCACGCATATTTAACTGATGATACCGGTATTTTGGGAATCACTTTTTCACAGAGCATTCCCATTCTCATTGTAATACTTTTAAGGCCCGGTTTTGTTATCTTAGGTGCTGAGAGTCCTCAAACTTAACGATTCATTTACAGAGTCTGTATCCTGTGAAGATGACATGAAAAATAAAGTAAAATCAAATACACTCACCACTGGCACCCTCCAATGATGTAACAGTAGTAACATGTGCAGTTTAATAATGTATAAATCCTCTCTGAACACGGGCCTCAAAGGATTGTGGTGTGTCTGTACTGAAAGTCAAACGCGTGTTATTACCATGGCACCTTAAAGAAACACTTTTTCAAAAACTGCTTTGAAGTATCACTTAATGCTGCGGAAATCGATTAAAAATGCCACGCGAAGGGAGCTCGGCTCAGAGCCGTCTCTGTTTCTCAGAAGGAAGGGAATATTAAAGACAAGTTGTATTGAAGTCATTTTTTTTCTGTCAGCGATCAGGGAGTATTTGCCGTTGAAGCAGTCAAGGGCATTCCAGTAAGACAGAGGTTGGACAGACTGTTGATCGGTGACAAGGGCAAAGCAATGAGGCTCTCCACGCTGTTCAGCTGTGGCTCAGAGGATGTGAACTGACAGGAGGAATTACAGAAAAATCGGTCAAAGCTCCAGGCTGGATATCGAAAGAGCTTTGTTTTCACAAAGAGACAAGCGTTGGGAAAAGTTCACACACATCCACAAATGTTTCTCACTCTCCCTTGCAAACAGTGTCCATACAGTGGCTCCAAGGCAATAGGGTAAATGGGGCCCAAAAATCACTCAATGACTTGAGGATCCAGGATTGAAGATGTAAAGAAGCCTTGTTTGTAGGTATTTGGACAGTGACACCATTTTTGTGGTGTTGGCTCTATACTCCAGTACCCATTTTAAATTTGAAAAACAATGAGGTGAATTTCAGACTGTCAGCTTTGTGGAGAATATGCGGAGAATTCAACATATCTAGTAAACCATGTAGGACTTTCAGCCCTTTTTACAAACTGGCCCCCTATGTAGAGTTCACCATCACCACCAAGTATTATCATATTTTCTTTAAGATAGTTAATTTGTCCAAATAATTATAAAATGGCTGTAATTCCTACATGGACCACTGAATATGGATGCGAAGAACCTTAAATTAAAGCTGACAGTCTGCATGCTAACATCATGTCCTTAAGTACAGGGCCAAAACAACAAAAATGAGTAATTAACCAAATACAGACCAGGATGAATTATGTCATCTCTTAAGAGGATACAGTACAAGAAACAAGGCCAAGCGTAAATGCAGGGGAGAATTTTGAGCCAACAATCCCATACTGCATTGCACGATGGTGCAATCATCAGGTCTTGGTTTAGATATTTTAACATGATCAAAAGACCTGAAAATCAAATTAAAAATGCTCTTAATTTAGCACCCTCGGCAAAAAAACAAAAAACAAAACGGGGCCATTTATGAAATGTGAGCCAAACAAATTTCACCATAAATCATTCAGAAATAAATAATGACATTTAATTTTGGTAATCCTGGTAAATTAATGCTTAAATGGAGTGGAATATAAATTCCATAAAACACAAACAAAGTGTGCTCTAAATAGGGCATACAAGTCATAGCTTAGTTGCTATGCTTGACCTCTCTTTATATTACATTTACATGTATTGCTTTAACAGAAAATTTGGATACCTTACTTCGGAGAGAGCGCATATTCAAAGGCCGAGCCAATTTCTTTGGTGAGGCTCACGAGCAGGTGCCAACTGCCCAGATACCTCCTTCTGAGTATGTGCAACACACTGGAACCAGAACTCAGAAGATCCACATGGCGTTCCTGTCCAATCCCAGAACATGTTCCGGTGCTTTCCGTCCTCAGCTTATTGGGGACAGTGAAGACATATTGCTGTCGCCCTCCTTTGTAATTCCAGGCAGCAACATCTCTTATAATTTTATAACTTTGCCTAAAGTTTTATGTCAAACCATTTTTGTTTTACCTGCTCCATATTGCGTGGAACTCAAGACAGTTTACAACAGTAGCAATATATCCGGTGTGTATACAGCACACTCTCGAACACACTCTTTTTGTTTTTATTCCAGTCCTATGTGGTGCATTCATAGTTTATGTAAGCTATATAAACAAAAGTAGGCCAATTAGCCAGAAACTATGTTTAGATGGTAGTTTTGCACATCGCTTTATGTTTCTCCACCAGGACAAATCAGCTTTTCCTCATTAAAAAAATAATAATAATGACGAATATGAGACTGTGCCTTTGTTGCTGTTGCAGTTAGCATATTACATAACATGTTATTTGGCAGACGCTTTTATCCAAAGCGACTTACAGTTGATTAGACTAAGCAGGATCCTTCCCCAAGTTTCTCCGAAAAAATCATAGCATAGAAGATTCATTCATTCATTCATTATCCTAACCTGCTTATCCTGAACAGGGTTGCAGGGGTACCTGGAGCCTATCCCAGCATACATTGGGCGAAAGGCAGGAATACACCCTGGACAGGTCGCCAGTCCATCGCAGGGCTCACACACCATTCACTCACACACTCATACCCATGGGCAATTTAGACTCTCCAATCAGCCTAACCTGCATGTGGACTGTGGGAGGAAACCGGAGTACCCCCATGCGCACACGGGGAGAACATGCAAACTCCACACAGAGAGCCCCGGCCGACGGGGATTCGAACCCAGGACCTCCTTGCTGTGAGGCAGCAGTGCTACCCACTGCACCATCCGTGCCGCCAGCATAGAAGATTTTAACTCCTAAATAAGTTTTAATATAACTTAATGTAATGTTCACAAAGACAAGTTACAAAATAGCTGAAGTACACACAGTCATATAATTATCAAAAAAGACTAAGCAGCATAAAGCAAAGTTATCATCTTTTCTCGGCCATCTCTTTAAATTCACAGAAATTCAATGCAACCAATTATCTTTCACCCCACCAGAGGTCTCTCCACACCCCCACCACTACCACTCCTCCACTTCAGCGGAAGCGTGTAGAGCAAAAGAGTGGAGTTACCGAGTGGAGCAAAGGAGTGAACGAGGTGGAGTAAAGACAATTGGGACAAGCTTTTCGGCTTCACCTTCATCAGTCTATTTAAAGCTACACAATCACTTGTAACAGGGCAGCCTGTAGTTTTGTTAAATAAACCATGCCTAATTACCTCAGATGTCCTTGATGTCACAGTAGACTTATGCAGTAGACTTGTAGCAGCCTGTAGTGTAGTGGTGGTTAAGGTACATGACTGGGACCCGCAAGGTCGGTGGTTCGATCCCTGGTGTAGCCACAATAAGATCCGCACAGCCATAGGGCCTAATATTGCATTAATTTAATGTAATATGCTACAAAGGCACAGTGTCATATTCAGTGGGCAAGTTCAGTGGGCTAAGTAAAGTTGTTACCCAGGTTACCAAGACACCATTATGATTACCATTGATTGCCGAATTACCATTATGGAGTGTGCCTTTAAGTGTTGACTGAGGAGAGGAAAGAGTGAAGTGGGAATTTTAAATCTTCAAAAAGTTTAACAGCCTCAATAAAAGCATAAAACACCCACCTCCACAGTTGTGTCTCCATCTCACAGTCCATTACAGAGCGAGCAATCACAGGTCAGAGCCAGTTAATTTGATGGAGTGTGAATACTAACACCTCTATGAACTTTCAGAGGAGAATATTGTAAACCCAGTTAAATACACACCTCACTGCCTTTTCTTGGTTGTTGGGCCCTTGAGCAAGACCCTTAACCCTGCATTGCCCCAGGGGAGGATTGTCTCCTGCTTAGTCTAATCAACTGTATGTACTTCTGGATAAGGGCTTCTGCCAAATGCCACTAAAGTGATGTTAATGTTCTAATGTAAGTTTCAAGCGCAAGTTGCGTAGTAGGATACAGTGGCCTATTAAAAACACAAACCTGACATTGCAGTTTGCCTTGAAACACAAATAAATATCAGCAAAATGAAATAGTTAAAATCTATACAAACTGTACTGTAATCCCAGAATCCCAATGTGTCTGATCTGAACACCTTATACTGTAACAGTTTATATTGGCCATTGTCATTTGCATATCACATATGCTAATTTAAAAACATTTCTGTAGATAAGTGAAACGCAGCCTAGCCAATATGGCACTTCATATGTGAGTTATCGTTTTCCAATGTTCAGTGTTCACATTGAAAAACAATTATTCCCCACTGTAACATAAATCCATCCGTGCATGTTTACGTAGGCTACTGAAATAATGGTTGGCGCCAAGCTCATTTAGAGTCATGATGGTTTTATGTACAAACATATACAAACCCGTTATCCTGATTTACATTGCCAAGTTTCTAGGATATGAACCATGTTGACATTTTGCATTCTGGGTGGAATGATATGGGTGCCATCTCCGCTTTCTGGATCTGAACAGTGGCAGATTTTGTGGGTTTGGTTTTCATTGTATGTGGGGGTGAGCATGAAAGTGAAAAGACTTCTGTTAAAACATACATCGTTGTACACTCTACCATGGGAGTAGAGGAGGGCGGAGTCAAAGCTATTTTGTTCGTATACTTTGAAACCGGGACAATGGAGGGAGAGTCCACAAAGATCAGTTACCGGGGCATGGAGTGGAGGAGAGTGGAATTAAGAAGTATGCATTTTCTGGCTAATGGGACACACCAAAGGTATTTTATGGGCGTCAATTTATGCCAAGTTCAGTGCACTCGCTGTTTGTTTACAATTGATAGGTATTTATCAACATACACACATGGACTGTGAAATGTGGGAAGTGAATCTGAAAAATCTGTGTCTATGCAGGTTTGTTAAATCCAGTGGAATTCATTAGTTTGGTTCCGATCACATAAATTTGCACACGGATTTATGAAAAAATGTAGTCCTCATCTCAGAATGTGAAATATTTTGAGGCGCCAATGCAGGCTCCTGTGCTCCACGACTTTATTACCAAGGTTTAATTAAGTCTGGTCCACTGCTGATTGAGTCAATTAAACTCATAAGCTGGTATTGACTTTGGAATGGTTGAGTTGAAAACCATGGCTTTTTATATGCAATATTGGCACTGGAACTTGAAAGCAGCCCACTGTATCAAATTTGGATTTTATAGAAGCATTCATCATAAGTTAAGTTATATCACAATGTCACAGGATTTTTTTCTGCCGTACCAAACCATTTTTTTTTTCCATTGCCAGCACTTCTGCCATCTCAAAGTTAGTTTGAGATATTCTGTGAAACTGCTCTGTGATGAATCCTTATTGTAATTTCAAAGCTGTTTTGCACACTGGCAGATTTTGGATTATAAATTAATATCACCAATAAAGTAATCATTTTGTATACCGCCATTTACAATCAGATTACCACACAGCAACTACGCAGTGGGTGTATTAATATGATGCATGAATGAATATAGAAATCATTTGGAAACAAGTAATACATCAAAGCTAATTCGTATTGCTGTATACATGTGTACGCACCACCTCTGCTGTCTAGCTCATTCACATTGAAGCTTTCATGTCGGAAACACTGAATGGAAACGTTTCCTCGGGTACTTAAGGGTGAATGAAGTATGGCAGAGAAAGCATTCTCCCTCCAGCTGATTCCTCCCGCTTAAAAGTTGAAGTCCTCTCGAAGAGGCTAAGTGGGGCGAGGCCAGCCTGGCCCTTTGATCCCGGCTCTCCCTTACAGTTGTGCTTGTCAGGGCATTCTGCTCGGGATGCCGGCAGGTGGCAGGGAACTTCCCAGCAGGCCTTGGGAGAAGAGGCCTGTCAGGGCTCCTTATAGAGGATCAGACGCCTGCTGTTTGGCTTCCTTGTGAAAAGCTGCCACTTAGCAATGCAAATCTTAGCAGAAAATGTCATTATCGCCATCAGCCGAAAGTCTTTGAGACTCACAAACGCTGCTGTGCTCCGACTGGAACATTTCCGCTGCATTCTGATTATAAGAATAGATTTTAGTTTGTTTCTCATTTTTTTGGGGGGGGGGATCTTGTGTGAATGATGTTCCTTTTAGAGACAGAAGAGTGCAGGTAAGTTCTATTTGGTTAAAGGGCACTGAAGTTGTTGAGTCTTTCCCTGGTCACGTCTGCTGTCTGTGCGGTGGTGCAGTGACCTTCCCTGGATAGTCCTCCTCTGCCTCAACCCTCTCTTCCACTTTTACCCAGCCCTAACACCTGCTTAGGTAGAACTTATTTTGTTTTCGGTGTTTTATATAGTTTAGCACTCATTAAGGTAGTCTTGCTCTTGTTTTATAACAGTTTGCATTTCCAATAGTGTAGCTGACCTGAGTTTGTACTTCTTGTGCTTGCTGGCTCTCTCAGAAATGACAGCACTTTGATCCCTGTTTGATCTGCAGTCTGAAAAACATCTGGACCTGAACATCTGGGTCTACAATTCTTCTGAAAGGACCAAAGAACAAAAGAAATGAGATTGCATTAAACCCTCTCCTCATTTAGTAGGGCTGATGTTGCCTTCACATCAAATTTGAATTCCCAACATTACCACCTTCCAACTGGGAATTCATGTCAACCCCGAATAGGAAATATGGGAACTTTCTGATCGTGAGTACTGTGAATGCCGTACTGTGAATGTAGCTTGAACTGTTGTAAAATTGTAATAATAATAAATTGCCAATAAAATCACAATATGATTTGATATTTTAATAAATTTAATACATGAATATTGGGATTCAGCAAAAGGATATACAGTACATTTTGGAAACAGACAGGGAGGGACAGTGGGACAAGTCCTTCCCATAATGCTTTGCTACTTATTTTCAGGTCCACCGCTTCAACCCTAACAACCTAAAACCTCATTCATACATTCCACTTTAGCCTCAGTCTCCACATTCTGGGCAGAAGTGGATGCACTTTTATAGTATATAGTGCCTGTTGAAGGGGCTCTTAGACAGTAGCTCCAGACAGCTGCAGCAAATCACATCATCACAATGATATAACATGTATGAATCAGGATCATCACAGACAGGCCTGGCAATGAACTGTACCAGGTCCACTGGAGCTTTAAGTAGGGATGACAGTTTAAAATGAGGTAAAGAAATATCACATAAAAGCAATCTGCAAACATCATGGCTGCCGCGCTTGTGCTCCTCTTATCCGGCCAGTGTCTGTGCTGCCCGGTGAACCTCTAACCGGTTAGACTTGATTTTCAGGCCAGCGGTTATATCCGCGGAGGCTGCCGTGCATAAACACTCTGGAGCCCCATCTGCAGGAGCACTGATCCCTTTCGCTGTGTGGAACAGAGACAACGTTATTCAGGAAGAGATTATTCCCCCGACACACACACACACACCTCTCTGCATTTTCATCAATTCCTCCTTACATCACATCTCATCTCATCTGCCAGGGTTTACTGCTCCCCTGCCTCTCACCTTAGAGACACATTGAGAACCTAATCCAATATTTCATTAAATAAATACAAATAAATAAAGTCTCATTTGTTATATCAAACATTTAGCACTTGCACGGCTTATCTAGTGTTTAGTTTCATCAGTATCATTTTGTTCTGTAATTACAGTATGTCAGCAATCAAATCCTAATATGTATCACTTTGAAACTTTCCTTCTCTTTACCGACCTACAGTGTGTAATTCCAGGGAATCATGGAACACTGTACTCATCTCATACCCAATTCACCGACATCATAAAACCAAGAGAAGAAAGGGTTTGTGGGGGAAAGAGGTCTGCCATTGGCCACCAGAGGCAACAGAGTTGAGGTGCCCACGCCATCTACTGGTCGTGATGGGATTGTGAGGAGTCCGTGCCCAGGGAAACGCTCCAGGGCTGGGGACAAACACCATTCTTGATTAACAGGGACTTTAGAACCGTGTGTGTTCATGCTGTATTCATAAAATAAAATCATACTAATCTGATGGTAGATGGCCCAGTGCTTTTTATTCATTTGAGGGACTCAGATGCCAAGCACATCACAAACCGGTTAAGTCTATAATGACAAACCATTCAGAGGGAGGGCAGGCTTGTGGAGTGGGAACCTTGTGTCTCCATTCGGGTTGTAGTTTCTTATATTATATTATGGTTTGACACATTTTTTCAGGATTGAGAACAATCCTCAGAACACTCGTTGAGTAAAAGGTAGGGCACCCAGCTAAATTGCTTGCCCCTTGCTCATAGTGTCCTGTGATTCAGAATCCTATCGTGACTGCCAAGAGCAAAATGTAGAGATGCATTTTTCCTGACAGGAAAAGGCACATCAATATCTATCCTACTCCATGTGCAGGTGAAGGGCCTTTGATCTGTTCTTCATTCCTCTTTCGGAATGTAAATCCAGACAAGATATCAAGCAGACTGCCTGATTAGTCTTCTCTGAAAGCAACTTCCTGGACAGTGTGCAGGGGTCTTACCCTTTGGAGAGGCTTTTTGGAATACCCATGGATGTGATTATCCCGAAAGTCCTTTCAATCTAAAAAGCTCCTTAAGACTACAGCCATACATTTTCATCAATCAGTTGAACCTCATGGCTCAAGTCAACAACAATGGGAGATTTCTAACGCCTGGGTGATTAAATCACTAGATGTCTCAATGTACTACTCACAAGATATCGGGCAGCTCACCCAGACCAGAGTTGTTGGCATATTTCAGGAGTGAGATTTTGTGAGCAGCAAAGTCAACAAGGACATAAGCCATTATGTCAGTGTTCTTCTCAGACAAGCCAGAAGTGTTTGATTGAAGGATAATGATGGAGAATCGTTACTGAAGTGTGTCTCTGAACTGAACCCGTGAGCAAATTAGGCATTCTACTGTGGGGCAAGACCTGTCTTTATTCCACACTGCCAGGTGGGGCCTGGGCTCACTGCTCAGAGACAGTGATTTGGGGGACAGGGGACAAGTGCCAAGGTATTGATTATTAAAGACGACTGATTACTAAGAATCCCACTTTCACCGAGAATAGGGCAACATTCAGACCAAAGGAGAAGTCAATAGCAATAATTATGAATTTTTTTTTTTTTTTTTTTTAAGTTGCCGTTCACTGCTCTGGCAGGCAGTGTACATGCCCACAGTATCCTAATGTAATGATTCTGAGCTTTAAAGGGACAGAAAAGTACTGTACTTAACAGAACATTGGCCTTCTAGGAAGGGGCTTGACTCTAAAATGGAATCATACATGTCTAGAGGAGTTCATCAGGCAGCTGGCATAAAATTCAAGTGATTTGTGAGATTTGTCTGCTCGCCATCATTCCTACGGTGAAAAAGGCAGATTCACTGACTATCCACCAAGGTTTCCCTGTAGAAAGCCTTTCGCCTCCACAACCTCATGACTGATGCTTTCTGCGGGGTCTTCATCGCACCACTCCCGCTGATAATTAGTTAATGACATTTCCTGGAGAAGATTCATCCCTGCGCTGACAGCCATGTCTCATCTAACAGGCAAAGGGAGGAGACGACCTAGTCAAGGCCTGTAATGAAGTGCATCTACCAGGCCAGAAGTGCCATTTGAATTCAGGTCTGATGAGGTATGCTATCCTGGTCAGGTGAAGGTCACAGAGCATGTACTGTATTCATTCACCGCTTGTTAGCTTCTTGGACAGGACGGTAGTGAAAACCACCAGGCTCACAAGCTTTTTCACACAATATTGTAGATGTGTGAATGCTTTTGAATCCATTTTATTTTTATTTTCAGTTTTGATGTTGGTCACAAATTGAGCCTGCACACTTGGCCTTAGACCCAACAAATCTTCAGTTACAATAATGAAAATGGTTTGGAAGATACAATGATTTTGGTGATTTGGTAGATAATTTGTCACATTTACACACACTGGGCTACTATGCTCTCGGGGAGTTAAAGGTTAGGTGCTTAAATTCAGAAGAAACTTCACTGCAGCTGGAGAATAACCATTTTATTTCTTAGACTGTAGCTTCTGTTTGTCTTGTGTTGTTAAAGTGCTGCGTACAACTTAACCATGGGGGTCAAATTGCTACAATAGCATTTAATTAATGCCAACAAAAACGTTTAATATACAACACACTGGCTTTTGCTTTTCATGCAATAAAATATATATTGTATTTGCTGTAAAACGCAGACATTTTGTGGATAAACCCAGATTTCAAAGTAAAAAGGTCAACAGTATTCAATTTCTTCCAAATGTTCTTTTACACGGATTTCATTTTTACTTTAAACCAGTTGATTTCAAAAACATAAATCCTTATTAGGTCACTCACTTTTCACAAATTTCAATATTGCTATAAAGCACAAACGCAAGCTTATGACAAAACTTCCACATCCAACTAAACTGCCAGCCAAAAGAACTAAACACAAAGTCAAGCTATTAAGACCTGTGGCTTATCAGGCACAGGTGAGCCAAATCAAGCAAATGCCACTCAATCAGCTCCACTAGCAAGGAATCTACTCCTCACAGCTGCTTCTGACTTGGGGAAAATCACTGGCTTTGGCAAACAGACACCGATTTCGAGAATTTCCAAAAAATATTTTGTTAGCCACCGCCACCTGTAACAGCTAACAAATAGGATTCTATGCCATATGGTTTATATGACCTAGTTTATATTTATTTACCTATACATTATTACCTACATATAATTTTCATTACATATTTGAAGTAGAGAACTGAGAGTTGCAAAAATAATACACTTCAAGATAAAGTACTTCAATCCCATTGAATTAAATTTTGATGTTGACCACATGCACTGAGCATGTACATTTTGTCCTGATTTTTATTCAAAATTAATTATTTCACCATATTTGATGGTGACTTATCAATGTCATATGTGAATCGGTAGAATGAAGATATTCCAAAGTGGTCACATTCACACACTGGTCACTGTGTTCTTTTCAATGCCCTTGAATGCCTTTATAGTTACAGTGTCACTGAACTGTTGGTGTGTGTTGTACAATGTTCTAAAACACGCACATAGGGCCTGACTTAAGGCCTGTCTACACCAAGAACTATAATGATAACTATAACGGCAACGGTGTGTGAGCATCCACACTGCTGAATGATAACTTTTCTTCTCTTGGCTATGTCACCTGTCATTTTGCACGTGACGCCCTGTAAATTCGGTTGAATTTTGATTGGCTGTCAGCGTTTTATTGTTCATGCAGCTGGTAAAAACAATATCATTTGTCACTGTCATTGTCGTTATAGTTGTCGTGTGGACTTCGGCAACAAACTTGAAAGATTTTTTAAACAATGTATTTATAGTTTATGTTATAGCTATCGCTCTTGGTGTTGCTAGGCCATTACTAAGACCTTAAGCATGACAAAACCAGTGATTGATGTAAAGAAATATGATGACCAATCATTGGTTGCATCATTAGTTTTGTTTGTGCTAAAACCTTTTTGTACATACTAAAGGTCTTAGTACTAGCAAATGGTAAACATGCCACCCTCATGCACAGTCGCCAACTTTCTTCACAGTCGCCTTCTTTGGGTGGGGGATCATTGCTTGACACCTGAAGTTGGTAGTAGCTCTGGAGCTAAGTAACTTCAAATAACTTGAAGAAAGATAGAAAGAAAGAAAGTTGTAATAAAACCAAAAAATATTGATTATGTTGGTAGTTATGAATACAAGAATTAAGATTGGTAGTTAAGTTACTGTACAGACATTATGCTTCATAAGCCAGCCAAAACTGAAAGTTGTAATGGCTTAAACACCCCTTGTGGTGAACACATAATGCTATAGTGTGACGAACAAACAAATGTACAATTTGGGTGGGAGAAAACTATGCCCATAGTGTAAATACACATGTTGTGCAGTGCATGATAAGTATGTTTTGATTACATGCCACACAGGGCAGACTGCTTCATTGGTGCATATGTTCACCTGTCTGACCACACTGGTGTTAGGGGTACAGGGACTATACTCCTTCTTTACTGTTGATTTGTCCGCTTGTTCATTTAACTAGCTTTCTGAAGTGTTTACAAGAACTAAAGACCAATAATTTGGATACATTATATGCAGTTTTAGAGAATGCAATACTGGAGCTGTCATCATCTGAATGAAATAATTGCTTCAACCTTGTTACAAGTGGGATATTGACTGTATATGATACGCCACTGCTTGATTCTATCAAGTTTGTATCTGACTTCATTGTTGATATTACTTTAATATGAATATCAAACTGACTGATAACATTTGAACTGGCTGTGTATTGAGTGTTTACCCCTTAGCAATATAGACTGTCAGTGAGGTTTCACGTCACCAAGAACTAGGGCTGAGCCGAGCACATCATAGTCGGAGTCGAAGTTGGATCTATATCCAGAACATGATAAACAGAGCCCAGTTGGAACATCTGCTTCCCACACCCTAGTCTCCTCACCCCCCGGTAATCACACCCCAAATCTCACAATCATACATCATCCTGGGAAGGTGTGAAAACCTTCTCTCGACACTTCAAGTGGTGGGACAGTGATGGACTGGGTGCCTGCCAGGGAATATCATCCCATTTGGCCAGAGAGGGAGCACACATTACATTACATTACATTAATGGCATTTGGCAGACGCTCTTATCCAGAGTGACGTACAGTTGATTAGACTAAGCAGGAGACAATCCTCCCCTGGGGCAATGCAGGGTTAAGGGCCCAAGAGCTGTGCGGATCTTATTGTGGCTACACCGGGGATCGAACCACCGACCCTCCAGGTCCCAGTTATGTACTGTACCCACTACGCTACAGGCCACCCTGCTATCACTGGTACGGACCCTGGGCCAGAGATGAGGCAGGCATGGATAACGGGGATCCACCTGCTAAAGAAGCACGATGGCAGGATGTCATCTTTTAGGTTTGTCGAAAGGTAAAACTGGCAGATTCCCCCTATATGCATATCACCAGCTTTAAACATGGAACCATGTCCCATAATGCCCCCTTCCCTGAGCGTAGGTGCCCCCCCCCCAAGGCTGGTTGTGCACGACTGTGGACATGTCTGCTCTGTTCTTGTGTTTAGTCGGGCTGGCAATCCCGTGGACTGTAAACTCAGTCCAGACAGTTCCTCTAAATGGACTGACAGCGCTCATTAAATGCAATGCTATCATTAATTGTTCCCTCATCACATGCGAGTGACTATTTATCTATCATGTGGCGATGCAGAACGACATAACGGATTGCTAGTTTTAGCGGTGAAATTAAACACAAACATGGATCACAGAAAACAGAAAATGGATGACTGGATAACTCCGACTGAAGCATGACAAAACATCTGACAACAGAACACAGTGAGTCTATGTTATTGTATGGTGAGTACAGTGTTATCTCTGGTGATGACAAAGGTATGCTGTCAGACTATAATTAGACTATTAGCTAACTAATACATATTTGTTTAATTCATTTTTATTTAGCTGACACCTTTATCCAAAGCAACTTACAGTTGATTAGACTAAGAAGGGGACAATCCCCCCACGAGCAATGTGGGGGCCTTGCTCAAGAGCCCAACAGCTGTGCAGATCTTATCTACACTGCGGCTTGAACCACTAATCTTCTGGGTCCAAGTCATGTACCTTAGTCACTAGGCTACAGGCTGCGGTGTTTTGCAGTAGTAGGCTGGATATAGCAAACTCCTATAGCCCAGTGACCGGGTCAGTAATAGCCTATGTGTTGTATTCAGAGCCTGCAGCTTAGAGATACAATGTGAGCTTTTCTAGGCGTGTTTTCTGGTGTGTGGTGTAGATCTTGGCAAGCTATCCGTTTACATCAGTTTACAGTACCTTGACATACAATGTAATTGGACAGGGCAAACTTGTTCAAGGTCCATGCAATATTATATTGTTTCTAAATAAGCACGCCACCTGTTTTCCGCTCCACAAACATCCAACGGAACATCCTTGGGGCAATTAAAAAAGATGGCTGCAAGAAAAAGTGATTGTGTTGCAGTTGGTTTTAGAGCCTTGGAGGCTTTAGCGTAAGGGGTTTCCACATCAGAGTTTTTACAGCTTGTTTCCTTTTGTTCCTGTGGTGCTCAAACTGGAAGAGGGAAACAGGCCTATTCTGGCAAGGTCAGGCTTACCTCTTTTCTGGTAATATCAAACTAACATCTCATTCAATGTCTTCTAAGTAGTGAGCCTACTTTCAATAAAGAATGTATCATTTCAATTAATTGTTCTAACTGACTGTTTCTAATTTAATAAACGGTTTAATCTCAAGATGATATAGAGTTTGTTTTTGCATGTTGACCTTGATTCCACCAGTGAAGGTGAAAAGTGAAAAGAACTTTCTGAAACGCATGATTCGAGAGTAAGCTGAGCTATTCCAGCAAATGCAGCAGCAGCGGCACAGCTAACAGATCAGCACCAACATTCAGAATGATCACTGCAGCAGATCAGCAACAACATTCAGAATGATCACTGCAGCAGATCAGCAACAACATTCAGAATGATCACTGTAGCAGATCAGCAACAACATTCAGAATGATCACTGCAGCAGATCAGCAACAACATGCAGAATGAGCAATGCAGCAGATCAGCAACAAAATTCAGAATGATCACTGCAGCAGATCAGCAACAACATTCAGAATGATCACTGCAGCAGATCAGCAACAACATGCAGAATGAGCAATGCAGCAGATCAGCAACAACATTCAGAATGATCACTGCAGCAGATCAGCAACAACATTCAGAATGATCACTGCAGCAGATCAGCAACAACATGCAGAATGAGCAATGCAGCAGATCAGCAACAACATTCAGAATGATCACTGCAGCAGATCAGCAACAACATTCAGAATGATCACTGCAGCAGATCAGCAACAACATTCAGAATGATCACTGCAGCAGATCAGCAACAACATTCAGAATGATCACTGCAGCAGATCAGCAACAACATGCAGAATGAGCAATGCAGCAGATCAGCAACAACATTCAGAATGATCACTGCAGCAGATCAGCAACAACATGCAGAATGATCACTGCAGAAGATCAGCAACAACATGCAGAATGAGCAATGCAGCAGATCAGCAACAACATGCAGAATGAGCAATGCATTAGGGCAGCAACAGTATGCAGAGTGGGCAATGCAGCATATCAGCAACAGCATTCAGGATGAGCAATGGTGTGAACAGATAACAGAAACAGGTTGGTGGTTTAAATAGCTTCTTCTATTAAGACGTAAGCATCAGGTGAGCAGACAGCACTTCTTGAGTTGCCTGAGTGAACTAGCTCTGCAGGCTTTGCATCATGAAATCATGTAAAATACCATGCAATAAATTGGGCATTGATTCAGAAAATAATCTCATTTTTCTCACTTCACTCCCCCACAGTTATATCGGGGACAAAAACACGTTATCCATACCAAGTTGTTGGAAAATCCGACTATGCAGCTCACTCCTACCAAGAACTGTAGACCATCATCCCAAGCATGCTTCAAGGAAGAATTGTGTTGTCAGGATTGGATTTATACCACCCCGGTCAAACATGGGCTTGAACCACAGTACATCACAACGTCAAAGGCATGAGATATAGGCATGAGGTCTGGGAATGAGAAAAGGCGTCAGTGTACAAATGGCTGTCATACATAATGCATGCCGCTTTCATACGTTGGAGCAAAGTATCAAATAAAAACCAATCAAATATAAATCAGATAAAAACAATCATTCACCATTCAGTAAAGTGAACAAACCACCCATTGTTTATTTTTCCTTCACTCGAGGTGGTATGCATCTCTTTACAGAACCTCTTTTGCTTGCCCGAGCGCGGAGCGCTGTGTGATTTGTCGCGAGGGTGACATGATATCAGGGTGAGGATGCGAGGCTCTTGCCGTCTCCAGCACCAGGGACATACAACACATTATTATTCATGGTTCCTTCGGCAGTCTGCCGGTGAATAAAGGTCACTCCTCTTATCGCTCAGCTGGAGGAGAACCCGGCCGCTCTCCTCTGGAGGGGCGAGGGGATAGCGGTAGGTAATGGGAAGAGGAGGGGCACCCCGAAAGAAGAATAATACGCCCGTCCTTTATTGATTCATTAATTAATTAATTTCACCCCGTTTCTTTTCTTGAAGGGCATATTGGAAACGAACACACTCTTCCTTTCGAAGGAAACTCTTTTATTTTGCAGCTCCTGTCTACCTCTGATTTAGAAGTTGTTAACATGAGGTGGGTTAAACTGTTGTACTGTAGTATTTTACAATAATACGCCCGTCTTTTATTGATTCATTAATTAATTAATTTCACCTCTTCTTTTCTCAAAGTGCACATTGGAAACGAGCACACTATTCCTTTCTAAGGAAACTCTTTTATTTTGCAGCTCCTGTCTACCTCTGATTTAGGAGTTGTTAGTGTGAGGTGGGTTAAACTGTTGTACTGTAGTTTATACATCAATACAAAAGACCCCATAAATGAGCAACGTGGTGTACAGTAATATTTAATCTGAATAATGAATATTACTTCCATGATAAATTGCTTACTCCACACTTCTGATTTTATGACTTTATTTAATTACACAAATTGAGTACCTCGAGACATTTTTCAGTTAAAGAGGGAAAATATCTGTTAGCTGTAACTGAGTTTTAGTGTTTCATTGTACCGCAAGATGACAGGGATAAAATGCTAATCTCAAGACGTAAATATTGAATATAAATCAATAATTAAACTTTCCAAATGTAATAGGTGAATGTACTTATGTTCTTCATGCATAAAATACAAAGTACCCCCAAGTAGACCATCTTCCATGCAGTAGAAGAGAATGATGCTTTCATTAGCATTTTAATCATACCTGAGTATTTTGGCAGAGTGACTTCAATATTAAGGTCACCTCAAGCCCCACTTATTGCTTGTGTACTATTCTTGGGAAGGATTGTGTGCATTCACAGAGTGCAACCAAGCCCCTAGATGGCAACACTGCACAGTTCTGACTACAAATAGAGCTTTGCCTCTCTTTCTGAAATATTTATATGACTGTAATGAGTATTGCATATTTGTACCTTGCCTGAAAGGAATGGTAGGCCAAGCACTCATTCCCTCATCAGCTTTACATTTTTTACAGATGTTTTTGGAAACAGAAATGGGTTCAGAATCCAGTGCAAAATGAATTTGTGTATTTAAAAAGAGACGAAGAGCTGAGGGCAGGCTCGGTTACTGCTGTCATCAAACCCGGAAAGGAGACCACACACATATTTGTTATTTAGGGCCCATATCTTCCCATTGATTGGTTTTTCATCCTAGACCATGGTAATGGACTCCTAAACGGTCAGCTAAAACTATTTGCGTAGCTGAGAGTGAACTTGTACTGTTGTACCCACCCATCAAGCTAATAAATTCTGAAATCAATCTGTAAATGATTTAAATGACTGCACAAAGTGTTTTTGTTTTTTTTACGAGACAGGGATATTAGCACACGGCTGGCTTTACATTAGACATATGGTGTCTTTCATTGCATTCCAGCTCGTTTTCCCAGCAATTCCTCTGACCAGCAGCCAAGCTCTTGACAGCACACCCTCTCAATTCCAGCTCTACAGTCTGCCGGGACATGTCGCTACAGTGCCAATGCTTCAGGAAGTGGGAGAGGAAGCAGGAGGATAAATTAGACATTTATGTTGAGAGCCAGCACTGTTTTTTCACCCATGCTTGAGAACTTGTCCTGTTTCAAGTGTCTCTTTTTAACAAAGGTCACAGATTGGGAGTGCAGTGCACATCTACTTAATTTCAGGGTGAAACATATTCATTGAGAATAGCTATTGACAAAATTATCATTATTCAGTATGTTTTCTTTGAAACAGACATATTAGAACAAAACTAGAATATTTCATGGAAAAATCACAGCTGATGTGGCCACAGCAATGCTATCCTGACTAATTGTAACTGGAGTTAACACACCAAGTTTCTCAGCAGTCTTGGATGTAATTTTTGCTTACAGCACCACTATTTGGTGTAAATGGTTGGCATTTATATAGCGCCTTTATCCAAAGCGCTGTACAATTAATGCTTCTCATTCACCCACTCACACACACACTCACACTCACACACCAACGGCGATTGGCTGCCATGCAAGGCGCCGACCAGCTCGTCAGGAGCATTTAGGGGTTAGGCGTCTTGCTCAGGGACACTTTGACACAGCCCGGGCGGGGGATCGAACCGACAACCCTCCGACTGCCAGACGACTGCTTTTACTGCCTGAGCCATGTCGCCCCCCATGGTGTACGGTATATGGGCAAATACACATTTCTAAACCCATATGCATGTATATCTGTTTAGGTGAAACATGTAATCAGGAAATGCCTGAAAAGTGTCGTGCCTGTCTTAATCAGAAAAGCATCTAGAGTGGTAAATCGTATTATGAAAAGTAAATATCAAGCACTTTGAGCAGCTGTGCCCTGGGTGTAACTCTCACCGTCTCTCTGTTCTTCTCTTTCAATCCAATCGCCTGAAAATACTTACTTGGCATGGTATGCATGAGATTGATGTATTTCAAAGCTCTCTCTCTCTCTGTCTCTCTATCTCTCTCTCTAGCTTTCTCTCTCTCTTTCTCTCTAGCTTTCTTTCTCTCTTTCTCTCTCTCTCTCTGTCTCTGTCTATCTCTCTCTCTGTCTCTAGCTTTTTCTCTCTCTCTCTAGCTCTTGCTCTAGCTCTCCTTCTCTCTCTCTTATATGTGTATATATTATTCATTTTCTCATCACATGGTCATGTTTGATAGTGTAGTGAAAATCAATATCAAACATACAGAGAAAGGTTATGCCATAGATCAGAAATATCACATTACAAGAGAGTTTTCATTCCGGATAATTAAACTGCGGGTGCTTAGCATTTGAGATATTATCATAAGACAGCCTGGTAACACCATCCTGAAGCACATGTGTAGTCCATGTGAAATAATGAGCACATCAAATGCCAAAATGTGAAGAAATATAAAGCAATATGAGGGGGCATTAAAAGCACTGTGCTATATGTTTTGATACACTAATGGAAACAGGTATTGTGGCCACATTAAATCTAAAAAAAATCAATTTAGAGACATTCTCACTGACTCTGCCACAACTCTACCTACAATAATTCTCTCATCTAGCCAATGTAATTCTTCAGAAGGCACATTGCATTTTGAAAATAGTTCAGAGGGGTTCACTTGCCTTTCTCCATACCTGCGGATCTATAAAAGTGGCAGTATGAACTTATTGACTGAAATAGAGATTCTATTTAAGCACAGGCCTATCTCTGTTTAGTATCTGTATTCACTCGCTGAGGTTGTCAATGGCATCCAGTGAAGGAGATGTCTTGATGTGTCACTATGGTAACATAAACGTCACATTGAATGGGGGTACTAATTATTTACTCAATTATTTATTCAATAATTCCAATGTGTTTTGTTTTGCTACATTAATTTGAGGCATTACATTATAATTGATACAGCCATGCAAAATACAGTTTTTGAAAGTGACATGTTCTTTGCCAATTTGATTCTCTTATGAGATCATGTTCTCAACATTGGTTGCTGCCCAGAGGTATATTGGTTGTAGCTTTCAGTGTACCTGCACATTCACAATAAAAAACTTTAAATCAGATTATCACAATGAATTACAATTCATTTATACATGTATTTGGTCTCCTTTAAACATCTGTTGTGAACCCATCTATTGTGAACCCTTAATACTCTTAATATTCTGTATACTCCCCTTGTCCTAAGGGTAAAAAATGACCCGCCTTCACTAAACCCCTAAAATGAAGCAGCTTAATTGAATTTTAATGAATTGAACATAGCAGTGGGTTATTTTTTACCCTTAAGACAACACGAGGATTAAAGTATATGCCATCTTTAAAAAAACAAAAAACATCCAAAAGTAGAATTCGCAGATGATTTGCAAGCACTGCACTTTTTAAATTGATACAGCCTGTATAGTTAGTCTTCTTATCCATGCAGGACGGCTGGATGTCTAACTTATCCCATCATGCATCATTCTCAGGTAAGGCGCTGTGCAAATGAATGTGTCATCCAAACGTATGAGCTGAAGTAAGCAATAGCCTGTGGTGCGCGGGTATCGTCAGTTATGGCTGCCGCTGTTTGCACTTGGAGATCCATCTCTGCGGACCGTTGCGCTTCAGTGACATTGCCCGTTCACTCCTCTCCTACTCCTGACCTCTGAGGATCCAGGCCTTTAAAAGTGTGAATTTCAGGAAAGGGCTCCACATTCAACACTGAAACGATATGTCTGAAATCCTCTAATACAGAAAGTAGGTTCCATAGCGGCTTACTGTAGGTCGATTCTCGCAGAAAATCTGGATGTACCACAATTTGAACTGTCATTTTTTTTTTTTTTTTTTCTTTGACAGAAACTAATGTTCTCTGCAAAAATTGTAAAAGGACTGTGATGACAATAGAACTATGAAAGTCTTTGTGTGGGTAATAATAGGGTCTTGGCAAAGATCAATTTGTCATGCTATTTCTGCTTGATTCAAGAAATTGTTTTCTGTATATATAAGACATAGGACTGCTTTGCAGAAAGGCAATGCTGAATATTAGAATCACTTTATCTCAGGACATATCTATGAAATATTTCATAATGGAGTGGAGGACCCCACTTGAACATGAACCGTGTTGTCTGTTTAAACTGGGCAGATGTGCACCAGGTGACCAGTGACCACAAGAGACCAAGCGGACGTGTGCATGTGCGTGAGTACGTGCGCGTGTATGTGCGTAATCGTGCATACATGTGCGTGTTTGCATGTCAGGGTCAGTGGCTGTGAGTGTAATCATGAAGTAGAATGGAAAGAACACACCCAAATCAATGTATTCAAGCAAGGAAAATTACCCATGCAGAAAACATTCACATCCCGTGTTGTTTCCATTCTAAATGGTATTACATGTAAATGGTAAATGGTCAAAATGATCCAAAGCGCTGTACAATTGATGCTTCTCATCCAACATGTACTGTTTGTACTGAAGATGTGGTCCAGTGATTGATGAGAAATGCTGGAGTCCACTCATATTATTATGAATTATTATCCATCAGTCAGTCAGTATCTCTACAGTGTTAAACAGAGTTTGACCTTGGAAGTATTCAGATGAGTGATCAGGCCCTTGTCTCACCAACATCTCCCAGACTGCAGACTGTGATGCTCAGACGATGCTTTGTTGTCTATGATGTCTATCTGGGGCAGAAATTAAGGTTGGGGTGGTTTCTTTCCTTGGAGTCTGAAGCCAGCAGAAAACTCCACATCTGTGTTAATAGCTCCCAGGGGACAGTTGTTTGTGTCTGCAACTAATTGAAATGACCATCAATCGCACATTTGTTTTGTTTTATGAAACACGGAGGAAGAGAAATGGACCAATGTGCTCTCTCCAGTTGTTTGTTATGTGTTCTTCTTTTCATTGTTTTTTGTTTTGTTGAGTCCCTGGAATGTGTAACTATGTGGCCATCAACCCACAGACCAGACTTTATCATTCCAGTCAACCATTGTATTAAGTTATGGACATTTAGCAGATCTTCTTATCCTTACACATTTTTTTTGTTGTTGGCATTTTTACATCGTAAAATCGACAACCATCCATCCATCCATTATCTTAACCCGCTGATCCTGAACAGGGTCGCAGGAGGGCTGGAGGTCGCAGGAGGGCCTATCCCAGCATACATTGGGCGAAAGGCAGCAATACACCCTGGACAGGTCGCCAGTCCATTGCAGGGCACACACACTCACACACTCATATCTACGGGCAATTTAAACTCTCCAATCAGCCTAAACTGCATGTCTTTGGACTGTGGGAGGAAACCCACATTAACATAGGGAGAACATGCAAACTCCACACAGAGAGGCCCCGGTCGACCGGGAATCGAACCCAGGACCTCCTTGCTGTGAGGCGGCAGTGCTACCCACTGCACCATCCATGCCGCCTCAGCCAGAGATAGATAGATATATATATATACTTAAGCAATTCAAGTGAAATACCTTCCTCAAGGTCACAATGGCAGTGGCCTGCATGGGAATAAAACCTGCAACATTGAGGTTACAAGCCTAGTACCATACCAGTTATATACAGTCCATATATACAGCTAGATATTTACTTTACCAGTTTGAGTAACACATTTTTCTAAGGGAACACCAGTGGTGCTTCAACTGGGAATTGAACTGAAAACGTTGGTGTTGCAAGTCCAGTTTTCCAGCCATTATGCCACACTGCCACCCCGCTGTGTTTTTACCTGTCCTGGTAAGTCCTGATTAATATTCAGATCCAGGTTTCTATGCTGTGGCCTGCAGCTGACCTCATGGTTATCACTGCTCTATTTTTTTATGCATCGCCAGGATGTCGGCCTGAATTTCTGTGACATTCCCATTTGTGTTCTGCTAGCGTCTGGAACTCCTGCCGCCTAGAACTCGTGTCATTTAAGCAAAGGTCACCATCGGGCAGAAACCTGAATGGAACTGTCTCCGGTGCCTAAGCCTGACTGGATTCACATCAGGTGGCAAAGTTTCGAGACCTCCCTCATAAACAAAATAAACACAGTTACTGCCCGTGTGTTGTTTTGGTTAGCCTTTTCCTCGTGTTTATTTTCTCTGGGGCAAAGGCTGCTGGCATGTGCGTTAGTTTGTCAAGTGCTCTGTGTTAACAATGTCTGCATTTGGGAAACAGATGGACTCTTTTGATAAGAGACATACAGTAAACAGAAGTGGAGACATTTTGGTATCCCCTTGTTTTGGGGGTGTGGGAGGGGACGCAAAAGTGTTTTTTGGCTGGAAATGCATGCAGAAGAGAGGCTTTGGAGATCAGAGGGGCACTGCAATGGAGTAAAGTTGGTGTTGCAAATCCCATACATTTATTTAACCATCTGGGGTCTGAGGGCAAAATGAAGAAAACTGGTGACTGTGCCATGCTCTGACATTCGTGTCATTTTAATCAACTTTATATACAGTGATTCCAAAGTGTTTCATATCTTTGTTTTCAGCACAAACTCAGCTACGATATTATGGCAACAGTAAGTAGGTAAGAATCATATGTTGGTTGTAAATTGCTCTAGAATCACAAACAATTGAAATAGCAGTTTTGAACACTTACAGGAATGCTGTAAATACACATACTAATCTATTGTAACAAAATTTGTGATGCCATATCTACCACGGTTCCTGCATGCATTCCAGATGCTGCAAACTCCCCTCATAGCTCAGAAATTACACCACTGCGCAAAAGAAAGTCCCCCTCTTGCGTGCAGGATCTTCAGCCAGCGTCATTCACTTCGGTCGACTAACATCACCGTGACGGCCCATTGCTATCTAAGCACCCCCTGGATTCCCCACAGAGACCGGTCTACATCAATCCCAGCAATCTATATCCTACCATCCATCAAGTAGATTACACCTTCAGCCCTCTCCCCCCCCCAATCTGATCAAAATGGGCCTCTTACAGCAAGGATTTTAATTAAAGATCTTCATACTGCCGTGTAATTAATTTAGGGGGTATTTAGGGAATGTTTTTGTCTAACGGGCATCATTTTTGTGCAAAGCGCTGTGTAAATATATTTTTAACAGTTAAACTCCATTACCCTCATTACTGTGAGTGAGTGAGTGACAGTATAAAGTACAGTATAACACATCCTTAGCTGTGTTTCAGTTGGAAAGGAACTGTGTTTGCAACCCAAAAGGGACAGGGTGGAATTGTTGGTGAGGTGCCCTTGAGTGAGATACTAAAGTCTGCTTCAGCAAATATGTACATTTCTATGTAAAACAGGCAGCATTATATTTAAAAACCGCTGTAAGCTGCCAGGGATGAAGATTTCACAGACAGTGTAATGGGAGGAACGCTATCTGTTCTTTTCCGATTGGGCTTAGAATTGACATTCACTCTTGTACACCTGTCTACCCCTTAAGTGCTAAATCACTTTAATGTGAGAAAACAGGTATTCATTAGACCTTGATTGTGAGAGATTTTCTCTGTTTCACTTCACTTCGTTAGAAGTCAAGGAGAAAGTGTACCGTGCATTGCTTTTTACTGACTTAAAGGTGCAATAGCTAATTTCGGACTTCTAACGGTCAAGATAGGAATAGCAGCAACAAACACCCTCAAACCACAACACTGTTTATGCCTCCTACTTCTGTACAATAATTTAAACGCCATTGGCGGTGGCGATTAGAACCAGTTTTCAACCAATGAGTTTAAACTATTGTACAGCTATACAATGTTTTGGTACAGTGTCGGGCCGTCAACTGCATATTTTGAAACTCTAATTTAAGGATTATAAACTCAGGCTGAGGGTGAGTCAACATGTAGGTGAGCCTTTTTCAATGATAGGAAGGGATTTACAATGGTTTGGTAAGAATGTTTTAACACAAAAATCTTACCTATTGTACCTTTAAACTGAATTTAAAGAGGTGGCAGGTGTGTGGCATGTCTGATGTTTGGGCCCAGCCAAACACGCACAGGAATGTCATGTCTTCAACACTAATTGAAACGTCCCGTCATCAGGGCGGGGGTAAGTTATTTAGTCATGAATCTTTGTTAACAACTTAGATCAATGAGCCAGCTGTGGCAGACTTTGTTCTTTCTAACTGAATCATCGAAGGCACTTGGAACTCCTGCCAGAGAAAAAAAAGCCCCACAAACAGCAACCCTACCCCTTTTATGAAACACAGTCAGTGAAACAGGCCTGATTTTTACGAGAATTTTAACAAATTAAAATGCTGCCTGCATGTATGTAACAGAGGGAATTAAAAACATGTGTAGCTTATGACGTATGTCAGTGTGGCAGCAAACAGCCTGCCCACCTCTTCCTCAAAACCCTAAACCCTGAGACTCCAGCCACTGAACCCACAGATAAAGGAGGCTTCCTTTGAGACTTACACTCTGTGGCCCATACTGTACATATCAATGATTGATTTACCAAACCTCAAGCCATAATATATGCCTTGAAATCTGAATTTTGTTAAGAAAAGATTTCATGAGATCATTTTACATTGGACTTGAGCATACTGGTCTATGTAATGGTGTTCAGTATATGTTCAAGTTTTATGTTATTTTATTGTATGTAGTGGGGGCGGAAATGACATCAGAATTAAGGGAATTATGCTGAATTAAGGGAACTTAATCCCTTAATTCTGCTGAATTAAGGGAACTCTTATTCAGGAAGGATAGGAGCATAACCGTTCTAACTGTCCTGTATAAATGAATATTCCTCTTGATACCAACAGAGCTCCTGCTGGTAACTAACAAGGGGAAAATTGATGGCGATTACAGCCAACCTCTAATACTTCCCCTCTGTGACTGAATGGTTGACACTTTAATAGCATGCACCAGTCATAATGATCTGCACGTGGGAAGCTAAAGGTGATGAACTGTAAGACTCTGGATATCACAGTACCCCACTCTGTGGCTGCAGTGAATCTCCAATGAAAAGGTAATCGACTATTTTACAGAGGAAGGACATCCAAGGAGAGTGAATCTTTAGAATACAGACAAATGCTCCCGGCTTCATGCAAGGCAGGCCAGAGTAAATCTCAGCCCCCTGTTTAGACACCACGCGGCTATCTTTCGCAGCTTGTTTTATTGACTCCTAATATATTTCACTATGGTTGAGCTTACCTTTACTGTCATTAAAGGTCAAGGAAGCTAGAACATTTGGAAGGAGGGAAACTAGTCAGTCAGATACAATATAACAGGATTAATACCCTATAATACATAGCATGCTGTATTTTTAAAAAAAGAGCTACTCATTTTCATCATTTTCAATCTGAAATAATGTACTTTTCTCGCTAAGCCCTGTATTGACTGCACAAAACCAATTTATACACCCTGTAATCGCCGTCCTCGCATATAAACATAAATAATACATCAGAGGATTGCCACCTTGTCATTCACTGCCAGATGCAAATCCATGTACAGTAATGCATTTAAACCACAGTGACCGGTAACTTCTAACAGCTATTTTAGACGGATTAATGCCAGAGAGAGACAAAGAATTTTGCTGGCTCTCCACAGCAAGTACAAGACCCTATTATTTATCCACCATCAATGAAGATAACATACCATTATCTTCTAGCAGGGCAAACAAGGACCATAAAGTCTTACTTTGTATCAGCACTGACCTTCCTATACAAGGGTAAGTTAGAGAGAACCACACATTGACACAAAGTGGGGATTTGGACAATTGTAATATCAACGTAGTACCTAAAATTATATTGTATATGCTCTTATACAGAGGGAATGATAGGTGTATGAAATGGAACTATACAAGGGGGCGAAGTACATCTGCAGTGGTTTTTGTGACTGTATTATTTCTCAAGAATAAAACCAACCCTGTTTTCTCTTCCCTAACTGGATCAATGGTTGTTTGTCCCAGATGGGACTGCCTCTCGTAGCTGCCAAGAATCATTGCTAAGAGGCACCTGGATATGATTTTCGCCAAAAGAGATATGGTCTCTCAAAATGCCCCTATATGACCCATCAAATTTATATTCATGCTCTCTTCTAGTCCCAGACAGCTAAATCCCCAGAGAAGTCAGTGTGTGAAATTTACTCTTCAACATTTATTTTCCCATAATTCTTCTCACATTCTTTCAAAGTAGTTCCTGGAAATGAATTGCAGTCATTTTGAATTTAGTGACATTTAAACTTACTGGCCAAACCAGCCAAGGCAGTGATGGGAGATGAGTCTTCATGAGGTCTTGTGAAATCCATAATGGAAACAGCTATTATATAGTCATTGGCGTGAATAAATCACTTTGTTTGGAAAGCAAATAATGTTCATTGTCTCAAACAGTGATTGACACCTCATTGTAGGTTTACACACTTTGATCACAGGGCTTACCATAAATGGAACAATTTTATTTTCCCCACCAAATTAGTCGTGCCTTACTGGACAGACAGTACTGTTACCCAGTAACTTGTGTTAACTTGTGTTCACATCTAACAGGGCTTTTTACTCATATTTTTTAAAACATACTGTACAGTGGCATATATTTGTTTCAGGAAAGCACAGATGTAGGGAAACCCATATATAATGTAAATCTGTGTAATTTCAGATTTTTTGTGCTAGAATTGCCCAACAGCCTAACCATAAATTCTTAAGCTTAATTGGAAACAGTTTTCTCTTAGAGATTATACAAAATGATGTAATCCGTATATCTAGTGCAGCATTCAGTCATCCTCCTTTGAAAATATACTGCTGCATTTCCATAAATTACAGAAAGGATAAACTCCCTGTGTTCAAAAATGCCCAGAGCTGAAACAGGCATTCCTGTTTGGTTAGACAGTTTGTGCCAAATGTCTTTCCTGAATAATGTAATGTCCATCTGGGAACAGATTGGTGGTTGTTGTGTTGGTGGTGGGGGGGGGGGGGGTGTATTTGGGGTTTCTGTGGAAACAATGTGGTAAAAAAAATGACCTCAGCTGAGTTGTTAAACCACTAGTCAGTGTGGGCTGAGCTACATGCTACTAGATGTAATATATAAAGCGGGGGGGTGTTGTTGTTTTCCTCTGAAAACATAGGACATCAAGGAATAAGGCCACCTCTGTAGTTCTAGAGTATAGGACTTCATGAAAATGTCCTCTCCCTGTCTCTCTCTTTCTCTCTCTGTCTTGCTCTCTGTCTCTCTCTCTATTTATGTCTTTCTCTCTCTCTTTCTGTCTTTCTCTCTATCTCTCTAATGTTAAAATACTCCGTTACCTGTCTTTCCTGTCTCTACATGCATACATTTCTTTAAATTGATTTATTTCAGATTTTCCATAGCCGTTGACTTTTCTTTTACTGCTCACTTCTGAAAAATTATAATTGAAAGAATTACACCGTGTTACACCTTAACCACTAAAAGAAAGACCTCAGCCCCCACAGAGCTGCATGTTTGGCTGAAGAATGGAATTACAGGAAACTCTGGAGTGTCAGAAATGTGAGCACTTCTGCAGATGGGGGTGTTGACTCTGGAAAGCTTACAGAGGCCTGCCTGTTACCATCCAGGAAACAGCTCTAGCACTAGGGCCATGTGGATTTGCTCAAAAAAAAAAGAAAAAGAAAAACTTTGAGAGAGGTCTTTTTTTTCTGCAGCCTGTTGTAAGCAATCAGACAGGCAGATAGACTCACACTCAAGAGCAGGCGCACCTACCCGGAGGTCTGAGAGAACTGCTCCAGCCCCAAGCGTGACATCAGACAGGGAGACACGTGAACTTCACAGCTCTGGCACCGACAGTGCGGGCACACCTGCCGGGGAACTTCACCTGGGCACACTGTGCCTCCACGCCTCCTGGCTTTAACTCTGCGAACGGACTCGACCGGCTCTGCGCTTGCACACCATACCGGCTAAAGGAGACTTACGAGGAGGATACCTTTGTCCTACGATAGAGCAGCCGTAAAAATCGTTTCTGGGAAATCCGGCTCTTGGCGGTAACCCGATTTGTTCGAGGCCCGGTTTTGCTGAACATGCTGCCCTGGGTTGTGGTGTGGTCAGCGTGGGTGCTGTTTGCGGAGGCACAGGGGCAGGATGCTAACGCTAATGCTAACGCTAACGGTAACCCCTGGAGACAGATGATCCAGTGGGAGAATAACGGCCGGAGGTTCAGCTTGCTCAACAGCGGTGCTGAGTACGTCCCCGCCAGAGCCCAGGATCAGGACAGGAGCCACCGCGTGCTGCTGGCTGACACGCCTCCCCGCGCGAACCGCAGGCCCCAGGGCGGGAACGTGCGGAGGCAGGCTCCCCCCAGGAGCAGCTCCGAAACCGTGAGAGGCCAGACCAGGCACCCCTTCGGATTCGGGCAGGTCCCAGACAACTGGCGGCAAGGTGTAGCGAGCACGGGAGACGCCGGCAGCCGCCTGCCGTCTTCTCCCACCCGTTACAGACCGTCGACTGGCTCTTCGTCATCGTCATCTTCTTCTTCCTCTTCGTATATCCCTCAGCCTCCTTTCAGCGGACCATCCTACGCACAGTTCCCCTTTCCCCAGCAGCCATCCTACCCCGTACCCTTCGATCCTAACGTTGGAGAAGGCCCGGGACCCGGCCTGGGGTACGAGCCTCCCTTCCAGAGGGGGACGGGATATTCGGGCGGCACTGGCAGAGGGTATGGTGCAGGTGGAGGGTATGGTGCAGGTGGAGGAGGAGGGTATGGTGGAGGCGGAGGGTATGGTGGAGGAGGGGGGTACACTGGCGGTGGGTATGGTGGGGGCGGCTACACAGGAGGTGGGTATAACGGAGGTGGGTACGCTGGTGGAGGATTAGGGCCAGTGTTACCACGGTCACCGCCGGACTATGGCGATGACAGTTACCGTTACTACCAACCGTACGGCCAGCCTTACGTGCCAGCCCAGCCTGCCCAGCCTGCCCAGCCTGCGCAGCCTGCGCAGCCGGCCCAGCCGGCCCAGCCGGCCCAAACCCAGCCTGACGGCCTGGACCGCAGGTACACACACAGCCTGTACAACGAGGACACCTCAGGGCCTCTCCCAGACCCCAACCCGCCGGCCGTGGCCAATCCCGCGGCCGCTCCCGTGGACAGGATGGGGCCGGCGGTGCAGACGCCGGTGCGGAGCCCCCAGTACGAGCAGTTTCCCCCCTTCAGGAGAGTACAGGCACAGCCACAGGCACAGCCACAGCCACAACCGCCCTTCCTGCCCGTTCAGCCTGGCAGGAGCCCCCAGTCCCCCAACACGGCGACGGAGAACCAACACGTCAGCGTGGGGAGCGTGTACCGGCCAGAGCAAAGAGGTGAGATCCCGCGCACACACACACACACACACACACACTGTACATGCATAATGAAGCGGAAAGCTATTACCAGATTATGTACTGTTTCTTCATATAAATGCCTTTTAGGTTGAGTGCAATCTCAACATGAGTCTCAACATCCGTTTTTTCTGCACCTAAATCTTATTCTGGTGTTTGCAAAGAGAATTTCAAATATGATTTGTGGTGCGTATAGAATTTGGTCAGGTTTTTTACGTAGTCTCTCCGCAAACATCAACGGCAGTGCCTCTCCAGCACGGTCTAGGTAAACTGTAGAAGTAAACGTGCTGAGCACGTTGAGTGGAATGAACCGTGTGCCCCTGGGGTCAGCGGAGGGAGGCAATGTGAGCCGGACCCACGTGTCAGACCACTTCCTCACTTCTGCCCAAAGTCAGAGGAAATAAGATGCGGAGGAAAGGATCTGAAAATGTTTGAGTTTCCTGGCAGCCACAACCTGACCCAGGGGAACATAAATTCATTACTTTAAGCTTTTTTTTGTTTTTGCAGCTGGAAGATGACATTGTCTTTGGATACTTGTTTCATTTGTTCACCTGTGTCTAAGGGCCCACTGTGGACAGCACTGAAAAAAACGATACAAGTCGATGAATCATAAATCAAGTCAAACTGTTTGTGTATCCACACATATTTGTTTCTCCCTATTCTTGTTGTTAATGCTGCAGTTCTGGTGCTGTACATGCAGAGTAGGTTTCATTTCTGACTAGGGTCTGGATCAGTCTGGTTTCCATGTGGAAAACACTAATCATTATGACCTCACTGGAGGGGCTGAATGAACACATTATAATGTTGGAACAAGGTGGCAGACTTTGGGGGAAATGGGTTACTGGCAGATTGGGGGGTTGGTGGGCTTTCACACAGTGTGTAATACACTGTGTAGTAGTAGTGGAAAGTTCTTGTAACGCATGGGGTCCCAGAGCTCCGGATAAGAACAAAATTCTCTACCGGGGGTAATACTTTAAAAAAAACAAGAAACAGATCAATGGGATTCTCATATTCTGATCTCTAGCCAAGAGCACAGATTTCCAAACATTTGCTAATGTGAAACACATTTTTCATATTTTTCCTCCCCCCCCCCACATTCCATTGATCAGCTCTGTTATTAAACTCTGAGCTGGAGGTTGGAAGGGGTGGAATTGGAGGTTCGGGGGGGAGCAGGGAGGAACAGCCATTTTATTTGACTCCACGTTGGCTCTGTACAAAAGAAACACTTCTTCATATCAAAGGAATTTGAGACATAAAGAGGTGACGCAACTGTCAACATGTGGGTGTTTCCACGGGCTCCAGCTGCTGGGAATACATAGCCTGAGGTCATGGAAGATTCCAGACACATCGCAAATAATGATCAATCTGCCCGGCTACATATCAGATTCTTTAATGTGCTCGCACCTATTAATACACTTGACAAACACATTTTTGGGTAACATTCCGAGCATACAATATCACTCAGTGTGGCTTGTAGATGGAAATTAATTTAAACTGACAAGATCTTACAGAATCAAATTCAAAGTGCAAATATTAGATAAGTAGATTCATGACAGATTCATGGTGAAAGATCCAGCTATGACCAGCTTAAAATACCACCTACCTGCTGTTTCAAAACATAGCTTGAGCTGGTCAAACCATGTTTGGGGCTGGTCTAACTGCTCAACCAGCTATCAGCTACTTCAAAACCTAGCTTTTGATTTGTCAGCAGGGGCAAAACATATTATTTGACATTATAATTGCATTAAATAACCTCACATCTAACGCAGGACCTGGAAAGCTCTTTTTGTAAAATACGAGCATTGTTAAGATCCTTTCCTACTGCAAGTGCTGGAAAGCTGTGGTTAGCACTGATTAAGAGGAGCATGTGGTGACATCGCGGTGAAGAGTAAAGGATTGGGAAGTCTCCTGCAGCCAGGAATGCCACCGTGTTTTATCTACAGCTCCTCAGTGCTTTTCAGACCAGGCTCGGGAAACTTCCTCCGGACTGTAAGTCTGCCAAGAGGAGAGGTGAACAACAGGATGTGCACTCGGTTCAGTGAAAGGTGCAGCCATTACTAGAAACTGGCGGACCAGCAGATTAGCATGACTTTAGAAGACCCGGAGGTGCCTCAACCTATCAATTCGGTGGTAGTGCTGTTTCTAGAAAGTACTGTTTCCTCTGAGTGATACAAAAGTTAAATAGCACTCATACATTTTAAGTAAAGGAGTGAAGCTGATGTTATTTTCAATGACTTCACCTGATATAGCCTTACCATTCTGCAACAAGGGGAAACAATACATTAGTTGAGGATAGGTAGGTTCTCAGCAATATGCATAATGCATTTCAGTTTAGCGAAGTGGAATTATCCTCATTGTTTTCTACACAAAGTATCTTCCAAATATTTGAAGATGGTACTTTGCAGTTTTATAGAGACTAAACAAAGCATTGTTCAATTGAATATGACTTGTCTAACCAAACGGATGACATGAAGACACGTAGTGGCATTTATAACCCTTAAAACCCTCGCCAGCTTGTTGTAATTTTATGTATTTATTTTTAGTTGAAAGAGAAAATTGTGCAAAATAAAAAAAGCTTCAACATTCCCCTTTAACATTTTAGGTATGACTTTCTCTGGCATTAACTCTGACAGGCTAGATTTGTTTTGTATTTGTTTTTATGTTTTTCTAACAGTGCTGGTCGTATGCCCAGTTTTAAAACAGCAGGCAAGTGAGGTCATTGTTGTCTTCATGTCTCTCTTGCTCTCCCTCTCTCTCTCTCTCTCTCTCTCTCTTTCCCTTGCCCTCTCTCTTCTTACCACTTACTGTAGATGTTGTGATAGTGATAAGAAGGAACTAACATTTTAGAAGCACATAATCTAGCTCTTGAGTTCTCTAGGTACCAAGATATTTTAGCAGTTTTATGCTGGCTAGTGTTAGAGGGTGTTAAACTAATACCAATAAGGTGTTGGCTGCAGAATGCTGCAGTTAGGTGCTTAGCAGGCTATCATTCACATGCTAGGAAACAGCCAAAGTAATGTTGGCTAGCAATTTGCACATCAAATCCGTCCAATATTATCCAATGAAGCTACATCATATTTCTGGGCAGTACCTGAATAGAGCCATAGGAGCAGGAAACAGAACCCTTATTCTTCCATTATCCCCACACAGCCACCCCTCTCCACACAGTGCAAGGCCACAAGAGTGAAAAGTCTCTTTCAGGACTCTTTTCAGTGACTCAAAGGTCATAGTGATGATAATCTGGAATTTGCCACAATTAGAGTCCAGATTACAGAACAGTGGTAACTCTGTTTGTGTCCTGAACTAAGCACGCTGCACACCTTGTAACTCAGCAATACAAAAGTATTTCTGAGATGTCAATGTTTTGAAATAAACTGAAAAGAAATAGATAAATCTGATATTTTACCATATATCGGCATTTTCTATATTGGTAAATGGCTGGCATTTATATAGCGCCTTTATCCAAAGCACTGTATTGATTGCTTGATTGTATTGATTGAAGCACAATTGATGCTTCTCATTCACCCATTCACACACCAATGGCGATTGGCTACCCTCCAACTGCCAGACTTCCAAACAACCGCTCTTACTGCCTGAGCCAATGTCGCCTCATGAAGCTTTCTCATTAAATCAAGTTCAGTAAAACCAGGTACACTATGGACTATTTCTGTGGAAAAGACAATATATCGCTTTAAGTATAGTTCTGTTATGCTGCCCTAGGCTTGCCTGACCTGGTTCCTGACCCAAACTACGTCCAGGCCTCCACGTACGTCCAGAGGGCCCATCTCTACTCCCTTCGCTGTGCCGCTGAAGAAAAATGTCTGGCCAGGTGAGCTTCCTAATGTTTACGCAGCATGACTTTCATTGCCCTGTACGTGTCATGTTCTGACTCCTGAATCTTTTCTTCATTCCCTTATGCAGTTCATCAGTTCATCAATATGGCACATTTTGTTAATGGCAGAGCAAAACCCTAACTGTAAACATGATAGTTAAGTACAAACATAAAAATGTTAGTCTATTTTGGCATATTAACCACTTAAATGTTCCTAAATTGATGATCAAATTGCATTTCATGCACAGTATATCCTAATAGATCCTGAGTAGATCCTGGTTACCCTGGGGAAATCCACTAGTTCTTTATGTTCTGTGGAGAGTCTACAGTATTTGTGAGTGTTGGTTCTCCGCATTGTTCCTAGTTTAGTCTCAGCATCTTTAACCTTCCTCTGTCAGTATGGCAGTGACGCCAGGCCCTCCAAGAGACAAAACAATGACAATTTTACAGTCAGCTACCCTGCTGGCTCTTGTGTACTCCCTAATATCTCCAGCAAAGTAATTCCTCTCAGACCTCTCATATCCTGCCAGTGTATCACAGTAATTGCAGACAGATGGCTTGATGTGATTCGCTGCTATCTGCAAAGTCAACAACTGTTGAGAGATGAATTGCACATTGTTGTAGTTATAGGTGTCATTCTGAAGAGTGCTTATATTCTGCTGTTTTTATCATAAGTCACTTTTTTATCTGCCTGTATGGTGCATTTGGGCAGATATTAGTTATGTTTACAAACAAAGGTTTACAAGCAAACTGTTGTCTAAAACTGAAGAAAATTTGAAGGGCTCTATTTAGACTGAGACAGACCTCAGACAAATATTTACATGGTATTAATCATCTCTAATATTGCAAAGATCTATCATTTAGCAAATTTTTTAAATATGTAATTATTTGAATATACTGATACTATTTATTTGTATAATTATAATAATCATATCATGCACTATAATATATTCATTGTGTATTATATAATGAAGACAATCAGGCAAAATGGAAATAATAACAATTCATGTTAATGGACTGCTTTCAGGCATTTACAGAATGTATCCCAGACATATTTAATACATTTCTTTTGAGGGACTATTTCTAACAGCAAAAAAATAATAGTCACAATAATATCCTATAATGTAATATGGCTCGAAACATGCATGTGTCCAATAATATGTTATACTATTATTATCAGTAGTAGGAGCAATAATTATTTCCGATGACTAATTATGTGAAAGAAATCCTCAAATAACCTTTCAATGACGATTCAAAGAAACTTCCTGCTCTGCCCTGTCCACACCATACTCTTGAGAAAAGCTTTGTACTGAGCTGTTCATCATTGACCCTTTTGTGTCTACATAGCACGGCCTACGGATCTGAGGTAACAGATTACGACATAAGGGTCCTTCTGCGTTTCCCACAAAGAGTTAAAAACCACGGGACAGCCGACTTCCTGCCAAACCGCCCACGTCATACCTGGGAGTGGCACAGCTGCCATCAGTGAGTACTACAGTGCGGTTCTGAGTGTACTGTATCATCAGTGAGTGCTGCAGTGTGGTTCTGAGTGAACTATATCATCAGTGAGTACTACAGAGTGTGGGTCTGAGTGTACTGTATCATCAATGAGTACTACAGAGTGTGGTTCTGAGTGTACTGTATCATCAGTGAGTACTATAGAGTGTGGTTCGGATTGTATCATCAGTGAGTACTACAGAGTGTGGTTCGGATTGTATCATCAGTGAGTACTAAAGAGTGTGGTTCTGATTGTATCATCAGTGAGTACTACAGATTGTGGTTCTGATTGTATCATCAGTGAGTACTACAGAGTATGGTTCTGATTGTATCATCAGTGAGTACTACACAGTGTGGTTCTGAGTGCACTGTGTCATCAGTTCGTACTACACAGTGTGGTTCTGAAGGAAGTAGCACAATAGTGGAGGTGTCAAAGGATTGTGGGGGTTATTTAGCTTTCTCAGCAAAGACCTACTTTCTACGTAGATAGAATGACTGCAAAGGAGAAAATCACTGTATTTCATCATTTGAATTTGCAGTGTCAAATCTTTGCCCATGTTCAGAAGCATAAAAGCACCATTTTACCAATTTTACCAAAATGATTGGCAGGGTTATTATGGTTATTATAATTATACAGTAAGATCACCATATTAAATACATCTCCAGTATTAAGTTGTAATTTTTTAAACTCATAAGGCTATATTTTGATAGTTAAATAGAGACTGTTATCAGTAATCATTCTCATATGTATTGGCTTATTCACTGTTGGTGTATGTGTGTATTTCCAGCCCCCTGTGTTGCACCAGAATATTATTCTAAACAGCTGTGTTAAACTGCGGCTAAATTGCTATTGAAGCCCAGTGTCAGTGCATTTTTTTCCCCTTTCGTTTTTATGTTTTATTTCATGAATTAAATTCATTAATTTGTGCGTCCGCTGCCCAGATGCACTTGCACCCCACATGGTCACTGAGCCCAGCGTGTGAACATCTGGCACTTAAGATCTGTGCAAAGCGCCTACGCGGTCGTAAAAGCTGTGAGAAAGTCACCCGGCTGACCGCGAATGGGCGGGACCAAACTCCGAGTGACGCCAGAGCGCACGTGCGTTCCCGGGCTCCCGGGAGAGCCCGCGGCGTGGGGAAACGCAACACAGGAACCGAACACACCTCCGCCCACGTCACTGCCTCACCCGGGAGCCTCAGGCCACATCCGATGGTGCTGTCGAGGGTCAGCGGAGCGGAGGCCTCCTCTCTCGCCTGGGAGAGACGCGGAGTGACGTATATGCGTTGGAGCCCTGCCGCAGAGATGACCTTTCACATAGGAAAGGAAAGCTAACACAAACAGCCGGAGAATAGCCCAGATCCTTGCAACACCTCAACTGTCCCACATATCACTCTTCGACATGTTCCACCAGGCAATGCATAATGGTTTCCGCAAGATAAAAGAGGGTGTGTCCCGCTGTCCCTTCTGCTCTATGGCTTCTACGTTGTCAACGTCATTTCAAAGTATCGATACGCCGCCAACTCTTGGTAGGCTAGGCCAGACTTCATGCACGTTAAGTTTCTGTTCTCCATCATTATTAAACTGGAAGGCAGCAGTAGTGGCTATGTTTCCATAAAAGGGCAAGAATGATTACGCAGTAGTTAATTGCTTCAATGACTTTTCACCCTCGTGGTCAAAGGTCAGGGCTGTTGTTTGTGCAGGTGCTGCATGGGAGTTTCCCGGGCTTCCTGTTGCCTTGGTGGTGTGCAAATGTCAGGCTTCTGCCAAACATCACCCCGTGTCAGCGCTTTCGTTTGTCTTATCGAATACAACCGAGCATAATAAGTCTGCGGTCTCCTGGATTCTAATGCAAATATCATACTAGAAAATGACTAATGAAAATTAGACAGTTGGATTGGGCTTTTTTCGTCAGGGTTAGAAGACGTTCTTTTCTTCTTGAAGTCAATCAGTCTCCTTCCAGCATACGATTCCCCTAATGAGAGAGCTGCGGAAATGAGATGCCAAGGTTCTTCCAGTCAAGCAGTTCCACTTTTGCTTCTCTCTCAGTGTTCCCTTAATCAAGAGCAAGACAAGATCTCCTCATCTTGCATCTAAAATGTCTGCTGAAGAAACAATTCCTCTGCCTCATAAGTAGACCATCATCAGGTTTGTGGTGACCTTCCCCTTGCCTCCCACCCTCACTTGGCAGAAGGAATGAAGAGCAGAAGGAAGAGGAGAAATGTGTCAGAGAGCAGAAATGTGTTGCGGAGATGACTGGTGTACTGTTCATCACGCCATCCCTGGCATCTTACACAAGAGTCAACCTGGGGAGAAGGAACATGCAAGCAAGGTGCCTCTGTGTAAGGACCAAATCTGTATCTGTCAGGAAACAGAAGGTCATTCAGCCCACCGAAGGTTGTGTGTGTTGCCTTCTGGAATTTACGTTGTTTTGAATGATAAAATGTGATGAGGTCCCATCTATGCAAAAAGTACATTTATATAGGTTCAAGCTGTTTTCCTCCCATTTTCCCAGTTAACACACCATCACAATCCACCCATTAAAATATGACACATTATTCACTCAGAAGGGTTTTTCTAACTCAACACACTCCACCGGTTACTTCACCTGCATTACATTTCCAGAAAAAAAAACTACAGAAATAGTTTTTGGGAACACTTAGCAAGCCCAAAGGCCACATTCACTGTGTGCCTTCATGCAAATTAGACCTCTAATGTCATTGATGGCTTTCAATAAAAATCAAGAGATTTATTTTGATAATTATGATTAGATGAAGACGGCCAGCACAGCAGGATGAATGGCTCAGTAATTCACTTTAGTTCATTGCTTTTTATGCGTTAAAAGCTTTGTTCACAGATCATCTGACATCTGCTATGGGAAATGCAGCTTGGCTCAAATTCAAGACGATTACCCCTGTAGTCAAAACCGAGGACACACTCAAGGGATTGACTAAGGTGTTATTTTTTTATGCATTTAATCATTTTGTTAGTTACTATGTAGCTATCATTTTTAAGTGGTGTTCTACATTTGTATCACCAATAGTAAAATATATATTTTACTGGAGCGAATATAATGCACTTCACTCTCATTGTTATGAATAATGGTTTGTAAATTGACCAGTAAAAAAATCACCTGAAACCTCTGCAAAAAGTAAATAGTTTGTCATGCACAATAAAGTATTAAGTGCTTGAATGCAATGACAATTGCTTTCCCCTGGCATTTTCAGGCACTTGGTCTCAATCTCTGTTACTGTGGTAAATGATCACAGAGGGTATTCATTTCTAAACCCACGAGTTCGCTCTCATAGTAGTGAAAAGCAACAAAGCATTCAGAAATGACAAGCATGCATGCACACACGCACGCACACACACGCGCACGCACGCACACACACTCAAACACACGCAAACACTCGTCTCGCAGTAGTGATTAAGCCCATGCAAATTTCACGAGGCATTAATTATGCCCTCTTACCTCATTAGAGTGCTAATGTCTGGATTCATCATTCCATTATTGTTGCTATTAATTAAAATGTACTCTCCACTGGAACTTTACATGTTCCATTAAACTGCACCCATGCTGGGTATAACTTATTAGAAGTAGAGCTTTTGGGACATGCAGGTGCTGAAAGTATGTATTTGTTCAAGCAGCAGTCATTTGTAGTTGGAATTCATATTGTTGGTTCAACAGAACAACACACTTTTAGTGGGAAATATGTAATGCCTGATTATTCTTTTCATGGCAAATCATAGGTCCAAGCAATCCAGACCAAGCATTTCATCAGTTTATGCTTGCTATTATACCATACTTTCTAAACGACTTTTTCTCCCACAGACACTACCACAGTATGGATGAATTCAGCCATTATGACCTCCTGGAAATCAGTACAGGGAGGAAGGTGGCGGAGGGCCACAAAGCCAGCTTCTGTTTGGAGGATACCACCTGCGACTTTGGGCACCTAAAACGCTATGCCTGCACATCACACACTCAGGTACACACCTGTAATAACAGCTCATTCAGAGACACACACTCAGGTACACACCTGCAGTAACAGCTCACTGAGAGACACACACACACACAGGTACATACCTACAGTAACAGCTCACTGAGAGACACACACTCAGGTACACACATGCAGTAACAGCGCACTGAGAGACACACACTCAGGTACACACCTGCAGTAACAGCTCACTGAGAGACACACACACACAGGTACATACCTACAGTAACAGCGCACTGAGAGACACACACTCAGGTACACACCTGCAGTAACAGCTCACTGAGAGACACACACTCAGATACACACCTGCAGTAACAGCTCACTGAGAGACACACACTCAGGTACACATCCGGGAATAGCATCTCACTGAGAGACACACACACTGGCACACACAATTGCACATAATGGGCAATTACACCTCCACAGGGGAGTACTGTAAAATAGAATGTGTGCTCAGTCAACCTACCCTGTATAAATAAAGTGTCATAAAAATCTATTTAAAAATCCATAATAATTTCTGACTTTTATCAGAAATCATATCTGACATAGTATGACACAGTTCAGATCTTCTGAGCTGTCGCAAACTAACCAATAGTAAAGTCAATATACACCAATTTAAAGAATTTGAACCATTTATTGTTTGCAATCAATAGCCTCATTTTATATAGAGCACTTCACATTCATAGCTCCTAATCTTGGCAAAAAGCCAGCATTAATCAGGATTACAGTATACAGTAACATTATTTTTCCTGCACATCGACATTCTGAATTAATCTTATTTAGTGACCCACTATCTTTTCAACCTTTTTGACTTTGTCCTGGTCCTTCTTTATATTAAATACTGTTCATTTCCCCACATTGTGACCCTTTGGCTAATTTTGCTAGTATTTCAAGTTTTTATCCTTGGCAATTCGGTAAATAAGAAACTTCCAGTTTGACCTAAGCATCTCAGGTTTTACTGAATTTATATGCTTTTGTTTTCTTTCTAGATGTGTTCATTCAGAAGAACATTATTTTTAAAGCGCAACTCTTTTTTTAACATGTATATGTCAATAGATGTTAATGTCAGCATGGTTTATTTTTCAGGGTCTGAGTCCAGGTTGCTATGATACATACAATGCTGACATTGATTGCCAGTGGATTGACATCACAGACGTTCAGCCAGGAAACTACATACTAAAGGTGACAACCAGCAATTGTGTGATGCCGCTCCGTTGATTGTCAATTGAACCTTTAATAAGTTACTATGGAAGGTAACTGACTGTAGCTGTACAGAATTTAAAGAAGAGTGTATGGAAGAATCAAGTCCCAATTTGTGTTTCAGCTCAAAGTGAACCCCAAGTACACAGTGCTGGAGTCAGACTTCACCAACAACGTGGTCAGGTGTAATATCCATTACACAGGTCGCTTTGTCACAACCACAAACTGCAAGATCGTCCAGTGAGTATTGTACATCTACCTGCCCACTGCTCTGGCCTAAAGCAGGGTTATCTTTCAGTGAAATGAGTGCTTATTGTTATTACATACATTTACATAGAGTAACTTGAGAGTGTACATTTACAGCCAATGAACTGTGCTGATGCAAAGGCATCAGGTTCATATCTGATAGTTAGTACATTGTCTTAAAGCATTACATTAGTAGTAGTAGTAATTCATTTATTTCCTTTTTAACATTTTTTACAGAATGGATGCACATAACAATATTGACCTAAAAGGTGTAGGCTGAAGCTTTAGCTTATTATACCAAATAATTTTACATAACATATTCAAATAGTCAAGTATTTCACTACTAGGTTTAGGCTATACAAAACCAAAACATAATAGAAACAAAAACAGAAGTTCAAAACATTTCATACAGAATAATACTCATACCTGAGTTTTATATATGTTTAACACCTTATAGGGAGGGAAGTAATAAATATTGAATTACCAGGAAGTAAATAGTTAGGGGGTATGACTCTAGCAGGGATGAACTGGGTTTGGTATGGAGTGTTCAGTGGTGTTTTCTGTGTGCATCTTACAGGTCCTGATGGGACACCCGGGTCTGATACCTGGGAATGGCTGTCTAGGGGAGCTGTTCTTCCATTGGAATGTACACGGGATTCTTTATTTTTCTTTTGTTACAAATTCACGATCCCACTGAGAGCCAGTATTCTGCCAGCACTGGTGACAATATGGGATATTTACACAAGCACAAGACTTATTGCAGAACATAGGAGATCCAAGAATCTGAGACAACCCTTACCCCCCATCCCTCCGCCCCACCTTTTCATTTTCCCCTGTTCCTTAAAGTGGGGAGGCCCCCAACAGGTGTCCCGGAGATTTCGACAGAGGAGCGTAACTGGGCCCTGTGACCTTCCGCTCTGGAGCTGCCCCTGTTTGGCATTAAATAAGGTGTGACAGGGAGCGGGGCTGAGATTTCAGGTCCCCCATGAGTAAAGGTTCACCTACAGTCCAACACATAAAATCTGCAAGTATTCCACTGGCATTCATCGACATTCTTGGAATGAAGAACGCTGATGACCAATGACTGCAACGGACCATTCTAGACTTTTTTTTTTTGGCTGTCGTTTTCATACAGCTAGCTTATTTGCGTCTTTGTGCCATGTAGCATGGTGCAAACACTAAACGGTCCAATCTTATTGGTACAGCGTCCAATATTGCAATTGTTTTATGAAAAAAGGCAAACAAATGCTTTAGCCTTGTTCTACTGTAAGAGGAATATTTGCATCTTTCCCTCTTGTTTGACCCATAATCAACTGAGCAGTCAAGGTTACTGTATATGAGTGACTAAGCATTTTAGAGGTTTGACATAAATACTATTACAATGCATTTAAGATGGATTTTATTCTATGTATTTGAGATATCAACACTGGTCAGATGTCGAGTTGGTGATCTTAATAATGTAACATTGTAGATAATTTCCACACTGATGCATACTTTTATTTAAAAAATGCATTTGTTTTGTCTTGGTTAAGTTTCTTCTCTTTGTAATGAAAAACGGTCTATTATACTGTCTGAATCGTTGCTGTATTTGTGAAATACTATACGTATTTTATCACAGATCCAATGAATACTTAAATATGTTAAACAAGAGTATGTGCAGCAGATGGTTATTGTAGAACTACTGCCACAAATCATGAAAATGTCAGTTAGCCTCATGCAAGCACGGTTGCCCTGCTGAAAAAAACAGCTCAAGCTAAGTTTTGAAAACAGCTGACTAGTTCAGACCAGCTCTTAACTTGACATGGTTTAGCTGGTTTGCCAGTTCAGACCAGCTCCCAGCTTGACATGGTTTGACCAGCTCACGCTATGTTTTGAAAAACTGATAGCCAGTTGACCAGCTACCAGCACAGACAAGCTATCAGCACTAGCTGGTTGACCAGCTCATACCCAGCTAGACCATCTTATGACCAGCTTGGTCATGTTGGTTGACCAGCTCATACCCAGCTAGACAAGCTCATGACCAGCTTGACCAGCTTGAAAATTGAGCTGGTCAAGCTGGTATAGCTGGATTTTACAGCACTGTGGTAATTCCACAAAACTACAAAATACTGTCTCTACCTACCTCTAAAATGTAGCTATTATTCCAGATTAATGTAAACCCTAGGAAAGCGTTTGGTCGGATGCACAGCGCATTTCTAAGTGAGGGTTAGAGTTTGGTGTATCCGACTACACACTTTGCTTTCGGTTCTTATCCGAACACTGTTTCTGCTGAACTTCAAGGCTCAAATGAGATAAGTGCTTTGAGATCTGTTGAACACAAAAGGTAAATTACTTATGAGGTGAATTAATGCAGACTAGACCTTGTTATTGTTTCCAGTTTTATATACCATATAACACATTAGCTAGTTTAGTATTGTACATTGACTGTGCCATCCTTGCACATGGCTTCTTTACAATTGGGTGATTCACCAGGCTGCCTAACACAACTGTTAAAATGTCATTTGTCTTTGTCTTTGAAATCCCTTTATGTCTTGAATCCTTGTCTGAAGTGGCATACTTTCAAATAAAAAGGACATAATTACATTTAAAAGCATGTCAAAGTGCTGTTTTAAACAAGAATGCAATGTGTAGTGTGGATGTTTTTCTTCTGGTCATGGTGGATCATTGGTCACTCAGAAAGGATCAGTAAGGTTCTGTATTTGTGTAAAACCAAGACTGCAAGTCAAACTCTTTACCCCAACAGAACATTACTTCCTCATATGTAAGCCATTTGGATAGAGATAATAAATATTAAACCTAATTGCACAATTCATGAAATACCATTATCCCACAAAAATGCATCGTACTTAATACATTCGATACAGGTTTAATAGTGCAACATGCAGAGATAATTACAGCAAATTCAGTCACATGTGATTTTCATCAGCTCCAGGATGTGGACAATCCTACATTAGCTGAATTCCTTATTACACAGGAACCTCAAAAATGTTCCATTTCATTGTGATCGGTCAACATTTGTCTGAAATCTTTCCAGCTCGACCCCTTCAAGCCTCTCAGAAATTGATAGCCATTTTATTCCTCATATCCCACATGTAATCAGATTAGCCAGGAGAACTGGGGCCTCATTTATATAATGGTATTGCGAAAGAATTGTATCTTTAGTAGTGGCTCACTGTATGCAGAACGGGTTATTTATAAAATACCACTTTACATGTCATCGCATCCCTATGTAAGGGTCTACACTATGTGTAAGTTAATTACCTCCACTGTCGGTTCATTTCTGAGAGTGTATGGAAAGAAATCCCATGCAAATGTAAGCTAGGTGGCATGGAGGTACCACAATCAGAGTGAATATCCACAGATGCATGTTGTATAGGCTACTCGTTCTACCATTTGGTAGGCAACAACAACTAACAATGAGGAACACATGAGACCAGGGAGAATTGTCCGTGGGCATGTATTTGATGGTAAACTCAGACCTGAGGATTACAATAATGTAAACACGTAACATGAATAGAGTGTGATTGTATCTCAAAAGGGACAAACTTAGGCTGTCAATACACAGCAACGCACATTTGACCTCCCCCAGCTTGACCACCCTTTGTAGGTAGCGTAAGATGGATTCTTGCCCTTGAAGCACCATTTCGCCCCGCTCAACTGTTCAGGCCTTGGAATCTGTGGGGCATCAGGCGGGAGGGAAGTACTGCTCCAAATGGAAGCACTTATGGAACACAGAGTCATGAAGTCAAACACAACTAATCCCTCCTCCCCACTTCCAGCACTCCCCCCAATGCCAGCACACAGCTCCAGTCATTCCGGGCCCTGCGCCAGCACGCCTGATTATGTAGTAATTATAGAATGAGAGTAATTAGAAAATCTATTCAAATGAGCTTTGCGTTTTGCGTTTGGATCGCATAATATATTGATTCAGGGATGTGCAGCTGGATAGACAGAGAAAGCCAGGAAAAAAAGAAAAGACGAAACAAACCGATAGATGGTGAATGGACAGACAGATCTTTGAAACTGCTGAAAATGGCAGGAAAGAGAATGTTTTTGACTTACGGGGCAAATAGCTGTCAGTACTCTGCCTGTGTGTGTGCGCAGGATATACGATTTTAATAGAAACCACTGTCTTTATACTGAACCTGACCTCAAGTTCACACTGTATTATATATACTGACAAGCTGAGACCCCATTTAACATGTTTTAGGACATTTATCACACTTGTGTCACCGTAAATTAAGGAAGGGCTAAAGAGGCCACCCTTAGCCTCAAGGAGATACAAAATTAATTTGGCTCATTCCATGTCTCACCCAATGTCATCGACTAGAAACTAATGCATACATTTCAGGCATCTTCTCTTATGACACAAATACTGAGCAATCCTATTTGAACCAGAGACTCTGAAGTCTGTTTACCCATAATGCACGAGTCACAGTCCCTTCCTGTACAAAACTCGACAGCAGCTTTATTTACTCCAAGTAAATAGAAAAACAAAGAATCTTTCATGATGCATTGTGAATAGACACATAGCATTGTTTTCCTTTTGATGTCTCGAGTGTTTTGTGGATGACTATGATGCCAGTCTTGCATACTGTAAGTCTGTCATCAGGTTCAAGAGCCGATTGAAGATAAATCACATTTTGAAAAAAAACAACAACAAAAAAAGTGAACAAAGCTCTCCAGAATTTGTGATTTTGTAATCTCTGTGATTACATTTTCAGAAAGAGTGTACCAGTGTTTTGAATCCAGTCACCTTTTTTTACCTCTTGCTAGGTATGGCAGCAGTGAATCAGCAGAGATTTGTTGATTCTCAAGAGGAAACATTGAGGGGACCAGGGTTAGAAGAGGACCAGAACAAGAAATGGAGTGTGTTCAGTGTAAACATCCAGAGTCATTTGGAAAAAGAACTTTGCACCACCTGCAACATCACCTTCTAAAAATATCTAGATAAAACTGTACCTGTTCCTGCCAATCACACTGACAGTCACAGAGACATGAATAATCGGGACTGTTTGTCCTTATTTCTAACACCAAGAATCTATCTCTCTATCAGTCTGTCTGTTGGGTTTCTGTCTGCCTGTTTATCTCTACAGCATCAGGGTGTCTAATCTTATCATTCAAAGCAACTCATATGCGAGACACCATTTCAGGTTTCAACCTGGGAACGCCAAATAAATCTCCCGGAATATGTTCCCTTATATGCGACCAGTTGCACTTGCGTAGGAATGAGCTGTTGTGCGTGTTATATGCCTGGACAGCTCCAGACAAGCACCTCATTCCTGCAGAAGTGCCTAGCCGGTGTCTGCAGCACTGAGATACAGCACCGTGACGCCAAGGCAAGGTACGAGTTCATCTGCGGTGCCTGGCAAGTTAATTAAATGAATGGAGAATGAATCAAGACCTGCCACAGTCATCAAGGGGGGAAAAAAAAGCTACAGTGTGAAAAGCGCAATATGCCTGCTCCTGGCAGACAGCGTGAGACAAAGAGAGGGCAGGAGACTGAAGGTGACAAATAAATAAAAGTTGCTGTTGCACGTAGCAGTCGAAGTAAAATGTAGATGTGTACACAATTTACAGAACATATAACACGCTGTTCTACATACAGCTGCAGTCTCTGGCTCATTAGGTGCCTAGCCCTTCCTGCTCAAGGTATGCTGGGAGGCGTTGCGGTGTATATCTGAGTCGACAGATATCACACAGCAACACGGTCCTGATGTACTGAACCCAATGTGTGTGGTAAGAGGCTGGATTGTAGACCACACCGTGGACTCATCACACGCTCGACTGAACCACAGGGCGGGTAAAATGGCTCTGGCTTCCCCTGGAACATCTGCCTGGTCTGGGTTTGTCCGCCATAAAGACGTGTTCCTCTGTGGATCTACCTCCACCGCTTTCACCACAAATTAATTTTAAGACATATGCAAACTGCCCTTTCCCTTGCATCCCAGGGCATTGGCTGAGGGTCTTTGCAGGGTGATAAATTCTCATTAAGGCTCTTCTTAGAAAAGCGAAAAAGTGAAGGCAGGATATTCGTGTTTATAGCCCCAGACAACTGGAACAAATGCCTGTGTTTTTCCAAAGGAAGATAACAATCCTCCCTCCCCCCTCTAATCCGGCTCTCTTGTTCTGCGGCCCGTTGGCAGATGTCAGTTCTGTTGGGAATTGCGATGAAGTCAGCAGAACCGGATCACGTGGCCTCCTCGCAGTGATGTTTGCCTTCTCTGACAGGGCCATTTGTTTATTTCAATTTTTTGTCAGTTTTGCTGTTTCCATTTCCTCCAGAGCTAACAGGATGATTCCCACCTATTGTTTCCGTGCGGTGTCATCCTCTTGTGACCCCGGCGTCCTTGTCGTAACTGGATACAGGCATCCGGCTGAACCCCAGCCAGTTTACTGCTGTGCGACACTCACCCTGGAGGTCTGAAATGACGCGTTGCATATTTGTTCTGAGAAATGCTATATTAAAATATTAAATCAGTATGGAACCAATCATAAATAAAGGCAGGGGTGACGCATTACAAAAACACAGTTGAAAGTCTCCTTATTACAGTCCACTGCTTACAATGTTCAGATATCTATGGTGTTTATATTAGTAAATTATGTATGAACAGTCAATGTATCCATGTTTTATATGAGTATTGACACTTCTGTGAAGAATTCAGGACCTGAAGCTACAAAGTCCTCCATAGCTCATTTGGTCCACTATCCTCTTAACATGTCCATTAAGAGAGCCATTTAAGATCTTCTTCTACAAAATATCTTCCTGTGTAAACTTGAGATATTACTACATGAATTCTCATGGCAGGAAACCATGAATACTTTCTGCAGGGTTTATGACATTCTAAACTATGGGAGTGGTCAAGAGTGGCTTATTGATAGTATGAGATTAAAGAACCACAGCTCAGTACATTCAATAAGAAAGAACAAAATTGTACATTATGCCCCTACCAGTATAAGAACTCTCCTGGGTTCTCCAGTTTGTTCCATTTTGATGAATAAATAACACTCACTGAATGCTGATTAATCAGACACTGGAACAACCCTGACACAAGACATTACATTCATTCACATTACTTATTTAGCTGATTAGTTGCTGCCCTCAGCTATGCAAGTCACCCTGGATAAAACTTTGTAAATGTCAATTTACACAGCTGAAAAATTACTGTGCCAAATCAGCTCAAATACCCTGCTCAGGGGTATAGCAATGACTGGGATTTGAACACGCAACCCTCTGATCGAGGTCAGAAACGTGGTCAGGGTGAAGACACGTGCAAGGAGGAGAATGGATGAAAAGAGGAACAAAAACAGCAATAGCAGGGCAAGTGTGGAGGCCCGTAGGGCCGGAAACCACCCCACACACACACACACTCTCACACTCACACACACGCGCGTGCGTGCACGCGCACACGCACACGCACACGCACACGCACACACACACACACACATACACATACATACAAAAGCAGCCCCACTAGCACAGCAACCCCATAGTTTATCTGACTGAAACATTTTATGGGGGTCAGAGCTCCAGGTTTACCTGTAGTCAATTACCCAGAGAGACCAAGCAGGAGAGTCAGAAAACAGCCTCTGTGGATTTTTAATAGCTCATGCGTTTTAATAGCCCAACAGTCCATTTATAGCCACACCCTTTGTACAGCAGTGCTCTGTGCGTGTCTCTGTTCAGTTAAGCGTAATATTCAGTGGCCCCTGTGTTAGGCATGTCCTCCTGCACAACGCGCATTTTGTGCAAGTCTGACTGCCTACGGTGACAAGACGTGTTTTCTGCAGAAATTATTTTTTGTTTGCCATGGAAACCGCTGCCATAACACCGAAACGAGGAGGGGATAGGGGGTGAGGAGGGGGCGCAGCCGGGTCAAGAGTTGAAGCCAACATGTTTGAGAAATGGCTATTGACATTAGGTTGCATATGCAACATTCGGGGAGTTGTTCTCCTCTGACCGCGCCCTCCCTTTTCAATGCTGCCCAGATGAAGCGAACGCTAACTGAGGATCACATTACACCGAGCAAAAGGCTGGAAACGCTTCATTTTATTTCCAGTGCAACATGCAAGGAGCGAAGGAGCGCTCATGATAATGTTAAACTGGAGGGACAAAATGTGAGCTTTTTCATTCCGCATGTGGTTTGCATTAAATGTTGCACTTGGATACAGCTACTATTGTTTTTTCGGTCCCTGAACAAGTTCAGAGTTACTTCATTGTGTAGGCAATTACTCACTCACTATGTTTCAATGTACTGTTACTTAGTGACAAACAGCCAACAGCCAAATAAATAAGCACTGCCCAAGCTACACTGGTAAACAACCAAACTTATTTCAATATACCTTCACAGTACTTTTATGTGTTTTACATTTTGATATTGCCTCAACTTTCCATCTCTTAGGCGTTATTCTTTAATTCTAGCTCTTGGGCAGATTAAACAGCACACAATTGAAAGCTTCGAAAGCTACATTCCTTGGATAATGACAATAAAGTCTGTCGCTGAAGCCACTGTGTTAATAGTACAGTGACTGCCAGTTTTCATAGGATTGCCGTTTCATTTTGCCTAACGTCATTGCTTTGTAAACAAATTCCAATCACAACATCCACAAGAGCTCCTATTTTTCTCATTACTGATATGATCTCTCACCTACTTCTGATTGGATGATCTCAAGGAGATAGAAAAATTTTGTTCAGCAGAGGAGGTCAGTCACAAATGCATAAGTTTTATCCCTGAGGCTGTACAGTATGTGGTGGTTTTAATTTTGAGTCGATGTGGGGTGAGAGTTTTGGCGCATAATGGTGGCCACGCAACCACCCAGGTGCATCACCGCAAAAGACTTTGAGATCGTCAGATAAAAGTGAAATACTGTATTAAGATAGCAAGCTTGTCTCATATGAAAAAAACAACATTTTACATTTGTGTTCATTAACACACGCGTTCAATCAAACTGCCACAACACCACTCTCCAAATGCACCCTTAGCTAGCATTAACTAGGCTGTGGTGCTTGGTTGCTAGGCAACTGTGGGTGCTTAAAAGTGCACTCCTGTTAGTAAATGGGGGGAAAATAATATTTTTATTGCTACATAATTTAGCAGTACTTTTTTTCTGTCTGTTCTTCATAGGTAAATTCAAAAGATGCAAGAATGAGAAAATAGTTTGTTGTTCTTTTTTCGATGTTCAGAGTAATCACATGCAATCTGTGCCTATGGCCTATTACAGTCTAATCTCATCCACGAGAGTTCTCAGTGATTCCATCAGATTCCACAGTAAGGAAAGCATAGAACTGGTAAAGGGATAAGCATAGATAAATCAATTGAAAGTCCTTTAAATTTGATATAGAATGAGATATCATCTCCTAGGATGTCAACAGTAAAATTGTTATGAAGAATTATCCTTGTTTTTTCTTTATTATTTTTCTATTTATGAACCAGAAAAGCTAAGCTAAGGCACACCTACAATATTCTTCACCATTTGTCTGAAAGTTCTCCTGTTCATTTGACGTGCAGATCCTTATGTTTGGGCGTTTGGGGAAATCTGCAATGCATACTTCCACAGAGTGAATGACATTTCTCAGAAAAACAATACTGCCACCTGCTGGAAATACATAACACTGTGTAGTCTTGGGATACTCCAATCTGGGCCTCAAAACTAGTAGTACGGCTGCTTTTAACTTCAATCGGATTGTCAACCCACCCAGTGTCCCAGGTTAAAATCATTACATTACATTAATGGCATTTGGCAGACGCACTTATCCAGAGCGACGTACTGTTGATTAGACTAAGCAGGAGACAATCCTCCCCTTGAGCAATGCAGGGTTAAGGGCCTTGCTCAAGGGCCCAACAGCTGTGCGGATCTTATCGTGGTTATACCGGGGAACAAACCACAGACCTTGCGGGTCCCAGTCATGTTCCTAAACCACTACGCTACAAACCGCGAAGTACAGCTGCTTTTAACTACTATCAGATTGTTAACCCACCTGGTGTCCCAGGTTAAAATCAGTCCTGAATAGTGGGAAGTGGGAAGAATGAAAGCCAGCAGGTCTACCAGACTCAGAATTGAGTGTCCCTGGTGTGTGGCTTACAGTTTCTCAATCGCTTTGTCCCAATTCCCGCAACATTTTTAACGCTCTTTTAAATATAGGAGCATTTTATGCATACAGAAAAACATTATGGTTCAAAAGCGTGTACCTCACTCAAAATCTTTAACTCATGATTCAAAATGTAATAAATGTTTCAATGAATTAGTGAATGTCATGAAAATGATTCATTGTTTGAAATCAAGATATGTCTGAATCAAAATGTTTAGACATATCTTCTTCAGGGCCATGCACCCTGGAAGAATATTTGATATTGACCACTTGTAAGACACTGGACAACAATATTACTGGCTGAGAATCCATTTTATTGACACTGTGACACAGTGCAATACAATAAGGAGAACACAACAATGGAGGGGAATCGTTTGGAAATCACCAATACGTCACAGTTCATGATTTCTTTATAAATTTCATGCATTTACTGTAAACTGAAATAGCATGGCGAATTCCAATATTGCACAATTGAGCATCTGTTTTCTCTTCTGAATGTTTGTGTGATTGATGACACTGTGGACTGGCCCACGTTAGGTTGTACTTTTCATCGACTTGCAGAGGTTTTCATCATAATAACATTGTAAGACCATGGCTGATTACATGGTCCAAAATGGTGGCCCTCATTTAATCAGAGACAATCATAAGTGTCTTTTCTGCCTCTTCCTCACCCTTCTGCCTCTCCTAACCATACCACCATCTTCTTCCTCTTGAATGAGCGAGCACTTGCCCATGTTCAATGTTTGCCGAAGCAGGCTCCTCCATGATCAGTGTAGTGCTGTACAGTAATCATGTTGCAGCTGTGCCCTACAGTAATTGTAGTTGTAGATGTTGAAACTTCCCTTCGCAAGATACAACCATTTATTAATTTAGCAGTTACATCAATTATACCAATACCATGTCACTGACATTTAGGGAATATCTACTTGACATGTTATGATGGCTGGATGGACAATTTGCATATGATGACATACGCTAAGTGTGGTTGCACAGATGTGTTTGAGAGTAAAACTATTCAACAGAAAAACAACAATCTGTTCTGATCAACAAGACTTATGCGATTGATAATTGGGCCAATTGTTGACAATTGTACAAAAATGTGCTTCACATTCGCAATTTGTAGAAAGCAATGAGAAATGGCATTCTGTTGTGAACAAGTGATGTTATGGTTATGTTATTGTCATTAAAAGAGTGGGCCAAAGCGATTGAGAAAAACTGTAATAGAGGAATAGGCAAGCTTGAACCTGGAGTGTCAGTGAGGTTTCTGGTTTTCTTCCATCTGAGCTCAATCATATTGTGATATGACATTTGTATAAGCACTAGCCACAGCCACAGGCTGCAAGTGCATCCTAAAGATTTTACTTTGCTGGAGTGAACCAGTGTATTTTATAGGACTGTCAGAAAACTAAAACTAAGGTAATTGCTTGGAACAAAACCCAGCACAGACTGGAGTTAGGCACCCCTGATTTAATCAATTGGTAAGAGCCTAAATATCGAGCGTCAATAGTGAAACCCTGAATATTTCCAGGGTGTGGTTACCTGTGTTCATTAAAACCAATAATTAATCCACTTATGTAGTTATAGCTAGAGTAAATATTTAACATATTTGTCATGCGGCATGTAGTCAATACATTTTGAAAGTTTTAGTCATTCTTAAGTTCTGATATTGAAAACAATACAAATGCAAAAGAGAAACAAAATGTTGTGTAACGGTCACTGCTGTCCCATACGGATATCCATCATACAAGAAAATATAAAACAAACAGGCAAACATTGTCTGTTTGCTTGTCTTGTGTCCGTACTCTACAAATAAATGCACAACCCATAGCACACAAATGGGCCAGAGTTCCAGAAATACACAGATAAAGAAAAAATCTACAAGATAAAAAGATAAAAACTTCTTTATATTATATAAAGATATACCGCAGTCCTTCACCCAACTTTACTGCATCACAGCTGCACAAACTACTTTGAAGGGAACTAAGCATCAGAGCCTCCATTCTGATGTAGGCCATCAATGAGTACTTAACTCACGGCAGGAAATCCAAAAAGTAATATCCATTTAAATATAAATGGATTGCGCTCCCAATTCAACCCTCTGGCTTAGAAACTGAGGTGCGCAGATCTAAATAATTCAATATTTAGGAAAGATTAAAACAAAATTTTTAGTTATGAAGTTCAATCATTTAAATGTCCCCACTGGTCCCCACATACTGCCTTCATCTGTGAAACAGTAGTATATGCTGAAGAGTCTTACAATCCAGGATAACCAACCACAATATCACCACAGGTATACCAGCCAATCAGAACCATTTTCAAGCAGGCTATGAACAAGTGCTTATCTAGTGGCAACACGTCCAAAAAGTACATACATGTATTTAAAACGCACTATTAGTTCTATCTAACTCAGTAGAGATCTGCACTCAATATTTGATAAGATGTGCTAAAAGATGACCATCACTTCTTTGTCAGTGAAACGGTGTTATATTCTGAAAGCAGATTTATATACCAAGCTCTATAGCATCTTAACGGGTGTAGAAGGCAAGTTTTGTGCATACATCGCCACTTTTACGGGAATGCGCACAGCTCTTGATTAACAAAGCCCGTCTTCAGTTAACAAGTACATAACCACCTACGCTAGTACCGGTTAAGCCCGACTTCGGTCGTTAGGTTTGGTTTGGCCAGGTCACGCTAAGAAACCCTAGGTATGTTAAACTCTTCACAGAGTTATCCACACTCACATGTTTATATTAAAGATGAGGCTAAATAAGATTTCAGCATATTGCATTCACCAGTGAAGTGGTGACAGATGGCAGTGTTATATAAACCATTCAACATATTTCTATTTAAAACACAATTATGAACATCCACAAACAAAAGATAATGTATATGAGAATTAATACTAAACTAAGTTTCTGCCAAGCATTTTGGTAAAGTAAATTTAAGAAAACAAGAAATCAAGAAATGTGTGACAATTTTCATCAGGATCTGTTTAATAGTCATACGGAAAAATAAATAAAATGCTTAAAAATAACAAAAAAATAACTGATTTTCAGCACGTTAACCCTTTGATGCACAACATGGGTCAAAAGTGACACCCAACAGTTCTTATTTTCAATATCTTTGCATAGCTTGTGCATCAAAGAGCTAAGACCAAAGTAATCTCCCAAGAGGACAATGTCATATGATCATCACAAGTTTACACCAAATAATTTGAATTGATGGGAGAGCCACCTACCACTGCTTAGGTAATGAATCAATATCAACAACTGGAACTACAGGACTAGGAAGCAGAATCAACTATTACATTATTATTTATTACATTTACATAGGGGAATTTAACCATTTATCTTTTTTTTTTTCTCACAAAAGGCCTCCACCTTTTTCACACAAGTATAAAGGCTGTTGAATATGGCAACACCACATAGCCACTCTTAACACCCAAAAATACCAGTTAGATCAGGGGTCAATATAACTCAAAATCCAGAAACTGCAGGTTTGAATTTCCTTTCAATCAGCTGCCAATTAAGGCCTTGAGAACAAGGTATGTTGATTGCTTTACCACTAGTGCTGAGAACATACTGAAAACCAGCAGACACTGCAGGCCTCCAGAACTGGAGTTTGACACACTTGGGTTAGATGAATACAGTGCTTTTCTTGCCTCCTGGTAGTCTGTAGCAATACTCCCTTGTGCCCAAGCACAGTAAGTACAACTGCGCCTGACTGCACACACCAACACACGAAAGCTGTACACACAGGACATTAATCACCATTGAATCCACCTGATTTGCATGTATTTTAACCATAACATATAGACTTTATTGTAATATTTTAGTTCTAAAACTATATATAGTAATTTACTTTCTTTAATAGTCTATGTAAATTGCTGTGTACATTAATGCATATACATATGGGCAGGTTGAAACTAGAGGCGTTGGCAAAGATGGGGAGGGCACTGACGTCATGTATAAGGGCTGGCGTCTTGATAGAATGTTCTAGATTCCTATGCTTGTTCTGCCAAGGAGGCACTGGAGTGCCCGTGCTCAGTGCACTAGTGCATTTTCTAACATCACCAGAGTAGTGTACAGAGTAGTGTTGTTTATAAGCTACGGTTGCACTCTGAGTCACAGTAAGAACAAAAAAATAACCTCAACTGACTGCTACCTAGGACCTACCACCAATGGGACACAGAATAGATGTTGTAAGCTTACAATAACTATTCGTGCCAAATTTTAGCTGTCCGTATATCACATGGATGGAGGTCGCACTGAAATTGTTCAGCAAACGGTCTTCCATCAGAACTGGTCCTACCATGTTAATATCAACCTTCCTCTCACCCGTAGACCTCTATACTCGGAACGAGGTGTAAACGTTAAGTGAAGCTGTGATTCTCCCTTTGAGTTAACTGCCTTTTTTCTCCCAGGTCTCTTTGTATTTGATGCCATGGAAACACAGAGTGCTGAATGTCTATGTGCAGAAATGGCTGAAGTCAGTGTTAGTGCAGCTCTCGCTCAGCTCTGCATGTGCACCAGTGCGCCCCCTGCTGCCCGTCCCCATCCCCAACAGCCGAAGAAATAAGACACAGAACAACACAGCTTCATACACTCTTACATCTACATGGGTATAAAAAACACAAAATAAAATAAATAATAATGAAAAACAGGCTTCATGTACTGTACAACTTCATTTAGAAAAAAATAAAAAATAAAAAGCACATGAACACCACTGCACCTACAGTTCAGTCAATTCACAAGTTACTGAAATTACTGGCACTATGTTACATGCCTATAATAGGACCCTTAGGACATCTTGGACAACATACACATTTGAACTATACAACTTATGTGTCTGAAAAAGGACCGGCAGCTCTGTTGAAAGCTTCCTGTTGGACCCCCACTTGTGAGATGATAAAGACGCGTCTCTATTTCTGCTAAATTATGATTTATGACCCTTAAGTGTCTGTAGTCAGGAGCAGGAATATGCAGCTCAGTGTTTGTCATAAAAAGCATTTTTCTAAAATGCAGTGCAGAGCTTAATTAAACCTGGAGACAGATTGCCCCAAAGTAAAACTAATTATTCACACAGGATTAGACCCGAGTCACTGTTAAAGGGACCGCAAGAGATTCCACAGCCTGTATTTCCAGTCCTGAACCACACACCAACTGCGAAGCTACAGAGCCGATTGTAGCGCGGAGCTTTAGGGCCGTTTCACTTGCAGAGGTTTTTATCATGATAACATTCTGTGTTAATCACTCACATATACAGCAACATTTATATTACACTTGTCATCCACAACATCCAAATATCACAGACACGATTAGTTTTGTTTATATAGAGTCAGACGAAGGAGCTGAACACACAGGATTGGTATTTGAGGACTGGTGAAAAGAAGGAACGATTCTGTGTGCTGTAAGACATGCTAACGAGTGTGAGGCAAAGCCCCAGCAAAGTGATAGCATGTACGCTAGCACTCCCGTGTCACCAGCAGAGGGCCTGTTTTGTTTGGTTTCCTACACCTGACGTAGTTGTGCTTTGGTCACAGGCCAGAGCCTGGCGACCCCGAGTTGTAGTACAATTTTCGGCCCGCTTCTGTTACAGAAGACACTGCAAAATCCAGAGTGATGGTTTGATAACGTAGGGTTAGATAAGACGGACATTACGTTACTGCGCTGTGTGAATTGTTATTTCAATGGTCTACTCACATGTAATCACTGGCTACAAACAAGAAAATGAATAATATTAAAGATTTGCGTGAGCGAACACAGTCAACTCCTACTGCACTAACCAGCATGTGTGATGACTTTAAATTAACAGAGTGTTGTTTCATACGAACACAGCCATATCTCTGCTAGTGACACTCAAACTCTGACTACGCTAAATGAGGCATACTCATCGAAGTCCTTAAAACAGCAATACTCACAGACTCAGTTCAGCGTCTAATAGTACAGAAAGGAACTAAAAGCCCTAAAACCAGGAAAAGATTCATAGTCCAAAGTTCTGCTTTTCCTGAGAATTAAAAACACAAACATACTCAAAGGTAAATAATAGCTAATAGAAAATCCCTCTGTTTGAAAGGCTGGATTTAAGTTGCACACTCAATTTTTGTTTGTTTATTTTTTAGATAGCTAACACTATATCATAATCTAACTACATTTTTTTTTCCTGATTATATGTGTTTTGTTTTTTTTCATACTGCTACAGGATTACAAAAAGAAAGTTCTGATTCTTACCACATTAAAAAACAAACAAATCAAAAAACAAATACTTGTTGCACATTAACACTCAAGTATGGCAGCTTAGATGTCTACGTTCACAGACACTAGTGTACATTGAAACCCAGAGAGGATTTGTCTGTAAAAGAAATGCAATCCAATAAAAAGAAATTGAAAATTGCAAAACACTAGAACATTTGCCAAGTCATGACAAATCGCGAGCAGGCACTGGTAAACCACAGCCTAAAACCTAAGATGACAAAAAATAAAAGATTGATAGAACTACGGAGAATTGATGCAGCTGGAAGAGAATACAGATTCCAAGTGGTCTGCACATGAGCAGACCTGTCTTACTGACTCATTTAAATAGCCCGCAGTATCAGATATCTCACCTGCTTGTGGAACGTGTCTGGGGAAAATGGATATTGCTGCCACCTAGTGTCGGATTTGGTAAATGCAGAATGCTCAGAGAATATTACGTGAAGATGGAGGAACAGTCTGAATTGGCTCTGGCTGGGAGTGTTTGGACTGTGTGTGTGTGACACAGGGAATCAAAAGCTGTCCCTTTCCAGTGCTTGAAAACAGCCCTGTTTATAACCAGCACCTGTCAGACATTAAAGTGGACATTAAAATGGAAATTGGGGCACCTATATTTCTTTGGGGTCAGGCAGGAAAAATCTAATAAAATACTGAATAAAAAATAAAAAAAAGCCCCGCTTGTTTTCGTTAAGCAGACGGTGAGAAATGACGGGATGTTCATCTCCGGCTTTTCAGCTGGCGGAAGCTGAATGCCAGCTCGCGCTTTGACATGCTTACCTCAGTTTCCTCTCCCCCCCCCCCCTCCCCTCTTCCTGGCTGCCCTACATCTGGTTGTCGTAGTTGTAGCTGGGTGTGGAGGAGTAGTCCTCCTGGTGCATGGCCCCCTGGGCCGCTCCCATGGCGGCCTGCTGAGCAGCCTGCTGCACGTGCGGGTTCTTCCAGGCCCCGGAGGTCCACTCCTGCTGCGCCTTGCTCATGCTGCCCCCGCTCCCCCGGTACAGGTTATGCACCTGGAGAGAAGAGGGAAGTTTGTCAGCCGGCAGAGGATAAGGAGCAGCATACAGAGATTGCCTGGTGGAATATGGGTCTTGTCATTTTGAAATGTTTTTGGCACACCATCTTTCTCTGCCGTCATGCCAGTAAAGCTGTTTTGAATCAAAATTAATTGAATGAACTGAAGAGGAAAAGCACCATTCATACACTTAAAGGGTCCCGTCATTTAAATATGAATGCAGTGTTTTTTTTAATTGCTTTTAAAATCTTTACATTTTACTTAACCATGCATGTCAACTAAGAAGTGAGAACTGTACTATATTCTCATTCATGTATCATATTCATATGTTCTCAGTGACAAGCTTAGATGAGGACAATCCAGCTGAATCAGATGTGGAGAGCCAGTTTCCTGAGGGAATCCTAAACAAAATCCCGTTCGAGGGAAAAGATCTTTAGGGTGTTAAGTGTTCAGTAGCAGGCCATCTGAATTGTGTTCTGATGAAGGAAAGGCCTCTGTCGAGGTGAATGTTTAGGGCCGGCGGGTCGTCCTACCCTGGTGAGGGCGATGAAGGAGAGGACGGCCACCGCGGTGAACATGATGGTGGGAATCAGCATCACCACGGCCGAGCCAATGTTGCTGCTGAAGAAGGTGATGGTAGCCAGCCAGCCACTGTGATGAAGAGCAGGAGACAAGGACAGGGGGTTAGACCAGAAACACACACACACACACACACACGCACACACACACACACACACACACACACACACACACACACTGCACCTGCCACTCTGATAGAGAGAGGCACGAGGGGACAAGGGTTAGACCAGAAACACACACACAAACGACACACTGCACCATTACTATAATCATCAGGATTATTATCATCACCATCATCAGCACCATTACTATAATCATCAGGATCTTCATCATTATCATCACCATCATCCAGCCCTGCTGCTGAGAGGCACATTTAAGCAATTACCAGCATAAAAATAACTATGAACACTGTACTGTATGATAATGCACTAAACACTTCACTCCCCCTTTAGGCATGTGGAAACACCACTGTGCCCATATATAGGTTTATTTATTTCCCTCTGTAAGCCACAATATTTGCTGAAATTTCTACATGGTGAATACAACATGTATAAAAATGCCATTTATTAAAATCGGACAATGTGAACTTTAACCGCGTGATTATTCTTGTTACAAATCTCAAATTCTGGAGTCCAGAGGCAAATAAAGAAATGATGTGTCTTTGTCCCAAACATTATGGAGCATATGGGGTGGCTTGTAGCGTAGTGGTTAAGGTACATGACTGGGAGCCACAACGTCAGTGGTTCGAATCCCGGTCGAGCCACAATAAAAATGATCCGCACAGCCGTTGGGCCCTTGAGCAAGGCCCTTAACCCCACATTGCTCCCCGGGCGCTGCACTGTGGCTGCCCACTGCTCCTAGGTAACTAGGATGGGTCAAATGCAGAGGACAAATTAACCCACAGGGTTCAATAAAGGTTCTTATCTTATCTTATCTTATCTTATACTGTATTTCACAGGTTGCCTTCGGGGCTTGCCACGCTGTTGAGAAACTGGAACAGTCTGAGGATTTCGCGCTTGTACTCAGCCACATAACTCATTGTACTGGATGTGCTGATGTCCTGTTTTGCTGTGCGTCTCTCTGGATAAGAACCTCTGTAACCCACTGTAAGGCAATGAGCCTGGTCTCTTACCACACTCCCCAGCCTGGAATGCCCACTGTCTGGATAATACTGATCACCACTTGTGCCATGAAGACGAAGAAGAAGGCCATGAAGTTGAAGGAGCTGTCAGTTCTGTGAGGAGACGGAGGAGAACGGAGGAACAGGAACAGAGATTAAACAAATGAAGTGAGGGCATGCATAAGCACAATAGTTAGAGATTGATGCTTCAAACACTTGCAGAAACATTGCAGGAAAGATAATGTCAACTAAAAGCCAAAAATATACAGATAATATTAATACTAATAATAATATTGCATTATCAGGTTTGATGCAAATATGCACGTACACACGGAGCATTAAAAATATAGTGTTCAACCGTGCAAGTCCGTGTGAACCCATATTCTCAAAGCGGCAATCTATGACTTCCTCGGTTTTGGTGGATTTAGCGGCAACCCATGGCGGCTGGTGGTCATTAAAGCTCTATTCCACTCTTCAATTCCTATAGTTCCCCGTGACATACAGCCTTTTCACGTGCTTTCCTTCCGATTGTCTGTGTGGTTTCCTTTTTTTTACGACTTGTACTTTTATCCGTTGTTGTAAAGTTACTGCAAACATAGACAACTGTGCTCAAACTCCTCCTCCTCCTCCTCTTCTTCTTCTTTTGTGTTTTTTGCTACTCAAACACCCCTGTGTTACTGCTGGAGGTTTATGCCACTCAAACCCCATTGTGTTACTGCTGGAGGTTTATGCCACTCAAACTCCCCTGCGTTACAGCTGGAGGTTTATGCCACTCAAACTCCCCTGTGTTACTGCTGGAGGTTTATGCCACTCAAACTCCCCTGTGTTACTGCTGGAGGTTTATGCCACTCAAACTCCCCTGCATTACGGCTGGAGGTTTATGCCACTCAAACTCTCTTGTGTTACTGCTGGAGGTTTATGCCACTCAAACTCCCGTGTTACTGCTAGAGGTTAATACCACTCAAACTCCCCTGTGTTACTGCTGGAGGTTTATGCCATTCAAACCTGTGTTACTGCTGGAGGTTTATGCCATGCACATTACGCATATCCGCACTGGTATAAATTGTCATTTCGACTTTGAGGAGGGAATCAGATGGCATGAGGTTGAAGACTGTATTTAACCAGGTGAGTTTCACTGGGATAAATATCGATTTTCAATACACCTAGCAAGAAAGAGTGCATATGAAGGCCCCTATGAAAAACAACTCTAACATCACAATTAGCAGAGTAGATCCAATCACACAAAACAGTTTACAGAAACACGAGAGGCTTCAGAAACAATTACATCCATCCACAAAATGACAAATTATCATGTTTTTTATTTTAATTAGGAGTAACAGCTGCACGTGTCAGAATTGATCTGTTTGACTAGCATGGACTCATTTATACCCCAAATATAAAAAAACAGAAATGACCAGTAAATCCATCATGGCGTAGCCAAGGATGTCAGCCAAATAACTATTTCTTTCCAGGTTTTTTTGAGGTCACAATCATGTGGGATGCCCGGTTTCACAATCAGAACAATCATTGTCTGTCTGCGGTTCTACATCTGTCAGACAGGGTTCGTGTCAGTTTTGAAGTATGACATCACTTTCGCATGGTAGTGTAATCACATCACGCTGCAGGCGTACGATGTGACAAAGCCAGACCATCTCCCGCGGTTCCCCAGGTGCGCCCTGAACCAAATCATCAGTCACTTCATTAGATTCATCTGAAGCGACCTGTCCCCAACTGTGCCCTGAGAGTCCAGCCTGGCATACACTCATCTAAACGCCAGCTTGTATATTGTCCTGTATCTCACCACCTGTGTTCCCGTTAAACCTGCTTTAGTAATTATCTTTCAATTGTACGCGTGTTATTGCTGCTTTCCATGCTGTTTGACGCGGCCACCTGTGCGCTCCATGTGTCTGTGTCCGTCAGCTTTACCGGACCGGCCGTAAACTGCAGGGGGGGGGACAGCTGCACACTTCTCAGCTCTGTCCGATCGACACGGGAAATGTTGAGTGATTGCACACGCAAAAGGGCGCTTAAGCACAAATGCAGGGCCCAAGAAAAGTGTTGGATATTAATTACATTACATTAATGGCATTTGGCAGATGCTACAGTTGATTAGACTCAGGAGACAATCGGAGACCGTGTGGATCTTATTGCGGCTACAGCGGGGAACCACCGACCTTGCGTGCCCCAGTCATTTACCTTAACCACTACGCTACAGGCCGCTACATAGTGTGAACATTAGGGTTCCGGGCGGTTAAATCACTTGGTGATTTTGTCTTTCATTTTTATGCATTTCAGATGATAATGGGTAAATGATAAACCAGACTACAGTTTATAAACAGGGTTTTATCACATCTGTAACAGCAGAACCGTCATTTTAGGTAAACATCATCCCCATGCCCCAGGTGAGTCGAAATACTAGTTCCGACCACCAAAAAAAAAAAATTACTTTGAACAAATGCCAGTTTAACAAAAGGCTCCCGCAACTTCACCAGCTGTTCACCAGCCGGCATAGCTAGAGCATCAGTCTAGTCTCCAGCTTTATTCTACCAGCTTTGAAAATTCCTGAGCTGGAATTTTCAGCAGGACTATAAAGTAACAAATGCCCCTTCTACTTGCAACAAACAAACGCCTCTTGCAAAGGCTAGACAGTCTAGGCAAGCGATACAGACTTGAATGACTAGCCAAGGCTAGCTCTGCTAGTTGCCCTAGTGCGTGTGACCCAGCCTATGAGCTTTTCTAAAAAGAACACCTTGATAATAGCTAAGCTTATTAATTCCCTTTCGACTTATCCACCATCAGCATGACAACTACAACAATGAAAATCTCAACTAGAACTAAAACTAAAAGACTAGTGGTGTCCACAGCTAAAATAAAGCAGCTGCCATGAGGCACGTAGTAAGAGGGAGAGAATTATAAATCAACCAGAACAAGCCATTTCCTGCCTCATGCCAACAGGAAGGGTGTGTCACACCCTCATTGGACAAGAGGAAATGGACCACAGCTGCTCTCCATGGCAACTTAACTGCATGACTCCAAGACGCTGATCAACAGCTGATTCACATTGGCCTATAATCAAGAGCGCAGTCAAAGGAATTTCGAATTGAGCGAGTTACGGGAGCAAGACTACAAAATCGAGAAGAAATAATTAAACTAAGCAAAAACAAAAACATGCACTAAAATAATCTAGCAAGTTCCAATAGGATAGGTGAATGCTGCAGAGTTTTTGTTATTTTTAAAACAGCCACCTCACACTTAAAGAACACCTGGCTTTCAGCGTTATTTTGCTGACAAAATCCTGCAATCACAGACAAATGGGATTGTGCTTCAGAATTTACCCCTAGCCGCAGAGTCAAAAACAAATTCTGAAGAAATAGCTTTCAGCCATTTTGAAGAGCGGATTCTCATGACACATACAAATGTAATTACATGTCCTGTCTTCATGATTTAGTTTAATATTATTTGTAGATACACCCAACATACGGTTATGTGATTGTATATTAAATGCAGTAGATTATCAAATACTTGTAAAGACATGTTAAGTATTATCAAATACTTAACATGGATGTAAAATATAAAATTGGTGTACTCTAATGATCTCTAATGGAGAGATGTTTGCTCATACATTTCACAACTGCCCACAGCCATTGAAAACTGTTTCAAGTACTATATTCACTATTGAGCAACTGATTTTAGAACCAAAACAAGGAAAATCACATTACTAACAAAAATGGCAGCGATAGGTTTTGTAGACACATTATTTTGCAGGTATTTGGGCTTAAAGACTTAATTTTATTCAAGTGTGCAGTATATTGACAATTTCTGTTGTGGGCCTGCATGATGTCTGTTATAATTTAGCTGTGCAACATATTGCAAATACAGTTAAATAGGTTTTGATAGAGAATTCAGGGCTTAGAGCAAGAAAAAATTCAGTGCCTGAAATATATTGTTCACAATAATTATTCTGTTAAGGTGGTGGCTGACAGGGTGGGTAATGCTATGGAGTTACGATTACTCACTTTCCAATTTGATAACGATTCATTGACAAACTGCGCAATGTTATTTTAAACCTCTGTTGAAGTCAGATTTCTTATTTCGTAAGGCGGCCCGCCTTAACTATAAACCACTACGGGAAACACTGAATATGCTAGATGATGTGTTATAACTCCAAGATCATTATCATAATAGCTAACTAGGACACGAATAATTCTATCCATGTTCAGGCTTGTAGACTCTTCAGAGTTTCTTGCACCTAGTGTTAAGCGGTTGCCAGTCCCCACTATTTTCTTCAAACCAAAGCCCATTCATTTTTCACTCCCCTCTCAAGTAGGCTTGTGTCTTCCGGAGTTTGAATGAACTTTGCTTCCATGTTTCATACTTTGAATTTCGTGCACAGCACGGAGACTGACCGATTGGCAGGAGCTCCCTACTCATTTGATGAAAATAAATGCCTTACTTGCGCACTGTTGTTAACTGAAGAATGAACGTGATTGGATAGGACGCATCCAGAACAAAAACAAAGACACGTGGGATTGCGTGATGACATTTACGTTTTAAGACCTTGTGTTGCATGTTACAAAAGAAGGGATGTTAACATTTTGATATATTATCCGGGATTATATTCCTATATACTATGTATATACTATAATTTTAGGGGGAAAGTAGCAAAGTTATGTGTTATCTTGACTTGGCCGGGAAGTGGTTGTTGTGTTTTCTCTTTTATTTTATTTCTTTATTTATTTTGCAAGCATATTATTTTGTGGAAAAAACGGCCAAAACCGGCACCATGCCTGAGAACTTCAAGCCCTGAGAATTACTAAAACATTGGACCATCAGTCGTGTTGGAAATAGAGCTTGTTGGTAGGTCACTTACTTGAAGGCTTTGTAGATGGGCCTGAACCAGCACACATACGAGCAGGGTGTGAAGAGAATGAGCCAAAGAATGGCCATGCCAAAGTTAGTGGCTCCGCCCCCACCACACATCCATGCCAGGCAGCCAATCAGATTGAATGCCAGTGTGGCACTGTTCACTGTAGGGATGACAAATAGGACACTGTTGTATGTATACTGAAGTTCACACAGAGCCACAGCGTGAAACAAACCCATCTGTCAGAGTAGAGAGACAGTGACCTACATCACTCACAGAACGGCACACAATGGGAGCATTGCTTTCGCTTTCTGGTCCAGGAGTTCATCCCTTTGTCTCCTCTGCTAGACTTGTCTTTCAGACACTTTAACTGACAATATATCAAACCCATTATTGGCCTGATTACTGTAGCTAGACATGTACTGCATATCTCAAATAATTGATCTACTGAAATTTTTTGAACCAACTATTCACATTTCTGGAAAGAACTATTCATGTTTATTGCTCAGTGTTCAATGATTCAGCTTAATAACAGGATATTTTTCACTAGGAGTTCGATCTATGGTTACCGGGACCAGAGTGCGAAACTAGGTGTCTAGTAGCTCTCCATTTCAGAAAGGAAGTGTGGATTATGGGCAAGCCATCTTTTGATCCTTTATATACAAATCACATCTCAGTCTTATGCTCTTATGCTGAAAGTTAAAGAATATAAATGGTAAATGGTTGGCATTTGTATAGCGCCTTTATGCAAAGCATAAATGTACAATTGATGCTTCCCATTCACCTATTCACACACACACCAATGGTGACTGGCTGCCATGCAAGGCACCAACCAGTTGATTAGGAGCAATTGGGGGGTTAGGTATCTTGCTCAGGGACACTTCGACACACCCAGTGCAGGATTGAACTGGCAACCCTCCGACTGCCAGACAACTGCTCTTACCTCCTGAGCTAATGTTACCCCCTGCATATACTGCAATCTAACCAAACCAGTCCTGAAACAATTACACTGCAGGTCTGTTTATTTCAGTTTCTGGTAATGAAGGACTTGAATATGTTCTCTAAGAAATCTGTGTTCTCTTTGCCCAGGTGCTGGCTTTAGTATGTGAAAAAAGACACAAGAATCCAGTTAGTGAAGTGAGTTAGTCCCACAAAGTAAAAAAGGACTGTGCTTTTGTTAGCCCAAAACAAAAGCACAAACACCGAAATGGCAACACTTTCTGTGGCAGCAGGGAAAAAGATAGAGCAAATTCACACTGGCATTCAGTGTACAACCAGACAAACCTCAAGCAGAGGTACAGAATACCTTTTGTATGTTTATCATTTTATGGGGACGATCTGCAAAAAAAGTAAAGGTTATTAGTTATTAGGTATCGCAGCGGAAGGACAGCTGGTGGGAAAAGGCCACTGTTGACAGGATGGTGAAAGTTGCTTGTCTCGTTTGATGACCGTGTTTTCTTCCCACATTATTTGGATGTTAAACACTGTAAAGGTAAACCCCTTGGGCAAATGATGAGTCAGGAGTTACAGTTTGGTATACCAGCAAAGGTCTACAACAGTATAGGGCTCTCTGGTGTAAAAGTTAAAGCACCGGTTCCCTATGCGATGGTGCACTCCACAATTCAGTGCTGAACCCAGACCATGCCAACTGTGGAACTGTGGAATACAGTCTTTGGGGTGATGTGTAAATTACTTTATCGTTCCCAGGGAGACAGCACCCAGTGAGCAAAACCCAGAATCTAGCTGCTTAGAGGGGTGGAAGGAAATCTAGGTTGATAGATGTTTTGGCATAAACAAACCAGGTTAACCGCAATATAGCTCAGGTTTAACTGGATATCGCCTGACTAAAATCTTTCACTTTCACGTTTTCGCTAAAAGACAGGACATGTAACAGTGTATATTCATCCAGGTACAGAGTTATGCTGGTACTCACAGATCCACAGGTAGTACAGCCTCTTGCACATGGTGCGGTGCTGGTCAGGGATCTCATTGAAGTCCTGGTAAAAACATGGCTTCAGGGGAATGAACCGTGGCAGGGGAGGAAAATTGTTTTCTGCAATGCAAAGCAAATTCATATCACCATTCCACTCACTCATCTATATTACATAAGTTTTGCTCTTATATGGCACTCACCGAGCACTTTATTAGGTATTTATTTGACTTTTTTTAGACTTCAGTGCTGCAAGCTGTATCGGGGCATTTTCACCCAGCATACAAAACGTACACATCTAGTAATTGTAAGAAAATGGTGGAGATGTGTTTAATTCAATCTTTTAAGATTATACAATATGAGCAAATTATAATTCTGAATTTGAATTATTTTTAGACAACTTTTCGTATCAGCTGACCATGACAATGTGCGGAGCCGGACATTTGCAGTGTAATGGCAATTAAACTGCATACACATTATATTGGGAAGGCTTTCTTATGGTAAAAATGAAAGATCAGATGTTAAAATGTTGTTAACTGATGGTCAAGATTATTAAAAAGAAAAATACATTATTCAATGTTATATTAAAATTTGATGTCACTTCATAGAAAATGTCACTTTGAAAATAAATAAGAAACTATTTTGATCTTATTGGGAGATCATCCAAGGGTCTCCTGACCTTTGAAGCACAATTTACAGCATTTCAAATTTCTCTTTGACGGCTTGTTAAAAAAATCACCAAAAGTTTACTAATTTATAAAATAAACAAAAGTTGTTGATGTAAAATAATAACTGATAATGAATAGTCTACATACGTGTTAATTAGCTAGTTAGGAAAAATTGCCTTTTTGTATATTTCTACTGCTAACTGCCATATTTGTGTGCCATTGCCTATGGTAAGTGTATGTTTTATGTTCTGTAGTGTTACCACCTTCAGAACAAAACAAATTCTATAAAAAATCTTTGTTTTCCCTAAACATACAACAACTAATCTTTACTCATAATATAGGATTCATGAGCATTAATATGGCACACTAGTATAAAGGGCACATCAAACTAGTACTGTTTTAAAAGATGAAACTCAAATGTAAAACTATATTTTTGCACTTTGTCAGGTCATTTTCAAAACTTTTCAAAGAATCACCCAAGTAATGAGTAGCACTTCTTAATAGTGAGAAAATGCATACGATATAATAGAATACAACTTTCTTAGTGAGACTAATTTAATGTTCCAAAAAATAACCCACATTTCCAATACTAGACTACTGAAGAATTTGACACTGTTTAAGGAATATTCAAAAATAAGAAATGTTCCACATTTAATCCATTGCAGTACCTGTACTTCTGAGACAACTCATTTAAGGCAAAACAGAACCGAGAAGTAAAGAACATACTCCTTCAAAAACCAAATATGCCATATCTAGTTGTCCATAAACATGTAGGCTATTTATTTTGAAAACATCAAATTGTGAAAATATTCTTACCTGCCATGAAGAAGACTCGATTTTTTCCACAGTCTGTATTTAAAATGAATTTCCTCTTCTCTCTATGGAGCCTTAAAAAGAAAGTTCCCCGTGTTTAGAGGAAATGTTAATGGTGTCATTCAGTTTCAATGGGCCCACAATTGTTTTACAATCTATGCAAGGCATGTCAACTGTGAAAACAAGGCAACAAAAAACATCCAAGTTTGGAATTTCAATACACAACTCAACGTGTAAAACATACTGGGTTTTTTTTTTTTTTTTTACATGGCATTTGGCCTACTGCAGGTCTTACTCAAATCCATATGAACATACAATGAAGGTAACTAGTTGACTTCTATAAAGAGTCATAATCGTCATATTCAGGTTATGTTTGTCCCTTGGTAGAAATTATGCTACTATGATTATATACTATTTGTAACATTGCGTTTCATTTTATGGTTTTTCACACGGAACGTGCGCTATCGACATCTAAGGCCTAACGTTACTATGAATGACAAGCATAGGTTTTTTAGGACTTCAATTTTTTTTTAAATACATAATTCCAAGATGATCGTGCATATACTACATGCCGTAGCTTGTTCAGTGTCTACGGTATGGTGCTCAAGAAAAAAGAAAAAGAAAAAAGATGAAGGCCATCGTATCGCCCTACAGGCTATGTCAGTTTAGCAGCTAACGTACATGGACTCAATGGAAATTCGTTAAAAAACGCTCGAGTATAGTAATACATTCCAACGCCAACAACAGATGAAACTGACTGGCATGAGATGTTCCAATAAAATGACCTGGCTGTACCGATATCTCGGATAGTGTTCGCTTTGACCGTTCTAAGACGACTGGTGTACTTTGCACTGGAGGCTGGCAATTGTAGATAACCGTGCACCAACGACACGGTCACACAACAGGCAAAAATAACACGCCTACCACCACAGGCTAAGGATTTTCATGCGGGATTAGTGTTACAAAAATACAAATTATTTGCAAATAAAACCAGATTGCATTGAATCATTGGGGCCTGGAATTAGATAGGCTTCAACTGGATAGCATAAAATCATCTCCTTACCTCCTTCTCAGTCCAACAATACAACTAACTACAATGCAGTCTCCTGTGGTTGCATTCTATGAACTATTTTCTATGAAATACAATAAACAAGAAAGATCCAACTAACAATTGCAGGAAACGGATATATCTTCCCTATCTTCTACTCAATTTTTTCACCGAGGACGTGGGTGTATGAAAAAACACTGGGACGTCTAGCTCCTCCTATCCTATGTTCGTAACTGTGCTGTCATTGCTTTTCTGACCAACAGACGAAGGCGCTACATGCTCGCGATATCTCTCGCCTCCCGTTTTTCGCTCTGTCCTCGCTTACCTTGCTGCTCTCCGCGGTACTGAAATCACATATTCAGTACAGCAAATACATTCATCCGTGAATGTAATTTTTGTAATACAGTAGCCTAGTACTGTGGGTCTCATTGGTGTGACTCCTACTCTGATATTATAAGTATTTATACTACTGCCACGGATGTTCTAGCTACTAACCTACATGATACTAGCTGATAATATGAACACCAGCAGGCTTGGTTATGGACATGGGTCTTCCCAGCTTGATCCCTAATAAACATGCACACATCTACTGTATGCAATGTATTGAAACAGTCAAGTGTAAATGTTTATTTTTGCTTGTACTTAAGAAGTAGGTTTTGTAAGTAAAAACATAACACAAGCATTATGTACAGGATATGACATTTTATTTCTGGGTACTTCTATACATGTATATTCAACCATTTTTGAATGTGTTCAATCAAGAAAATTAAAGTCCTCAATATTTTGTTCCAATCATCCGGATTTGCTCATTAGCAAAACATTTCAGCTAAAAGTAGAACTAATTAGTGAAAACACCTGGTTCATGGGTTGAAGAAACATAGGCAGGACTTTTATTATCTGTAATACTACTACTACTTCTACTACTACTACTACTACTACTAATAATAATAATAATAATAATAATAATAATAATAATAATAATAATCATAATCCTTGCATTTAGTGCTTGTCCCATACATAGGGCACTTTGCACTGACGAGAAGGGAACCGCTGTAGCAGTGATGCACAGCACACATCAGCTGAGGTGGAGAGGGACAATTATTTAGGCAATTAAATCAGGGGATAATTAGGTCGCAGGTTGAAAGAGGCAGGTATGGAATTCAAACAGGACACCAGGGAACCACCGACTCCTTGCGATGAGTGTCATAGGACCACAGTGAGTCAGGATCTCAGTTTAACATTACATCTGAAAGATGGCATCTCCTACAGCACAGTGTCCCCTTCACTGCATTGGAGCATTGGGGTTTATTCAACCATACTGGCCCATCAACACCACTTCCAGCAGCAACTTGGTTTTCAGAGGAGGTCTCCCATCCAAGTATTAACCAAGCCCACACCTGCTTAGCTTGATGATATGGCTGCTATGTTATACTGTAAGTATTGTAACTAAACACGCTAAGCAAAGCTGCACTTGTTCCTTGGGAGTGGTTTTGGTGGGCCGTTAGGGTGATCTGCCCTAATGATGGTGATGATGATGATGATAAGGATAAGGATAATGGAGCAAGGAGGTCCTGGGTTCAAATCCCAGTCGGCCGGGGCCTCTCTGTGTGGAGTTTGCATGTTCTCCCTGTGTTTGCGTGGGTTTCCTCCGGGTACTCCGGTTTCCTCCCACAGTCCAAAGACATGTAGGTTAGGCTGATTGGAGGGTCTAAATTCCCTGTCCCTGTCTCAAAGCCACCTCGCACATCCCCTCCCAGTCCTTGGATATCTGACACCCTCCGTACCTCCAGGGCCAGCCTCCTCGCAGCGGAGAGGAAGTGGGGGAAATCCAGAGACGCTTCAGACCTCATGACTTACCAGTCTCTCCTGGCGGCATTCTCTTCCGATGTCACTGCCGCCAAAGCAAAATACTATCAAACACAAATTCAGAACTCCGCTTCTAACCCCCGGAAACTTTTCTCCATTTTCTCCTCTCTCCTCAACGCACCGCCTCCTCCTCCTCAGTCCTCCTTCGCTGCTGATGACTTTGCTGATTTCTTCGATGAGAAGGTCACAGTCATCCGCAGATCCTTTACAATCACCGCCCCCCTCACTGTGCCCTTCCCCCCCTCTAGGCCCATCCCTTCCTTTTCCACTTTCTCCCCCCTTACAGACTCTGATGTTTCTCAACTCCTGCTCTGCCACCGCCCTACAACCTGTGCCCTTGACCCTATCCCCCCTTCTCTTCTCCAAACTATCACACCTGACATTCTCCCATTTGTCACCTCCCTTGTCAACTCCTCCCTGTCTTCCGGCTGTTTTCCGGCATCCTCCAAGAGGGCCCACATCACTCCGCTGCTAAAAAAGCCTACCCTGGATCCCTCCATCATCCAGAACTACCGCCCGGTATCTCTTCTTCCTTTCCTTTCTAAAACTATAGAACGAGCCGCTTCTACTCAACTTTCTTCCTTCTTTTCTAACAACAACCTGCTAGACCCCCATCAGTCTGGCTTCAGATCGGGCCACTCGACAGAGACTGCGCTCCTCTCCGTCAGTGAGTCACTCCATGCCGCACGAGCAGCCTCCCTCTCCTCTGTCCTCATTCTTCTAGATCTCTCTGCTGCCTTCGACACTGTGGATCACTCCATCCTCCTGTCTGCCCTGTCAGCAACGGGCATCTGTGGCACAGCCCTGGACTGGATTGAGTCCTACCTCTCTGGTCGCTCCTTCCAGGTTGCCTGGGCTGGTTCGGTATCGACACCTCGGCCCCTCGCCACAGGAGTTCCCCAGGGCTCAGTCCTTGGCCCACTTCTTTTTTCTCTTTACACTCGCTCCCTTGGCCCTGTGATCACTGCACATGGGCTATCCTACCACTGCTACGCGGACGATACCCAACTCTTCGTCTCGTTCCCGCCGTCTGATTTCAGCCCGTATCTCTGCTTGCCTGAGGGACATCCAGAGCTGGATGGACAACCACCATCTAAAGCTCAACCCAGGTAAAACTGAAATGATATTCATCCCCGCTAATACCTCTCCCCATCTGGATCTCTCCATTTCCCTCGGGGATACCACACTCACGCCGTCACCCAGTGCAAGGAACCTCGGCGTGGTGATGGACAGCAGACTGTCCCTTTCCGAGAACATTGCGGCGGTGACCCGGTCTTGCAGGTTCTTCTTATACAACATACGGAGAATCCGCCCCTTTCTCACCCCCTACTCGACCCAGCTCCTGGTCCAAGCGATTGTTCTGTCCCGCCTGGACTACTGCAATTCCCTCTTGGCTGGCCTCCCAGCGTTCGCCATCAGACCCCTCCAACTCATCCAGAATGCAGCAGCTCGTCTGGTCTTCAACCTTCCCAAATACTCACACGTCACCCCCCTGCTTACTTCCCTCCACTGGCTGCCTGTCATGGCTCGCATCAAATTCAAAACATTGGTGCTAGCCTTCCAAGCAGTTAAAGGGTCTTCCCCAGCTTATCTGCAAAAAATCATCAGACCCTATACCCCTGCCAGACCTCTTCGTTCAGCCTCCACAGGCCGCTTGGCACCTCCCCCTCTCAGAACCTCCACCTCACGCTCACGACTACTGTCTGTTCTGGTCAGAACTATAGAATCTCTCCCCACCTTCAAGCGCAAGCTGAAGACACACCTCTTCAAGCAGCACCTCTCCCTATCCCTCCCTACCTCCCTGTGAACCTTAATTGTTGTCTCTGTGACTTGCTTTGTGTATCGGTATTTTTAGTTGGCTAGGTAAGCAGTGTTTGGATAGTTAACTTTGGTCACTTTTGCTCTGTTTGTTTGTTTGTTTGGCTCCAGCCCCCCTGTGACCCTGTTCAGGATAAGCGGGTTAAGATAATGGATGAATGGATTATTCATATTATTATTATTATTTCCAAGTGAAATTAACCAATCCAGTGACGTTTTCCCAAACAGATTCTATTGGTCTCAAACCATTAACACAGAACCTCTAAAATAACAATAATTCTGAAAGGCCTTTGAAAATGAACATGGATTAATTCAACTTCATAAAATTCCAACAGCCCAGGACAATTTGCAGGGATATTACATGTATTGAGGACTGTTTTAAGATTATTCATTTTAAGGACAAATAGGAAAATCAGTTTTTCATGAAGAAAATACTTTTGACAATGCATTTGCTCTCAGTATTTTTACTAACATTCTGTTAATAAGTTTTACTATAACTATAATTTGTTCAGTTTAATTGTGACGGTAAACACTATGGGTTTCCATGGGTGGAGAGGGAAGCACTTATATACACTCAGTGAGCACTGAGATTAAATATCTCAGAAACGGCTGATCTCCTGGGATTTTAACGTACAACAGTCTCTACAGTTTGCAGAGAATGGTGCGAAAAACAAAAAGCATCCAGTGAGCAGCAGTTTTGCGGGCAAAAACGACTTGCTAATGAGAGAGGTCAGAGGAGAATGGCCAGACTGATCAAAGCTGACAGGAAGGTGACAGTAATGCAAATAACTACAAATTAGCAGAAGACCAATAAGTCTGAAAAATAAGTCTAATAAATACCTGATAAAGTGCTCAATGAGTGTGTATAGTTTTAAGAAATGTGTTATTGTTAGAAAAAGTTGTTCTCTCAAGAGCAGACCCATTACAGGAAGTAAACTGTTACATTACATTACATTATTGGCATTTGGTAGACGCTCTTATCCAGAGCGACGTACAGTTGATTAGACTAAGCAGGGGACAATCCTCCCCTGGAGCAATGCAGGGTTAAGGGCCTTGCTCAAGGGCCCAACGGCTGTGCGGATCTTATTGTGGCTACACCGGGATTAGAACCACCGACCTCGTGTGTCCCAGTCAGTTACCTTAACCACTATGCTACCGGCCACCCCCTGTTAAAATTATAACATTTTATCTGAAGAAATAAGTGAAGTAATTACATTTTAACCATAAATAGGTTGCAGTCTGATTGGCCAGCCCAGTGCTTGATACTAATAATCATACATAATTTATATTTTGTGCTTGTGTATACTTGTCTTATTATTCCTTGTATTTTTTTGCCTTAATAAACACTTAAGTACACAAAAACCCAAAAGCAATTTAACGGGGGATTTTCTTTCTGGGTTCAAAGCCAAACCAATCAAGGTTCAAGCAGTGTCTGCTAAATGGCTAAAAGGTAAAAACATGTGAAACAAATGTAGACCACCAATGCAATGTCCATAATTATACTCTAGATGGCGACATACACTGAAAAAAGAAAAAAAGTCAGTTTCCCAGCTAGTTTAAATGTGACCATTTTTTATGTTGTGCCTTTAGCCCTGCCAAAAATTATATTATTTTATGGTAGGAATTGTAGTGTAGTGTAGTGTAGTTTTACATTTTTAACATTAAAATTACATTGGCAAATACATTGAAATATTTTGTATGTATATTTTGTTTTTAGAGGTAGATAAATATATTTATTTTCCAGAAAATACAATTATTGGTTCATGACTTAAAGAATATATGAAATTATACAGTTCCGGATGGTCACTTGATATCGCACTAATTCCAAAGAAATTACCATTTTCACAAAACCGTTCTATGAAATGTGTTGAAACATTTTAATCTTAGTCTCATTTTAACTGAAACTTTGAGTGTAGATCTTTCTTGAATGTGGTTACTGAATTATTTATATCAATGTACTTCTGTTTTTTTTCCTCTGAAAGAAGAGCAGTTTTCAGTACTGACTCTTTTGTCCATGACCATAAAACATCTCTATGCTATAAGTTTAAGAAAGCAATACTTTTAACACCTTACAAACTGTTCTTTCCTTTTTCAAAACAAAATACGTTGTTTCAATTATGACAAAAATCAATACTGCCTGCTTTATATTGTTATTGATTTTATCTAGGAGTAGCAATACCAGGCTTCTTCGCTGTAAATTGAGTCAATGACACAGAATTGAATCAGGAACAAATTCAGTATGGAATTATAAAATGCTGTAAGAATCCACCTCACTCGGCTGGAGATATGTGCAGAAGAGGCCGAGTCGCACAAATGAAGCTGTTCCAGTCCAATCCAGTAACAGCATCTACCAATCGCCCGCCTGCCATGTTCCAGAGCCATGGTGATGAGGATCTGGAGGTGATGCTCCTCACCAGCATGATTTCCCTGCTGTACATCCCTGACCCCTCACTGTCTTCATCAGTGTAGCCTCAGTGATTTTGTGCAGAACATTTCTGACAGGATTTTGTGCGACTATAGCATTCAGACAGGGTATTACAACATTCAGACACAATTCGGTGGAATGGCAAAATTCAGACAGGATTCTGTGAAATGACAACATTCAGACACAACTCTGTGAAATGACAACAATCGGACAGGATCCTATTGATTTATAACATTCCAACACAATTCTGTGGAATGACAACATTCAGACACAATTCTGTGGAATGACAACATTCAGAGAGGATCCTGTTGAATTATAACATTCACAGAGGAATCCTGCAGAATGACAACACTGTAGCTGAAGAGACGCAGAAATAGAAAAACATAAAGTGACATTCAGGCTTATGGTCACATGAATGATTTTTCCCCCCACTCTCCCCCCACCCCCATTTGCCAGTTGACATTACAGTAGACTCAGCTCTGCTCTTAAGATGGCCAACCTGCCTCTGCACAAGTCATGTGTGTTGAGCCTACCTGCCCTGCTGCAGCCCCTTCTCCAGGTTCATTTGAAGGCGTCTGTCTGGACACCGTCTCAGCAGGGGGTAAGACCAGCAGAAGAGCTGGTGAGACAAGAGAGAGATCAGACACAGAGGAGGAGGGGCGACGAGAAAAAGAGATGATTGTCGAAAGAATGAGAATGGAAAAACAGAAGAAGCAAAACAAAAACTATGATTGTATTACTCACCTTCTCATGGTGGGGGTGTGTGGCAATGGGGGGTATGTGCTATATAGCCTGAGCCTTGTGAAGGCTACACCCCCATACCTTCAGGCCATCATCTCACCCTACAACAACGTACGGCGTTGGGGCTCAGTGTCCCTGAGCAAGACACCTCACCCCCAACTGCTCCTGACGGGCTGATTGGTGGCTTGCATCGCAGCCAATCGCAGTTGACGTGTGTCTGTGTGAATGGGTGAATGAGACGCATTCATTCTACAGTGCTTTGGCTAAAGGCGCTATCTAATTTAACCATTTAGCATTTCTGACCCAACCGGTGCTCTACGCCCTGCTGCCACCAGACGCCCAGCTCTCCCTCCGTGTGACAGACTGGCCCCCACTCCTCCCTGCCACAACTCTTCTCCCCACTGACTCCCCAATGGAGGAGCAACCTGCTCACCTCAGTCAGGACAGCAGAGCCCCTCCCTACCTTCTGCTGTAACCTGGAGACCAATCTGTTCAGGAAATTCCTCTCCTCCCCTCTCCACTCTGATTTCCAGTCTTCTTTTATCTTATCTATCCCCAAAGAACACCCTCTCTCTATGTTCCCTTCCGTGTGCTAATGCTACGATTACCTATCGCTGGCATGTTATGGCCCAACCATTACACTATCATAAACTGCTACTTGGAATGTTGGTGATTTACCAATTGAGGCCTTTTCTTAGTGGATTATTTCTAACTCACTCTGGATAAGAGTGTGATTGAAATGCCTAAAATGTTACTAGAAGAAGTGGCAACTGTAATGTAGCACTGCACCCTGCCCTGCCCCACACCTTAAACAACTTCTGCTGGCTACTCACATTACCAGCCCCACCCTCTTGCTCATGATAGGGATTAATCTGACACAGGGGCGGTGTCCAAAACAGGCTGCTAACTACCATGTTCTCAATACAGTATGTACCATCTACTAAACATATCGCCTACTTAAATTATTGCGTGATGTGCTTTTGAATGCAGTACTGTGTGTACACTGAAAAAGAAAATTAAGTAGAAAGTAAAAAGGAAAACTTTTCTCTCAATGTAGTGTATCTTAACGTACATACAGTATTTCTGGGGTTTGGCTAAGTGTAGCCACAAGCACACTTTTCAGGCAGTAGACTATACTTTTTAGGAGTACCTTTGGAGAATAGCATGGAGAATATGTCAGACAGTCTGCAGTACGTTGTAGACGGTATATATTTTGAGGACACTAGTTTCGGGCAGGCCAACACTCAGCAAAACCTTGGAAATACGTACAGTATATCATCAACATTAAATTTAGAGAAACATTTCGCCTACTTAACAATTTTCTCATCCAGTGTATTCAATTGACATGTGCAATAGTAGACAATTAAGCGGTTTTGGACACAGCCAGTATCTGAACTGCCACTCTATTTCCTGGGAGCGGTCAGTGGGAATCTACGGCAGGTTCACGTCCTTACGATACGCTGGGCTTCCTAAACTCCCGGCTAATCAAACCGACGGCGTGTATGTCTCAGACAAGGGTGATCCTCAGCCACATCTGTGACTGTGTGTCGAAAAGAGACCTTTTGTCCCCTATTTCTTTTTGGGGCTTTTAATGAAGCAATTCCCGGACTGCCGGCATCAGGTCGGTTACCCGAAATTGCTTTCAGCTGGAGGTGACTGAGGAGAATTCGAAATGCGCCAGTGATTGACAGGCGCCACTTCTCCCCCTTCTGCAGACTCACTCAGGGCCTTTCAGGCCCGGCCTTCATCTCCTCCATCTCCTCCTGCTCGTCTTTTGTCCGCAGAGGATTCCTTTATCCCCTTCCGTGGGTGTGGGGTAACCCTCGGTAAATAAGCCCCTTTGTGAAGAAGATACGGAGGAGCTGGTGGCAGGCAGCTGGGGGTTAGAAACCTGCAATCTCCCCGGAGCGGAGAACGAGAGCAGCCAAGGAGGGAAATAATTGAATTTCTCTACGAAACAGCCCTGCTCTGGTGGGACACTCTGCTTGAGATTTTCTTTCTCTCCCAGGCAGCCAAAATTCAGGGCGACGGTGTACGAAGACGCCTAGTCTCACTCACACATATTCTCTCCACGTAATCATATCATTCTTAAGGCTTTGTTGAACATACTTTATGGAGATTCAAAATCAATACAATTATTTTCTCAGCTTAAATGGGGGTATATACAAACACTTACATCTACGTTCCCCCATGAAACCATCTAGACAACCAAGTCATCATCCTCACTTGCTTTTTCAGACCCTAGAGGAAAAAAAAACTGCAAAGTTGACGTGAGCGGATTTATGTCACATTTCATGCTTATGATAATGAATTAAAGTAGCAACAATGCAACAAGGGCGGCCTATAGCATAGTGGTTAAGGTACATGACTGGGACCTGCAAGTTCAGCGGTTCGATCCCTGGTGTAGCCACAATAAGATCCGCACAGCCGTTGGGCCCTTGAGCAAGGCACTTAACCCTGTATTGATCCAGGGGATCCTGCTAAGTCTAATCAACTGTATGTCGCTCTGGATAAGAGCGTCTGCCAAAATGCCAGTAATATAATGCAGCTTTGTAATGTAGCTTTGTAGGGATGACTACTGTGGCGGAGAAAATCATTCTGGCCCCCGGTCCAAGCTTCCATAGCTCCCCGCCTCATTAACAATTCACCTCCAGAGTACAGCTGAGAGGTACTGTCCTCACCCTGCTCACTGGGACAGATTGTCCTTGACGCAGAAACTTGGCTGAGCATTACCTCAGCAAGCTCCTGCACAGCTCTCCGAATGAACAGCTCTCCGAATGAATAGCCCTGGCGTCCCAATATTTATGCTCTCAGAAATAGAGGGGTGCGTATAGGAGCAGTACGTTATAGACGGGTCCGTATAGAAGCAGTGCATCACAGAATCAAAGCACTGCCTCACAGTACCCTGTTCCTGACTCCTGATTAGAGGCAAGCCCCTCAGCTGGATCCGCAGTAGTGCAGGGATTTCAGCACTACCCAAGCCAGGGGATTGTTCTCATTTTAATTGGCTCGCAGTTCTCTCAATCTACCTCTCCATTTGTATAATTAACTGTTCTGTTTTTAAACAAAACACAGGGGTATCAACCGAAACCCGGCTGATCCGAGCTAGCAGTTTCTTTCCTGTTGACTAATTAACGTTATGCGCAATCTCAAAGGTGGGGGCAAGTGAGGGTTTGAAGGCAATGTTAACTCCACTCTGATCAGGAAGATACAAGGGAAACTGAAGTGTACTCTGAAAAATCACAGACTGTTCCTAACCACATACCCAATGCCTGTTAGGAACAAAGGCCAGTCTACAGTAACTCTTAATGAAGGACCACCGTGGTTTGAGAGTGATCTTTCAGCATCGCTCCATGATTGGCACGTGAAACTGGAACTGTAAGCCCAACGCATCAGGGGGACATCTTGGGGCATGCGCAGCGCTGATCTCTGAAATGCAGCCAGCCACCTCTTCTGTCCGCTCCACAGCCTACCAGCTGGCCTGTACAGCCTTTGTTCTGGAGGACTCCATCTTGCGCAGGTTGCGACGGGCATACCGGAGGAATTGCCATCGTTTGACGAGGTGATTTTATAACCCTGCCAGTCGAAACCTTGCCTCCTTGGTTTACACTATGGATACTTGTCCCTCTGGAAGATTGAGGTTTGATTTCAGAACACAGGGAGCATTACTGCATTATGAGCAAGTGCTTTGGAGGGGCACACAATCCACACCTTCTGTGTTTTTCTTTTTAAAGACAGAAGAAGCAGCTGAATAACACATCCCTGTAAATGAAGGCTTCACAGCTTAATTAATAGAGGCTTTTGACAACTCCAAATTAAATCGGCTTCCATTCTACCGTTGTCGGCAATTGGCTTTTGAGGATAGCTTTTAAATCCTGACTAAGATGTGAGCAATACGCATGAAGACCAGCATTTTACAACATATCGGAGGGGCTTGTTTGAGAAATAAAGAACATGATAGCTAGCCTCAGTTTTGTTCTACAGTATGCCAACACATAATGGCATTGAATTAGCACGCCAGAAAATACCCCATTTCAAACCTAGAGCTGGAGTTGTTTAAAAACAATTATAAGATCCTCCCACAGAGAAAGAGCACACAGAGGATCTGAACTCACATACTGCATTTTATTTTCATAGTCACAGCATCTCGAAACCTCCATCCCCCCACACAATACATTCGGTATATACATTTAGCCCCGTGGGAGCAGGCCAGCACTCACTGAAACCACTCCCGTACAGCAGCGCGCGCTGAAGAAAGATACGGGGCCCCAAGAGGTCAGGCACAGGACACAGGACACAGGACGAGCGTCTGGAAGCGGGGAACGGGATGATTGCAGGATCCACCAGAGCAGCCTGAGGACCGACGTGATTGGTGGGGGAAATGGCGTCTCGTCTCGCCGTGGTGCGGACTGCCGAGGTCACCCTGGGACAGGCGTGTTACGGCACACCAGATCCCCGCTCCGCCCATCACAGGCTCTACTCCACAGCAGTTCGGACAAAGCGTTTTTTAAGGAACGGAGAAGAAAAGAGAAGTATAACAATGCATCGCACAATGATCCATAAATATATTTATATACATATTTACATTTACATATTACATTTGGCCTTACAAAGCACTGTGACACTGTTCAGTGGGTGTTGGGTGTTTTTCTGCTGTGATTTTAGAACTGAGTTTTTAAAGTGAAAAGTGAAAAATGTAAGGCATCGCACAAAGCATACAGCAGAAGAAGCAGAACTTTTGTAACTCTTTTGTAAAAATATCTTGAGGTACAGTATATGATTTGATACAATGCACATTAGACCCTAGCCATTATGCAGACATCTTAAAACAGTATCATTCTCAAACTCACATTACGCTGGAGTAAAGCAAGGGAGCAGCATACAGGCTAGACTCATTCTGCTGCCAATGGGCAACAGGCTTACCAGGTAGCCCTGATGGTGTGCACTGAACATGGTGGCAAATGTTACATTACATTAGGCTGACACTTTTATACAAAGCAACTTACAGTTGGTTAGACTAAGCAGGAGACAACCCTCCCCTGGAGCAATGCAGGGTTAAGGGCCTTGCTCCAGGCTGTGTGGATCTCATTGTGGCTACACCGGCGATCGAACCGCCGACCTTGCGGGTCCCAGTCATATACTATAACCACTACGCTAGTACAAGCTGCCTCTGTGTGTTGCTTTAAAAAAGTCAGGCAACTAAAACAGAACCAGAGATGACACAAATGAATCCCTTCACTGGAGGGTGAGCAGCTGGAACAGAAGGGCTGTCTTTTTAAGGGAAAAGGAACAGGGCTTTTTGGATGCGAATACTAAAGGAGTAGTAGCACTGCTAGCGGTCTAGTATCACACCGTGACCTACAGCACACATTCGACAGCCCTACATCACAGCACATGCATACTGCAATAGGTCGGAGCATAACCAGAGAAGGGGGCTTTCAGAAAATTCTCCATCGCAAACTGTAGTCCAAGGGTGATTCCTCTGGTCAACAGTGAACCTGCACATTGTCAGCAAAGTGTATGACTATAGGGTACATAGGAACAGTAGCTGGCAACATGGGCCTCAGTGGAGTGCTTACATAAGCTCCACGTGTGAGGGCCTATGAATATGATTGATTAAAAAGATTTTTAAATAAAGAAATAAAACTCACAATGTACAAACCAATAACACCAAGACATCTTCTACAGGATTGAGGAGAGTTAAGTTCTGAAATAGGCAAGTTGTCCCCACAGGGTTTTGTAAAATATTCTCAACATAAATATTCACAATTGACTGGACAGGAGGGCAAAGTGGTATATTTAGAATACATGATTTAGAAGTATAAAGCACTTTATATCAGTTTGATATGCATTCATCACCAGAAATAATTTGAAATAATATGAATTCTGTAACCGTTAGAATAATGCAGACGTATTACATACAGTAAAAGTTAAGGGTTAAGATGGGGAGAAACAAGGGATAATTAGAGATTATGTTAGTCAAAATAAGAACTGGTCAGTGGCAAGGGATAATTACAGATCAATCCAGTCTATATTATTTCTTTGGGTATTGTTGCAAACTGACTGCAGTTTTGTTTTGAAGACTAAACATCTCTTGGACCACAAATGCAAATTTCTCTGTCCACAAAGCTAGCATTAGTGCCCTCCAGTGGTCACATCAGGCAGAACATTGCTCCTGTGGACACAGAAAATGAGGGAATCCGTGTCACTCTCAGTCTACGCTCAAAAAACCACAGTGGAAATGACAGAGTAAAAAAAGTATGACCATGAGGAATGAATCTAATCTGTATGCTGCCCGTAAAGAATGTAGAACGCCAATTAGTGTCTGGTGGAACGTACTGGAAATCCACCATTTTTGGTAAACCTTGAAATTTCTGAGATGTTAAGATAAATAGGCCATTTCATAAATGCACACAGTCGTGTTGGGAGAGGCCATCTTATCTGTTTACAGCCTCAATGGGGAACAGGACTTGCTCTAATCCAGAGGCTTAGGTAATTACTTGAAGTTCAACCATACCAGTGTTATTGGACACCCTGTGTGTCCTTACTATGTCAGGCCACAGACCCTTAAATAATAAGCAGATATCAGAACACAAATGCACAGAACTACAGTACCATACTGTAAAGTGTTCTATCATACAGTACACAAACATACTGGCAGCAAGCTTGACTGAAATGTCTCACAGTAACTTTTATTAAAAACATCAGTAATAATTCCCCAATAATAAATGACAGCTGCAGAAAAATCCTTGAATCCTTGAATCAGAAGAAATATTGTACTTATTTTACTCATGCAGTAGAAGGCATTGACCAAACATGTATTACTGACATTTCACAATACAACAGACTTCACGTTCTAACAAGTGTCCATGGAATTTAGGGGAAAAGACGAAGCCTCTTCAGATTAACTCATCTTAATTCAAAAGTAATTTTAAATGAAAGATGCAATTTTCTGGAAACAGGAGATGGAAGGGAGGGCAGGGTTTTTTTTTTTTTGTTGTTGAAAAAATCTATATTTGCAATCCCATTGTACCTATTGATCCGTAGATGGGCGAATGAAATTGATTTTCTGAGGTAGACAACACAGGTACTGTATATTTCATTCGCCCCATTCAATGCCGTGGCAGTACGGGGCTTTTGAAGGTAATTTCACTCATTACAGAGGTTCCTTTCTTTCTCTGATCAATGGAGGAGGAACGTGAATGTAGCCCTGCAGACTGTCAGTCTCGTAGAGGCGATAGATGGAAATGTCTGGTGTGGATGCAAGTTTGAACGAACAGGGGGCAACCATGTTGTGTGACTGGCATAAGCTTTTTGACACTGCGAAAAACACAGACACTCTACTGCATAGCTGTATGAAAAATAGACTTTAACGCTCAAGTTTAGCATACTCAAAGTATAAATAAATGTATGTAATTACACAGACAGTATACTGATGTATACTAGTTTTTATATATTACAGAGGACATTTTTTTAGACATTCAAGGTTTGAAGGACGTCTCCCAGAAATGAGAGAGTGAACGTTTATACAACCACATGCTCTTACTGTGAGACAGGATTGTATTTTAGTGTCTCCCTGACAAAGGGTTTGCTTCCCCATGTACTGTAGCTGATTCCTTCATCAACTACTTTTGACCAACGGGACTGTGACAAATATGCAGTGGTGACATACAGGAAATTTCATCATATTGTTTATTATTTTTTTACTTACTTTACGAATAATTTATTGTCTTGTGTGCACAACCAAACCCAAATAAGAGCAATTACATTAACAAAATATGTCTCGGGGAAAACAAAATGTTTAAAAGGGGGTAGGCTTGAAACATGCATCGGCCAGTCTTGCCCCACCCCATTATAGTCAGATATAGGTTTCCAGAAGGTTCCTTTCCCTAAAACGAGTTCAAAGTCTTCACTGTAAGCAACAAAATGGTAGCAGTGAAACACACAAGTACTGTAATACAAAGTACAAGCATCACATTTGATTGTACAAAAAGAAAAAAAAAAGAAAAAAAAACAGTAGTATCTTCCACTTTGAGACAAAACAACGCATTTTTTAAAATGGATGCATTTCTACTTCCTGGCTTCAAAATGGCGAGAGAGCTGACTTAAAGAAGAGGAGGTGTGGTGCGCTGGCTCTGGCTGAGCCGTTTGGCCGCTCGGATACATTCCAGCGGAGAGGTCCGAGGAATGCGGTGGGAGATGGAGAGAGTTCAGTTCTGAGGTCAGAGTGCAGGGTCCGCGAGGGCAGCCGTGTAACCACCATTTCCCTCTGACCTTTGACCTTTATGCTCCTCGTCGCTCCCTCTGACCAGGACTCTGGCGAGGGGGAAGTAGAGCGAAGGCCAGAGGGGAAGTCGTTCGTGTCCCGGGGTGACCCCTCTGTGACCCCTCTGCATGTCACGCGGTCGCGCTACAGTGTCCTGATGGCCACGGGGTACAGCAGGGACATGTGCTCCGCCCCTTTGATGGGCAATTTGCGGCTGGAGTAGAAGTGGATGATCTCGGGCACGCTGTCGAACGGGCAGCTGTTCTGGCCCAGGACGTACTTGCTGTCTTTGGTCCGGGACAGTTTCATGTGCATGAAGCCCTGGCTGCTCCTGGGATCACAAAGATAAGAAAGAGAGAGTGTGCGTGTGAGAGGAGTGTCAGACAGCATGTCAGAGAGAGTGCCTGAGAGAGAGAAAGAGAGAAAGCAAGTGAGTGTAAGAGAGAGAAAACAAGTGAGTGTGAAAGAGAGAAAGAGTGTTAGAGAGAGTGCCTGAGAGAGAGAAAGAAAGCAAGTGAGTATGAGAGTGAGAGAGAGAGGGAGGGAGAGAGAGAATACCATCTCTCTCCTCTGCGGCAGTTACAGTAAGTGTGATTTGACTCTGCAGCCTCTCCAAATGAGAAATTGGCAAACTCCACCACATACTCAAGTTCAAATTGCAACCACTGGGAGAGCGGCCCAGCAAATATCTCTGAGAGCAGCAAATATTTAAGACACCACCGTACCGGCTCAGCATTGTGAAATATAGTCAGTTTCAATGCCCTGTAAAAGACCCTCCAGGGGATACGTGTAATAATTTCTATCAGGAAAAACGCTGCATTGGCACAAGCAGCACTGATAGATTAAAATGCGAGCTCGCTGGCGAAGACGACCATTTGCTCTTTAAGAATGTGAAAAACGTCGAGCCATCTGCAGTGGGGGTAGGTCTCCTGCAGATTTCGGCTTCTATGCACACATCAAAAACGCAAGATAAGCCTGCCGGGCTCCAACCGAGGGAACTAATCGCACTCCAACTGCTTCTCACGCCGTGCCTGTGGACCAGGGCGTGCATTTACTGGGTACTATGCATGTGGGCATATCTAACACTGACAGGAAAGGAGTGTCTCAAGAAGCAAGTCCACTGCAGAAGATAAAACATGAAAAAAAGCTTTTCAGATTTCCAGATCATTTTCACTTTCATTTATTGACAGTGCTCTCAATTTTCAGCACTCCACTCTAGCACGCAGCTGTTTAATGGCATCTCTATGCTATATTAGCGCTAATCCTGCTCTGCATTTAGAGGTCTGCTTTCACTCTGCCTCCCGCAGAGAAACACGTTTGGATGGTCAGAAGATGAAGGATTAACCCCACAGCATAGAGGTGCCATACAGGGCATCTCAGCCACCAAATCACATTCATGAGACCAGGAGATCTCAGATGTCAGAGCCACTGGAGGTCAGAGCCACTGGAGGTCAGAGCCACTGGAGGTCAGAGCCACTGGAGGTCAGAGCCACTGGAGCTCAGAGCCACTGGAGGTCAGAGCCACTGGAGCTCAGAGCCACTGGAGGTCAGAGACACTGGAGTTCAGACTGACTGAAGATCAGAGCAGAAGCACATCTGACCCGCTGAAGACTGCAGCAGAGATCAGAGATCAGTGTTCAGAGGAGCTGGAGCATAGATTGGCTGGAGCATAGAGCGGCGGGAGGTCTAACCAGTGAAGAGATTACAAAAACTAGAATCCCGAGCAGAGGCCACAGGAGACCTGGTAACAGGCACACTGACCACAGAGCAAGAAGAGCCACTGCAGCCCTGACGGAAATACAGACACAGCGAGACGCAGAGGGAGAAAAATGCAGGGATATTCACTTTAACAATAACAATAATATTAAATATGTGCATGAAATGTTCAACTCATGATGGGAATTTAATCAATTTCTAGGCTATGCCAGGGGGATTCTGAATATGTCTTTCTTGTTTAATTATTAAAATTAGCTATAACTCTTAGGTCGAGATATTCACTGATTACTAGGGTTACACAAGTTACCATTTAGAAGCCACAGGCATCAATATACGCATTTTGAATTCACAAATGCTTCATCTTTATGCTTCTCGTGTTTCAGGTGAATCGAGAAGCTATGACACAAGAGAAACCGAACAGCTGGTCAGAAAACAGCGGCTGTCCCGGAGACTGCTGTTCTTCCGGCAAGAGCTATCCTTTACGATTGCGTGCGTGTTTGTCTGGTCGGACTTTATTGTACTCTGGGGTTTTGGGCTTAGAGTTACCCACCATTCTGAGAAGGAAGCACTCTTGTAGTGCGGAGATACTGTTGAGGGCTGCCGGTTAATATTGTAATAAGGAGTTTACTTAATAAATAATAATAATAAAACCCTAAGAATGATTAATCAGATTAATAACAAAGGCCCTAAAACTTAATAAACCACAATTACTATACAGTATAGTTTGATGGAATGGAACTTTTATCCTAACATAAGATCATTCCCAGAACTGTAGTCTATTCAAAATTATTCCTAAGATCCACATTCCTATCTATTAATTAGAGGTCATAAGCTTATTCTCAAATAACAAATGTTCAAAAAAGGCAAGTTGCTATTAAAATGTAATGCTGCATGTAGAAAAACTCAGGAATGCAAGAATATCTGATATATAACCATTATCATCAGTGTACTGATTCATACTGTAAATTAGGCTGACAAAAAATAATAATGTCTTAATGCTTCCTGAGGCAGGCTTCCAGATGACAATTTAGAGAAGCCATTTTGTAAATCTTTACATGGCTCTCCTGGAAAAGGAAGTTCTCTCTACCCTTCTGACACATTGCCTCGAATTATCGATTTTAAGAGCCACTGTTGCTTTTTTTTAAAAACACTCTGAACCTCTCAACTTTCCCATGTGGTCAAACATCAACCGGCCTCAAAGCCTGACCCTTCATGCGTTCTCTTTCATCTGCCATTACTCTTTCAACCTCACCCCTGCCACCTAGGCTCCTGCAGAGCCCCTTCCCCGACTACAAAGGTGCGCTTGGTTTAAACAGGGTCATGAAAGACTGAGGCGTGTTAAAATTCTGGAAAGGGCACTCGTCTTCCGGCACGACATAAAAAGACTCTCCCGCTCCGGGAAGGTTAAGACCGGACTCGGGGCAGTAAGCGCGGTACCCTCATCAGCGATGGAAAGCACAAAAGCGCAGCTTAATGGCATCATGAATTTTTCAGCGGGCGTGAGACGTGAAGCCTCTACGTGCAGGGTCCCCGGTGTAAAAATCTCCAAGGGGGAAAAACATGTTTAACATTAGCACGCTGAACCTGACCGTTACCCTCCGTGTACAGAACCATTGCGAGCTCTGCGTGAGAAAAGCCAGAGTAAAGTGGGCAGTTTGCTGTCGGTGCCCTTACAGTGAGAGGAGGGTCAAAAACAATGCAGTGATGTGAATACTGGTTTTCATTCAAAGCCAATATATAGAGTATGAACATCTATGTCTCCAGCAAAAGACATTCAGACATGATTAAGATTGTTAAATAAGCTATAGAGATCAGGTGATGGGTTGATATAAGCAACCAAAGTCAGAAGTAATGCATCACAAATACAGTACGCGTGTTCCTTTAGAATCAGCGTTCATCGTCTCTGCCTCTGCAAAATACCCTGCTAACCATATTCCCTGGCTGACATTTGCACAGCTGTCTGGAGGACAGGAAATGACAAGAGCCGCGCACAAACATGAAACACTTTCCCCTGACATAAAAGCAAAATGAGATATCGCAAGGGACATATCTGTGAGTAAGCGCCGTGTTTGCAAATTGCAGATAGATAGACTGTGCACTGCTTGCATAGGGTTTCAAGCTACATGCACATAGCTCTTTGACAGTCACCTCCTGTTCTTATCCGGAGTTCTCATTTGCAATGCTAGGAGCGGTTCTGCTAGTTGAGCAGGCAGGAAGTGGGGCATCTCCAACACAGATATATGGCCTTACACCCACAGGAATACGAGACGTAGCTCCGAGGAATCCAAATGACAAAGCATGGGGGTTTTGTAATGAGTGCAGAGCAGAACAGAATAAAGACCACACAGCGAAATAAAGCAATATAAAAACATAAGAAAGATGAGGGGACAGAAATGGTGGCGTGTCACTGTTTCAGCGCAGATACCTCTCTGCTGTGGATGAGACTCCCAAGGCCTACTGCTGCTCAAAATACCACCCTGGCCCAACTACCTCATCATGCCTGCCAATGCCCTTGTCAGGGGACATTTGGGGCTTCTCCACACCATCAAACTGCGATATAGGGGGACAGGGGGAGCTCAAGGAAGCAGAGAACTTCCTCTCAGCTCACCTGTGTTAAACCAGTATAGGATCTATAGGTACCTATATGGTACCTATGCCTTATTAACACAGATAAAGCCTTCATTGAACTTGTCACTGAAGTGCTACCGGGCAGCAGGTTGCCACAGTACCAGTGGTCTCCTGTCGGTCCAATCAAGCCTTGAACAGTAATGGCCTCTGTCCCCAGGCCAGGCAGAGTGGGGGGCGGAGAGCTGAAGTTAATGGAACTGGCAGCCAGTCACTGGACAGCGTCACTCCCCCACGTCTGCGGCCGTCAGCGCACCTTCAACGGGCAGGGACTCCTGCCCCCAGCGCTAACGTCTGTGAAATCTTCTGACTGAAGGCAGTTTTCTATAATTACTTTGTCTGATGATAACATTTATGAAATATATTAAGTGAAAGAATAAAATAATTTGACATTTAGTTACGGTGAACGAAACCCCCGCACTGAAATGGATTCACTAAAATACGGTAATCCTTCCTAATTATTTTTTAAAACATTTTCAGAAACGGAGAACATTTATATCCTGTGCCACGCCGATAATGAGAGGAGAGAGGCAGGCATCAGCCTGTGTCCTCCAGTAATTGATGTAAAGAGATGATGGGAATGACTGCAGTCAGGTAAGAGACAGAGCTGGGGTCATGGTCAGGCGCCCTGCCCACAATGACACGAAGAGCTTAAATAAATCACACGACAGGGTGTGGGCGGGTGTGGAGGAATGACGAGCATTAGTGAGCCCAGTTATGGATGGGGGGACACAGTGGGGTCACCCAGGTCAGGGAAGTGGGGGCCAGGATTTGATATTGAGGGTCTGAGTCAGCTGTTCACAATGTTTGCAGGAAGTAGACCCATGCACAGCCAGCGTATACCGTCCGTGTTATGCATGGTTTGTGTTAGTGGGGGAGTACATTGAACTGTATACGGTTTGCTTAAACAAGAACCTCCAAGAGTAAACATGTGAGAGAGGCTGTTGTACACATACTGTGTACGGTGTGACACAGTACTGCACAGATGGCGGGTGTGAAAGTCGTGTGAAAGTCTTACTTGAGGGACAGGGAGAAGTCATTCTTGCTGGTCTCGCTGTTCCTGACCAGGTAGCTGGCCTCTTTGCACAGCCTGAGCAGGGACTCTGCGTCTATCCGGCTGATGGCTCCATGGTACCAGCTGGGAAGAACAAAATATGTTTATATTTACACAAAAGGTCAAAGGGTATGACTCTTCATGACTGGATAATTTATATTAGTGAAATGTGTCAGTGTAAGAGATGGCAGTGCACTGAACACCTCTCCACAGTAATAAGGCCAAAAGGAAAACATGGTGGAGCGAGAGACTGTTCACTCACAACTGGCTCTCGAGGGGCATGGAGGGGTTGATTCGCTCTCCTAGGGCGGGGGCGCAGTGGTCCAGCGAGCCCAGTTTTGTGTTCACCAGACAGCCGCTGGAGTGCCTCTGGGACAGGCGCACCTTGCCCTCCTTGGTGGGCGACATTTGGGGCTTCTCCACGCCGTCAAACTGCACTATAGCGGAGGAGAGAGGAACAGGAGGAGGTTCATGGAGGTGTCCTGCTAGAGAACACCCTCTCAGCTCTCCTGTCGTGCAACAGGGGACCAACACCTAGATCCTTGAGAGCACTGTCGACCACAGCTCTATGAATATGAATAAAGTGGATTTTACAGTCACCGTAGAGTGAGTCAGCCATTTCCTCTTTTTAGATTTGTAAAGCATTCCATTTTTAATCGGTAGAGCATTAAAAATTCACATTAGCACTACTGGGCTTTTATTGAAAGTGCTGTACAATATCTTATTATGCACAATACATTTTCCAATCATTCTGAATTCTAATTCTGTTTGTACTTATCCGTCGATGTTTGGTGAAAAAGGTCTGATAGAAGAGGACGAGCAGTCTTTGTATGCTTCTGAAACATTTTTCGAAATTGGATCTTTTTGAAACGCCGACGCAAGAACCGAAATAGAATAAATCTATACAGCAACGTATACTGTTACACAGCAGCCTGGACTCAAATTCCAGTGAGAAAAAAGCAAGTATGAGGTGGCCACTGAGCTGGCCCTAGAGACAAAGCCACAGAGCCATTAAAGCAGTACAGCCAGTGCCTGGGGGTTTAAACCCAATCCTTAGGGCGCTGACGATACTCTGGTCTCAGGATGAGGATGTGGGACCAGGGAGGGGGGGGTTTGGTATGCGTGCAGCCTGACTGCAGAGTGCTGTAGTCTCCCCCCCCCTCCCTCTCCTCTCCGCTGACACCAGGTCAGGCGGTGGCGCAGGAAGTGTGAACAGACACGGCAGTCACCGAATCTCTGAAACCTCCTGCCGTGAGGAGAGGTGGAGCCGGAGCAGAAGGTGGCCGAAGGGGACCTTGGAAACGACGGGCTAGCTCCGTTTAGTTACAGAGAGCAGGGAGAAGGCTGCTCAAGGCTGAAGATTTAAGGCCAACATGTCAAAATATCACTCTGATGGAAGGAGGGAATGTAAAACAGTGGTAGACCACATTTCTCTAAGCTTTCTGCCACACTTTAATGGAGTATCTCGCCGGACGGCTATAATTACACTGACTCAACAAAATAATCACAGATGAGGAGACCCATGAATCACAACGTGTCGATGTTGGGGAAGAATTCTGCCATCTAGACCAGATCTGGGGCCAGAAGACGGCTCTACTGATTATTGATGGCTAGCAAGATGGCTAGCAAGATGTGTGAGGTTTCCTCACACAAATCTCTGAGGATTCAGTTCAGTCAAAAAACAGCAGGTATATCGATTGACTTCAATGTGAGGGCCAATACAAAGTATAAGCTTCATTGCATCACCAATAAATAAACATACTAAATAGTGCAGTCAAAATTACTGAAGAAAAAAACAAGAATGGATAAATGTACAAGCAGCAGTGTTCATGGTTCACTTTCTGACATTGCTTGTTTCCAATCTGAACACTAGGGGCTCCCCCACTGCTTCCTGTGGCAAAAAGCTTGGTGCAAAAAGAACCAGCATTTCCAAGGTGCACACAAACAACCAATCTGTGGTTTCAAAATTGCTGTTTCAAAATCAAAATTGCTTTTGAAAATATATTGTTTTAATGTAACCGTCTACCAAACGGGTGGGCAATTCCAGTCCTGGAGGTTTTTGTTTCCACCAATTACTCTGGCTAAATTAGCTAAATTGGCCATATACACCAACACTAGTTCACTCAGATAAGATCACAGTAAAACCATATCATATAGAGACACAAGAACAGCCTTTGTCATTAATGCATTCATCAAGAAATGTCTAAAATGCTAAAATGTCAGATAACATAAACGTTACAGCCAATTAAATAATTAAGGCCAGATGTTGCCATGAAAACCCAAAACAGATACGGCCCTCGTTACCAACCTGCCCACCTACCATCTACCAGCTGTATGTGACTGGCTACTGAGAGTAGTTCAGATATAATAAAAAAACACTTTTTCCTCTGCTATTCATGTTTGTGTTCCTATTCGTACAGTAAGAGTGTGTAAGTTAAGGGGTCAGTTTCCATGGAAACGTCTCGAGTGAGGGGAGGCGAATCCGCAGTCTGCCCCCAACATCTGTCATTTGTGACAGATCACAAAATAAATAGAGGGCCAAACTGTGAACTCCACTGTGGTCTTCAGTCTTGCTTTCTATGCCCTCTTTCTGCGGGTTTACTCTGGTAGATACAGGTACGTGTGATACAGAATCTCACATCTCCCTGAAATAACCAATGGCAGCACATTAAGAACAAGCCTATAAAACTAGGCTTCTCAACACACTTCCCCATGGAGCTGCCACTCATATCCGATTACATAGGCCTACTTGTTCTTCTGTGCCCTGCCTTCATACAGTAGCTCTGGGAGGAACACCCTCCCAGCATTGCAGTATACATCCTCTGCCCCAACAGCATCGCTAACTTCTCTTCCTGTAGCGTAGTGGTTAAGGTACATGACTGGGACCCGCAAGGTCAGTGGTTCAATCCCTGGTGTAGCCACAATAAGATCCGCACAGCCGTTGGGCCCTTGAGCAAGGCCCGTAAGCCTGCATCGCTCCAGGGGAGGATTGTCTCCTGCTTAGTCTAATCAACTGTAAGTCGCTTTGGATAAAAGCGCCAGAAAAATTACATGTAATGTAACTGCGACTCCACACAGTGTCCATAATAGCAGAATGTCTGGAATCTTTGTATCACAAACACTTCAACCAGAAAGCCAAAAGTGGCACTTAACTTCCAACTCAGACCTGCCCCCCTCTCCCCAAGCCAGCTTCTGTAGGTGAAAAACAGTCAAGGGGGGGTGGAGGCTGGGTGGGGTCCACGAGGGGACCAGGGGTGCAGAGTGGACTGTGCTTACTGCATGTGCCATCATGCCACCTAACCTCATCAGCCACAGGACACAGGAGAGGCTCAGTGTGTGATGGAGCCGTCAATGGCAGGGAAGCCACTTCAGTCCCATAGTAACACTGAGAGGTGACCCATGCATCGAAAGCAGACTCACTAATTAAGGGAGTTCATTAATACTCATTTACAAATGGCAGGTCATATATCTGAACTCTGCTCCACTGAGCAGCTGGCAGTCTCCTACTGTACTGAAAACGTACACCCACCCTCCCCCAGTTTAAAGTTTGAAATGATTTATGAGAGCTGCTAGTTGCTAGGGGAATTGAGAATGAAGAGTGCAGGCATGACTGTTTTGACCCAAAAAAAATATTACAATAATATCTGGTGCTTTGATTGAAGCGTGTACTGTAAATAAATAACAACACAAATATTTTAGCATCAATACATTCTCCTCAGTGAACAGACTCAGGAATAGTCTAGTAAGAGTGTAACAGAAAAAGGCACACAGGGGGGAAGAATAAATATATAAATAAATATAAACTTTCATTGAGATCAAATCTGGATTCCGTTCATAGCGGCAGAGAAAAGATGAGGAATATGAGACGGCCCTAGCCTAGATAATTAATTCACATCAGAAAACAAAGCTCTTCATCCAGCCCAGACAAAGGGATGTCATTCCATTTATATGCAGATGATTTTTTTTCCCGATACTAAATTTTCAAATATGCTAATGAGGCTGGATATGAGAGGCGCATCTCGACTCTGAAAGTGTGGGCGGATCTCCGCAGCTCAGCGGCGGTAATGAAAACGCGCAGGCTTTAAAATGTCCCACAGCCTACGCTCCATCCCCCCCTGCATTCTCACCCGCACTAAAAAACTGCATTAAAGGCACTGAGATTAGTGTACGATTACACTGTAGGCTGCACAGTTTTCAGACAGTTGATAGTGACCTGTCTTTCTGCGCAGTTACAGCAAAGTACAGCGATCGTCATGTTTGTCAGGATAAAGTTCGGGTAGAAACAAGATAAGTATGGCCTTGGGAAAAGTATAATGTCAGCAATTGCAGATCAGACTTCCTGTTGAGATTCACCCTGAATAAAATCCCCAACAACTCCCCGGATCTGACCAACCAGCTGGGGAAAGGACGGATTCACGGCTCACTTTCTCAGCATGTTCAACAGTTAACTGGGCTGCTGGACAAACACAAACCCATGACAATATGGCTCCTAAGTGTATATACAGCACATGCTGAGAAGACAGAGAGGGTTGTTCTGAGAGGGAAAATTACACTGGTCATCTTTACTGGCTTCCTCTGGCACTACAAGTGAGACTGGACCACAGTCCCACACAATATCCCAGCTTAAATCTTCCCCTGTGTGTCTGCCAGACCGGCAGTTTTAACCTCAGTCATGCTGTGTATGCTGGCTGGTGTTCGTTCAAGCAGTCGCAACCCCAAATTCTTTAAAAGCTGATATTTTATTTTAAATGAGTTCAAATTATTAGCATGAACTCAAATAAACTGATTAATTCTATTTAGTACATTCGTCTGTACAGTAGTGCATTTGGACTATGTTCAATGCCATTATGTTGGTAATATTCTCCTGCCATTTATCATTTCAGACAAATATAATACATTTTAATAAAGAAACAGTGGAATTAAAGCCATTCCTTAATGGAAAATGAGATGACAATGATAATAAAGGGGGTGGCAGGGGATTCGTTTATGCTTTTATTAAAGACACATTAGAAGATACCACAATAATGTTGGAAACATATGAAAGTTTACACTAGTAAGCTCAAAATGAGATGATAATTTAAGTACAGATGATTGTATTATCATCAGTTATTCCTCCACTATTCAGAATTCAGCCCGTCTAGTGTCTGGAAAGGCACGGGATGAGATTGATGGGACTAATGAGCACGTATGAACTTTGGGAATAGGGGTACACTAAATCTGCAATTATCTGTGTTGAATGTTGAACGCTGTTAAGCTCAATCACAATTAAGCAGCCCTGTTGTGCTGGCCTGAATCAGAGCGAGCCATTTCCTGCCTCAAACAAACCCAGATGTTTAATCGTACCCAACTCCGTCGAAAACACCATTAGCAAAGCATTCAGGACGCAGGTGTGCAGACAAATGCAATTTGCACGTGCCCGTAAAAGCCTCTTTGGCAACAAACTCACAGTCACCACCTCCAGACCCTTCAGTAATAGGACAATGCTGCATACATTTCATATATAATTCAATCTGTCTGGTGAAATAAAGCTTCATAATCGTATTTTATGCCAGCATTTTACGTTTCTCTTTCTAATATAAAAAGACCAGTAGAACAGTGTTATATGTGTTAGTTCTTTTGTGATAAAGTGCTACAGTACTGACCTTTAGCTACTTTTAACACTTTTTTTTATTTATTTACACATTTACAGACCAAGATGAAAATGGAAAGGTAGAGAAATGAAATGCATAGGAAGAGAGAGGAAATGAGGTTAGCGCGCAGGGCGCGAGGGGGTGATGGTGGGAGGATCACCGTGGACTTTGGTGAGAGAGATGAGGGACATCGGGGGCACCAGGGACACACCCACCGTGATGATGCTGGTCGCAGGCAGCCTGTCTGGCGGAGGGCTGCGCCGGTGGGGGCGGAGCCTCCACGCCCTCAACCAATGGCGGGTGGTTGCTGAGCTGCCCGACCGGAGGAGGCCAGGGCAGGTCCTTGATGACTTTAATCTCTACTGCGAGGAGCGCGGGGTTCAGAGAGAAGGAGAAGGAGAGAGAGAGAGAAAGAGAGAGGGGGGAGAGGGGGAGAGAGTGTGTGTGTGTGTGTGAGTGTGAGAGAGAGGGAGAGAGGGAGAAAGGGGGAGGGAGAGGTGGAGAGGGAGAGAGTGTGTGTGTGAGAGAGAGAGGGAGAAGGAGAGGGAGAGTGTGTGAGTGTGAGAAAGGGAGACAGATAGAAAGAGAGCAAGGGAGAGAGAGAGAGAGGGTGTGTGAGTGTGAGTGAGAGAGAGTGAGAGAGAGAGAAAGACAAGAGACAAAAAGAGAGGGAAATAGGGAAACAGAAGAAAAGCAGAGTGAGCAAAAGAAGCAAGCACAAACCAGCCCAGGGAGGCACAGTACAGGGAGCAGAAATCATCAGAGAGAAAGGCAGCAGAAGACTTCACAGCACTGAAAATAATTTGAGTTAATCTTCATTCTTCAGTCACTGCAATAAGGAACGGTCATGCTCTTTCGACTCCACTTAACAAGGGAAAATGCCCAAAGGATTTGCTATTTGGGTACAATTTCTGACTACTTATTTGGGCTCAGCAACCAAAGCATTCGAACCATGAATCTATGAATGCACAGCGGCCAATTAGCTTGAAGACACCTAGCTATACCAAGGTTGACTGCTTTTAAGAAAATACAAACGCATTCCTGGTCACATTATCATGCACAACGCGCAATGCTATGAGCAACATCCTCCACTGAAATGACAGGCAGAAACTTCAGCACAAATAGAGTTCGCCCACTCGTCCCTCTCAAACAGAACTGCAGGTGAACCTGAATCACACAGACGGGTTAAAGATTTCTCTCAGCCCCAAGGTGGGGGCATTAACAGGGCGAACCAAACACCGTTGTGACCGTTCCATGAGCACATTTAAAATGTACAGCAGGCTCTTTACTTGCAGCAGACACTCAAAATGGAGGCAGGGAGGGGAGAGCACTTACTCGTATATTGTTCGGCTTGTGCATGCTGCGGCCACTAATAAAACTACTGGGAGCTCGGCAACTGTAATAACATGTTTGCCTCAATGCGAGTTAGAAGCCAGAGTCAGAGTCCTTAGTTTTAATGAAACGTGGGTGGATGTCAAGGACTGTTCCCATTTCTCCCACCAGTTTTTCCTGGCCGTCTTTTAATCGAAAAGGGCAGTAAAACACGACCAGGTGATGACACTATTTCAGACAGGCTGACTGACTGGAATACAAACCAGCACCAAACCAGTGTGGCGGCAACATACAATTAACTGCAAGTGGACCAAAGCCACCAAAAAGGAATAATTTTTTAATTAACGGCAATACACATTTGGCATCATAAACTTGTCAAATTTCCCAGAGAACAGCTTAACCTACAGGCATTGAAATAGTGTTGATTGAACGATGACAGCAGTCTGTGTATCTTGGTATTGCAGGCTTCTGAAATGCATATTCATCCTGGATGCGGGGTGAAAAACACAATAAAAATGTGTCCTAGATTTTTCCGGGAGAGACCGCGGATTATTTTAATGAATAAAGATGTCAGCTTATTCTACGGAGAAAGAAAGAGAGATTAAGGAAGACGAGTCGTTTAAGAGACAGGCAGGGTGTCGGCATCTCAGAATGGCGACATTTTCAGACTCACAATGACAATCAATGGAATGGTGAGACAAGGTCACAGAGAGGTCAGACTACTGAATGCTAAATTACTGCAATTAGCTGGGCTTCTGAGGGGGCAAAACCAAGGTCTTTCAGCACAACGATTAAGAAACACAATTTTCCACAACATATTACCACGCACTATGGATTGTAATAGAGAAAGTGAAGTAGATTGTCACAAGCCAGTCAAGTCAGTTATACCATGCAATAATAGCTGTCACAAAAGACTGACAAAATAAACCTGATTCATGTTGCTGTCTTTATATTTTTTAAGCAACTGCATTTTCCCCTCACCCGTGTAACCTGTTTAAATTTGCTGTCAGCAGAAGGGCATTTCTGAATGCAATTCCGCCTCACCTTGTGTTTTTGTACGGATGAGTGCCTCGAAAGGCCTTGACACCATCCGCTGACACGGTTTCCAATGAATACAAAGCTGGGGGGAACTAAACACAGGGTAATATTTCCTTCAAAACTTGTGGTAGAAGTGAAGGGAATAGAGTCACACAAAGACCCAAACTGGAAGTTCTAACGCACTTCATGAAACTCAAACAGATAAAACGAATACTACAGTTTTGATACAACATAATGCATTTTGTTCACTGTAGCTGGCACAGATTCTAGTGGCAGTTATTCCTGTGGAGGAATGCATTGTTAAACCAGGTTCTGCGTGGGGAGATATTTCTCATTACAAATACCTCTTGTGCTCCAAACACTCAACTCCCTGGTGAAATGGCATGACCTGGTATTCACCTCAGGACTTCTTTTCTGCTGTTCTCTACCAGAATAACTCTCCCTCTGCAGAAAGAGGGTGAAGCCACCCAGACTACTCACACCGCTGGAAAAACACACACTTTTCCAGCGCAGAAATATCATTAGCAATCTCATTCATTAGCAACAGATCCAAGCCAATATGCAAAACATATGAAGGTTTTTACGTATTTCATCAAATAACTCAACATCAAACAGTGTCGTGCACGTAGGCAAGCCATTATGTTGTTTAAAATCCATCCATCCATTATCTTAACCTGCTTATCCTGAACAGGGTCGCAGGGGGGCTGGAGCCTATCCCAGCATACATTGGGCGAAAGGCAGGAACACACCCTGGACAGGTCGCCAGTCCATTGCAGGGCACACACACCATTCACTCAATTTAGACTCTCCAATCAGCCTAACCTGCATGTCTTTGGACTGGACCCAGAGGAAACCCACGCAAACACAGGAGAACATGCAAACTCCACACAGAGGCACCGGCCAACCGGGATTCAAACCCAGGACCTCCTTGCTGTGAGGCGGCAGTGCTACCCACTGGACCATCCATGCCGCCCTCATTTAAAATATATTTTTTTAATGTAACCTAAAAAAGTTTTGAAATGAGAAAATATGAACCTGGATTTTCAGGGAAATACACTTCATTATTCAAATTCAACTGGAAAGACACATTTTGCAGGAGCTTCAATTAACTCCATTATATGTGCAATCTTAGTGTCTTCTAAAAAATAGTCCTGAACCTTAATTTCTCTGTACTGAACGGCTGCCCTGGTCATCCCGACCCGAGTCTCACTCCTCCAGACATCATATCTGAGGGACTCTCAGGGCAGGGAGGGGGCTGCTCTCTGACAGCCTGTCTCTGATGGTGACAGAGCGCTCTGGGACCAGGTCACACAAGACACCCCCTTGACATTTTGGTGTGAAACAATGCCTCCATAGATGGATAAACTGGTGGCCTGGTAGAGTTACATCATGTCACAGGCATTTGACAGAGGCTCTTATCCAAAGCAACTTGCACAACATTTATACAGCTGGATATATGCTGAAGCAGTGCTGGTTCAAGGGTACAACAGTTTGTGTACAGAGATGCCCTGATGCAATTCAATGACATACAGTGTACTAAAGCTCTTCATTGGGGGGGGGGGGGGGGAAACCCAAACAAAAACACACAAAAACAAAACACAGACTCACAGTAGTGGTTTGTCATTTCGGTAGATTAGTAAATTGAACCTAAATAAATGAACGACAGAGAGATGGCGGCCATTTTGTTAGTTTGGCTCCAGTGCTGAGAAGAGAGAGGAGCTGACTCTGGGGAACGGGTAGCGGCGCGGAGGAGCGCTGTGGTCAGTCTATCCCTCGCGGAGACGCGCAGGAAGTCCGCGAGCGGGAGAAGGCAATGTGTCCGAGTGGAGATAAGCGGGAAACGCGTGCAGGCTTTTAGGCGAACGGGGCTTCACAGAAACGCAATGACAGAAGCCTGTCACAGTGCTTATCAGCACGGGGCGCACAGGGGGAAATTAAATACTCGCTCAGAGTGATGGCGGGGGGGAACAGGTCAGGCTCTTCTGGGGGGTTTGGGTGGGCTGGAGGGGGGGGGGGGGGGGGCACAGCAATCACAAAGCTCTATGACCCGTGTCACCTTTTCAGCAAATTCCCTGCATTTTGCCTGCAATGAAATAATCATAAGGCAATTTAGCCATATAAAGCTATTTATTGGAGTTATGAGTCGTGATCCCAGTCATTAAGCCCAGGAGGGTTCATTAAAAACCCATAAGGCTGCATGACAACATGAGCGGACCTGATGCTGAAGGCTGAAGTATGCGCTCATATCCTGCCTGCTTTAAGTGGAGGGACTACACTGGCCTTGCTCCAAGTTAATGGAGCAAGCAGTTAGCAAACGGCATGGGGGGGGTGGGGAGTAAGATTAAGTAACATTGTCTGACATGCTTCTCAGGTTCCCACTGCCCACATGACTACGTCTGTGTATTAGTTATTTATGGTGAAAACACACACGCACACACACACACACACCCACACCCACCCCCACCCTTCCCCCCTATAGAGACACTGTTCATAAGATGACTATCGGATATTCTCATCGGATATTCCCTGCCCTCTTCTCCTCGATCAGACTCAAAACAGGGGGGCACCAGGGAAGAGTCAGCTGCAGTTGCATATAACAGGAGTGCATTAGAAAACAAACGCTGAACTGAAATAAGAGAAGAAGTATGTTTTCTATTAATAGCAGAGATCTGTTGAGCCAATAACCCTGGGGTGGATGACAACAAGTAAGAGCCAGGCCAACAAGTAACAGGCAGGTCCCATGAATGCATGCAATTTTCCTCTTTCAGGTGATGCCATGGAAACCTGGCTGCAGATGTGAGTACAAGCCAGAGATGACGCTGGGCAGTATTCATGCGTGATGTTCTTCAGATATTAATTAAGCCCAACAGCGATTTTCACTCATTGTTAAGATTAGTTTAACAGGTCTTAACTAGACAAATATAGTATAATTATAAAATGCCTTTTCAAAATACCTACAAGCATATTCAAGGGCTTGAAACCCACTAATGTGTAGTTGTGTCACAATTTATGCACCTTGCAGATACCTACAGTATTTGTGGATAACATTGTCCTTATAAATGCATTCACAATTACATAACAGGGTTCATGTTTCCTCCGATCGTCCAAGTCTTACTTGAAACAAAATTCATTATTTTCAAGTTAAACATTAAAAATACATCATTTTGTAAATATCAGTGAAAAATCCTATATTTCTTGAAAGAATTAATGAAATAAAAAATGAGCAAGAAAACTATTAATTTGAATGACCTTCAAGTAAAAAACCCTTGTTTTTAAAAGAGTAACTGATCAATAGGGAAAGACACAGTGTAAAAAAGAATGCAAATCAGCACTGCACACCATAGTGGTGTTTCTGAGTTCATGTTTTTAACAACCGCCATGAGGCAGACAGTCAAACAAACATCCAGACAAACAGACAGACAGACATACTGACCGACAGACAGACCGACAGACAGAGACATCCCAGGCCTCCTTTGACCCGTTCTCTCTGGTACCTTTGAGTGGTTTAGTGATGCTGTCTTCCTTTCTCTTCTGGGAGTCTGATCCAATGGCAGGTACAGTGCCCTCGTAGCTAATGCAGTCATAACAAAGCAGGGCTATTCAAGGAAAAACAGAGGAAAGAAAAGCGGGGAAAAGGAAAGAAAAAAGAAAAGAAAAAAAAACCTTTCAAGGATTTAAATGGCAAAATGTGCAAATCGATGAAAGGCTTGCATTTGTATTCCCTCACATTGCCCGCCTTTTCTCCTTTTAACACCTTTTCCGTTCAGAAAAGCCCCGTTCAGTTATAGCCGTGTTCGCCACTGGCACTCTCTCCAACACAGAAAACACATTATGTTTCTTTTTTCAGACGGTAACCATAAAGAGACGCACAAGGGCAATCTTCCCATAAGCCCGGTGTTTAAGGCCCATAATGCCTTCCTGCTGAGCCGGTCTCACCCTCATACAGCAACGCAAGACAAGCCTCCACTCGACAGGTGAACAACGCAGAACATTGGGGGAAGCAAACGGAAAACACAAAACACACACACAAGAAGACAGAGCCCTGTTACAGCAAACCCATCCAAGTCAGGCTGTTGTTGAAAGCAGTAACTGAAAGGTCAGCCCAGCATTACAGCCCAGCAGTGCAGCGAAGTAAAGTGCCCTCAGTCCATCCGTACCTGCGAAGGCCTTGGAGATCCGGTCCTTCTTCCACTCCCAGGGCTGGTCGTACTCCTCTGGGGGCCTCTCGTCGTCCTGGGGCAGCCGGCTCTCCCGGGGGCAGCGGGCCCGCTCGGGGTCCGGGTCCCCGCTGTTCTCCAAGGGCTCGTAGGGTGTGTCGTACAGCGGGAGCTGGTCCCGTCCCGGGCCGTCCTTCTGCCCCCACCCACCGCGGATCTCTGCCAGGAGGGGGGAAAGACAACGCTTAAACCACGATAAAGTTTCACTGCACGAGATACACAAAGCCGAATAAACCCTCTACGGCTGCAGTGTTTGTCACAGGTCTTGATACACTGGTACTCTGGCACACAGCGTTTCACTTTCGCCAAGTTTCGCCTTTGTATCACCGATGAGAAGTAATCTCCAACCAAAATAATGCAGGTTTTAGAGCAGGGGTCTCAAACTCAAAGAGCCCACACACCTTGTTCTCAAGGCCTTTCTCAATTGGCTGCTGACTGAAAGGAAACCACAAATACCTGCAGACACTGCAGCCCTCCAGGACTGGAGTTTGACACCCCTGTTTTAGAGGATCTACTCGCCCTCTGAGGTGAGCCCTGAACATGGCTGACCTCGAGCTTTGCAGCTACAACATGAAAACAAACATCTGCTGGGAACATCCCATACGCACTGGTCTCAATGCTTACATGGTCTCACAGGAAAACAGGAATAATAGCAACTTTTGACACTGAGCCAAAGGCAACATACACCATATTTAAATACTAAATACAATACTAAATTAATAATGGAAGCATCCTAATCTTTGTTGCAATTTCTGAATTGCAATCAGCAACCACATTTTGGCAATCAGTAACGGACATTTTGTAATGTGTGGGATTGCAGCGACTAAATAAATAAAAACCCTTTCAGCACTCTCAATGTCACACTGAGATTCAGCATGCAGCCAGCTCTCTATAGCCTCCTGGGGCTCTATTGCATCAACAGACCTGAAACTCAATGTCCTTACAGTTCATTGGAACTAAATTCAATGTTATTGCATTCATGACAGGAAAAATGACATTTACCTCTACGTTCACCTCGGCTTATGTGAAATTGAAAAAGTTACATTCCGGATATTAGAACTTTAGGAGTTTACTTCCACTCAGCATGGTTGCAGTACAAATAAATCGAAGACATTTTCGAACAGCTTGGCAAGTACAGAACTTTGTGATCGTTATTGCATTATGCTGTAATACACATGGTCTCAGCCCAACCGACTCTGCACCTTGACATCCAATTACTTGATTTGTGGAACTAAGCACCATTACAGCAGACGTGAAGCACTCGGTAATATGACTCTAGTTCATCTGCTTTTTACCTTAGACAAGATATGGCTGTGAATTCAAACATGAAATAGACCCATATTTGTGAGAAGAATAAGTAATGTTCACTTTTCTGTAGCAACTAGCAGTAAGGTGCAGCCATTTTGGAACAAACCAGGTTGTGAGGTCACTGGATTGGTTCATCTCGGCTGCTCAAGTTATTCCCATTGCTAGACTTTCGATATGGAGAACCCAAGGAGAGACGAATAGCTAGATAACGGGGCATGCTTTTTTCTTGGAGCATCCCAGTACTGCAAAAGCACACAGCAGAAGTGCATATTTGAACAAAATATGCTCTGATGTGAATGGGCCCTTTTTAACACACAGACCTATGGAGCGACAACAACAGTGTAAAGTACAGGAATTAGACTATTCTGACCACAATTAAACAGGTAAAATATAACCTCTCTTTCTCTCTCTCCCACTATTTAATCCACATTTTGCAGTGTTTCAGAAGCACCTGCAGCAGTCCTGGCTATGAAACGTCCCTTCGTGTTTGACAGGAGAAGTTATGAAGGCCCGGTTCTAGCGGGCATGCTGGCTGTGAGTATTGGGGGAAGGGGGAAGGGGGGGGGAGAGCCCGGGGCTGAAACACAGTGAACCAAAACCTGCCTGAGACCAGAATTGCCTACATTTTAAACTATTTCCTTCTAGGCAGCAAGTCAGCACCAAATAAAAAAAAGGCAATGACTAATACACTCCACCTGTGTTATTTTTACCTGGCTAGGAAAACGCAGAACATGCCAACATAGTAGGGCGGCCTGTTGCGTAGTGTTTAAGGTACATGACTGGGACCCGCAAGGTCGGTGGTTCAATCCCCGGTGTAGCCACAATAAGAGCCGCACAGCCATTGGGCCCTTGAGCAAGGCCCTTAACCCTGCATTGCTCCAGGGAAGGATTGTCTCCTGCTTAGTGTAATCAACTGTACATCGCTCTGGATAAGAGCATTGGCTTAATTACATTAATGTAATATAATACAGCACCAATGAGGGAAGAGATGCAGGTTACAGAGCATATGTACTAAGCGCGACATTCTCAGTAGCATCTCCAAATAGAAGTTAGAAGTTAGGAGTTGTGGACCCCAGGACATTCCCTGTATGTTACATTTGGGCAGGAGAGGAAAGGGAGAACAAAACCCTTGCTCTAAGGTCTTTGCCTTCCCTCCCTCCCTCTCTCTCATCCTCCTTCCTTCTCTCCAGCAGTGTGAAGCTGTGAGCAGCTGGCTCTGTCTCACAGTAGTGTAAAGTAGAGGGGAGGATGAAATATTACGCCACACCACTGCATAATTGCCTCTTAGCTCAAGGGAGCGCTTGTGGAAAAAATGAGAAAAGTGCGGATCCTAATGGCGGTGGTCGATGCTGAATAATCCTGCAGAAGTCACAGGCTCGTCCCTTTGATCTCCTTGTTAAAAGTCTGGGGCGTTACAAGACCCTGCTGAGATGTGCTCCAAACTCCTGCCTGCAGAATAAACACATGAGGAAGGGGGGGAGCATGTTGATGAAAGGAGAGATCAAACCAGTGTGCTGGAGTAGTGGTGAAGGAGGGGTCTGAGGTGAATATAGCTTAAGGACACTGATAATTGGGAGTATTCTACCAAAAACCAGCCGATTAAAAGGCGCAGTAGGCTGCTTTTCCGCTAGACAACAGCGTCTTTTGTGTGGCAGCCTGTGAGAAGGAGGCAGGTGTGGGGCGGGGGGGCGGATTTCGGACATGTGGCCTCTGTGATGCTCCACTCACTCCAGCGTTTGGCTTTTCTATTTTTAGAGTTTATTTTTTCTATTGGGGAGGTGGGGAGGGTTGAGGGACAGGTATGAGCTCAGTTGTGGTCAGTACAGAGCAGACTAATGTTTGACAGACATCTGGCAAACCCGCATCATGAAGACTGCTCCTCTTCTTCTCACAATACCTCCCACAGCTTTGACAGCCTGACCATGACTGGAGCCAAACCGCTGGCTGTTGCCATCCCCCTACACTCCAACCTCCATTACCCCCTACAGTCCAACCTCCATATCCCCCTACACTCCAACCTCCATTACCCCCTACACTCCAACCTCCATTACCCCCTACAGTCCAACCTCCATTACCCCCTACAGTCCAACCTCCATTACCCCCTACAGTCCAACCTCCATTTCCCCCTACACTCCAACCTCCATTACCCCCTACAGTCCAACCTCCATTTCCCCCTACACTCCAACCTCCATTACCCCCTACACTCCAACCTCCATTTCCCCCTACAGTCCAATCTCCATATCCCCCTACACTCCAACCTCCATTACCCCCTACAATCCAACCTCCATTACCCCCTACACTCCAACACCATTACCCCCTACACTCCAACACCATTACCCCCTACACTCCAACACCATTACCCCCTACACTCCAACCTCCATTACCCCCTACAGTCCAAACTCCATGTCCCCCTACACTCCAACACCATTTCCCTCTACAGTGAAACCTCTCCAGCCTATGGAAGATAATGTATTCAGGCTGTCGAGCACTCCAATAGAGGTGCGGACCCTTGTCTTGTTATCGGAGGGCAGCATGTGCAAGAAGCAGATGGGTCATTATAGCTGAGCCCACAAGGAAAGCACTTAATCAGACATCCTGCTAACTGTACAGTTTAAATGGATGCTTTGTTAAATTAAAGCAATGCAAGTTCTTGTTAATAGCAGATTCTGCAAAACAAACACATTGCATTATTGTATATAATTGGATCAACATTATCTCCAACAAAAAAACAAAAAAAAACAATGCTTGAACAAAACTCGTATGCATTATGTCTTCATAAGAATACCTACTTATACTGCAGAAATAAATCTAAAATCCTAATCAGTCCCTGTCCTGTTGGAGTTGGTCTTTCCACAGTGCAGGAGAGAGGCTCACATACACGCAAAACACACGAGACCACCTGAATCCCAGGCCACACTGAGACCATAATGCAAGTCTGCACATTAGCACAGAGATATGTGTCAAGGCAGCTGCTGCTACACTGCACATATGAATACAAATGGCCAGTCAGGGCATTGGAGAAGAAAATAAAATAAACATGCCCTTCCAACTCGATGCCGCCTGCACGCCCCTCTGCTTCATCAGAGAGCTGGGCTTGGGCTGCAGTGGCTCTCGGCCTGTCAGGGCTGTAATGATTAAGATAGATCGTCCCCCTCCCTGGCGCTGGATTACCTGTGATTAACTTCACAGCTCTTGAAATAATGGCGAAAAAAAGGACCAGACACAGCTCAGGGGTTTGGCCCGGACTTTCATTTTTCGCTCGAAGGCGAATCTTAAAAGCACGTTCAGCGCCGTAATGTAAACTTGGCTAATTCCCCGGCTATTGCGTCACCAGTCTCCCTCGATGACACCGTAGAGTTTATACGCGTTTCGCTGTTCTGACATACATAGAGAAAGACACATTATTTTTAAACCTGTAAGCAGTCCCATATGATGTATTTTTAAAGTAGGTCAGCAGAGGCATTGCTAAATTTCACTGACGCAGATATCTCTCAGACTTTGCAGTGAAGCGAGACACTGAAACACCCAAATAATACTCAGGCTGCCTAACGGACAACCTTGTAGTTCTGAGGACAGCATTTGCAGAGCTGTGCTTAAGTTTTTCACGCTTGGCTTCAGGCGTGCCGGTAATAAACCCAAAAGAGTCAGTGAAAATCCACACAGCAGGGAGACGGAGCTCTCTGCACTGGTTTTTAGATGGCACACAGACACCGATACAGTAAGAGGCTGATTAGTCAATCTCCCATGCCTGCATAGGTCTCTCTCATTACCTGCTTTTTTTATTTCTCTTAAAGGCTTTTGTTTCATTGCAGCCGTATCGATGCAAAGCATCATATCAGGCACCAGAACCTCAGGCTCGGTCCCGTCTCAGACCACCCAGAGGTATTCCATATCAGCTTGAGTCAAGAGTCGACAATCAAAGCCGTTCACACACTGACCCCAGTGCATACGCTGGGTTGACTGGCTCCTGCCTTGTGCGTTCAGGGAGGCACTGGAGAGATAAGGTGACAGAGCAGGGTCTTCCTTTTGTTCTCAGCTGACACCCAGGACAGCGGCTACACAATAGAAAAAGCCCATCAACAAGACATCCCTGATAGCTGAGCAACTAGAGGTCGGGCAAACATCAAGGGAACACGTCCCGAATATAGATGAGAAGGATTTTGACAACTGTTAATTGCGGCGGTGATGAAATTCACCGGCCTGGCAATTTTTAGCGGGCGTGTACATCGTTCCCTCGATATCCGGGGATACTGTCATTTTGACAGCACGCCTGTGCTCTCGTTGACGATACAAGAGGGAAAAAAACCGGTTTCTGAAATATCTGATGGCTCTGTTCAGAATTGAGGCTGTAGATTAATAGGTTATGGGCAGCCTTGATATGAATTGTTACTAGATGACTGATATAGAGGTTCCCAAAGGTCACACATCGCAAAAGCTATTCTACATATAAAGATCCTGAGAACAGTGAAAATTTGGATGGATAAAAGAAAATAAATGAGTCTGATTCTGCTGCTGCCTGAGGTAAATGAGTTCTCAGGAAAGATATTACAGGGGAATTAGCACAAATGAATGATGAAACCAAATGCGTTCTGTGAAAAGAATGAAACAATGGTTGAATGAAGCCTGCGTATATAACTGCAACAAAGACACTGCTGTTATTCTCTCCATGTTCCCCATTCTTACCGACCTATTAGATCTCATTTTCCATCGGCCAATGTGGAGTTTACCGTGTGTGTGTGCGTGCATAGGGGTGCAAGTGCGTGTAGGTGAGTGTGTGTGTGTGTGTGTGTGTGTGTGTGTGTGTGTGTGTGTGCGTTTTTGCGTGATCACTTCCAGCTCAGATTATTTTTCCACTCCTGCAGGCTCCTTGGATACCCAGTTGGGCAGGTTGAACGTCCATATGTTGGGCGTGTGCTGTTTTGTGTCTGTGTGTGCCTGCGTTGTGTGTGTGCCCCTGTGTTGTGTATGTGCTGCGTGTGCCTGTGTGTGTGGTGTGTGTGTATGTGTGTGTTGTGTGCCTGCGTTGTGTGTGTGTGTGCCTGTGTTGTGTATGTGCTGTGTGTGCCTGTGTGTGTGTGCGTCTTTGCGTGATCACTTCCAGCTCAGATTATTTTTCCACTCCTGCAGGCTCCTTGGATACCCAGTTGGGCAGGTTGAACGTCCATGTGTTGTGCGTGTGCTGTTTTGTGTCTGTGTGTGCCTGTGTTGTGTATGTGCTGTGTGTGTGTTGTGTGTGTGTTGTGTGCCTGTGTTGTGTATGTGCTGTGTGCCTGTGTGTGTTTGTGCCTGTGTGTGCGTTGTGTGTGTGTGTTGTGTGCGTGCGTTGTGTGTGTGTTTGTGCCTGTGTGTGTGTGTGTGTGCTGTGTGTGCGTGCGTTGTGTGTGTGTTCGTGCCTGTGTGTGTGTGTGCGGTGTGTGCCTGCATTGTGTGTGCCAATGTTGTGCGTGTGCTGTGCGTGCCTGCGTTGTGTGTGCCCGCACACATGTGCACAAATGCTGGTGCGGTCACAGACTCTATTGACCACAGGATCTGCAGCAATGCTGTTGTTCCTTCTGGAGCTCCCAGTACACAAAAAGCACCAATCAGGCTTCACCATTGGTCCATCTTCACGGCCTGCCAAACCCAGAGGGTACGGGCTGTACCTCAGTCACCACCATGAAAATATTTTGGGGAGGACAAGGGAAAGACTGAAGCCTGCCTCCTATTCATTTGTGGCTTGGAGCAGAGCAGATATTTTGGGTTCCATTTCCCTCTGCGGTCGGCGTCTGCTTTCAAATTACGCCGGCTGCTCCCAGACAGCAGGCTCGCTCTTTGTTGTGTGCAGAAACACAAAGGGGCTTTGGTGTTATTGGACAGCGATGTTTAAAAATGTGACATCCCCCCTGGTTTGGTGGCCGTTAACATGGTGTACGTCAGACAGCTCGCATATAAAAAAACATAATTCGAGTTTGGCGAAATGCTGAATACAGCCAGTAATTACCATGCATGCACAGCAGATCCGTGGACAAATAAATGCACAAGGGCAGTTTCTTTAAGGAAATAAAAAAAAACATTTAGATACTCGCACTGGTGCCATTTTAAAGTTGAGTGTAATATATTCAGTCCCTCACACTGCTGTAAGCCTACTCCCTGACTGCCACTTCAGTGTAGCCCAAAGGAAAAGTTGTGTAATAATGCATTATCTCCCCGAACGTCCTCTGATACCAGTCCTTTCTCTCCCCGCAGCGATGGCTAAGCCGGGATGGGAAAGTTATCCAAAGGACACAAAGAGCAGGGAGAGGCACATGGTGTTCCATAGACGTATGTAAACGGCTGTTTGAGGGTTTTCTCCAATACAAACTGGTCTCTATCTGTGAAGTGAGTGAGTCTACTCTACTGATCCAAAACAATTCACTGAGCACTTTATTAAGTAACTACTTAATCATGCACTTATCAAATCAGCCAATTGTGTGGCAGCAGGACAGTGCATAAAATCATGCAGATATAGGTCAGGAGCTTCAGTTAATATTCATATCAAGTATTAGAATGGGGAAAAATATGTCACCTCAGTGATTTCGACCGTGGCATGATTGTTGGTGCCAGACGGGCTGGTTTGAGTATTGCTGTAACTGCTGATCTCCTGGGATATTCACACACAACTGTCTCTAAAGTTTGCAGAGAATGGTGTGTTCGGCTGTTCGGCAGGGAAAATCATGTTGTTAATGAGAGAGGTCAGAGGAGAAGGGACTGGTCAAAGCAGACAGGAAGGTGACTATAATGCAAATAACCATGCAATGCAGAAGGTATGCAGAAGAGCATCTCTGAACACACAATGATTCAAACCTCTAAGTGGATAGGCTACAGCAGCAGAAGACTTAAGTTAAAAAAACAAGTCGAATGAATACCTAATGAAGTGCTCACTGAGTGCATATATTTTATATGAATTTAGGGTTTATTCAGTCGAGACCAAGTAATGAGAGATTTATTAAGTAGTTTGTGGAACAACGGTATGCAATTCCAAGCTGGTATTCAGTTCTCCAAAGCTTTCTTTAAGTAAGTTGAACACGCTTGACAAGCCACATTCATTCTGTGTACATGGCAAGCCCAAAGCTTTTAATTAAGCAAATATACACATATATATATACTGTTAATGAATTTGAACACAAACAAAAAAAACAGCAAAAAAGAAGAAATTCCCAACACATTGATAATTTAATGACTATGGAAGCTGTATTCTGTCAGGTATAGTGGGGTACTGAGGGGGGGTATTACATTACATGATTGGCATTTGGCAGACGCCCTTAAGGGTTAAGGGCCTTGCTCAAGGGCCCCAACGGCTGTGCGGATCTTATTGTGGCTTATTGTGGATTAGAACCACTGACCTTGCGTGTCCCAGTAATTTACCTTAACCACAGGCCGCCCCAGATTCTACAGGCCCCATTTTAAGGATCAGATGGTATCCTCTTGATACAAATAGCTATGTGCAGTGTAGGCTGCAGCATTGATCCCAGCAGGCCACAGTGGCACAGATCATTAGGACTCTGAAGAAGGCTCATCAATGGAAGATAAATTGAATCTTTGACTCAGGACTCGCTGACGCTACATGTCAGAATGGAAGATGGCGGAACTGCAAGACGCATAGAAAATAAAGGGCAGAGAGATAATGGAGATTCAAAAGGAGACGGAAGGCACAAAGTTAGACTGCCCTCGTCCTGATCATAGTGCAGAAATGTCCAATTAGCTGAAGTTCATTTACACTGCGGCAAGGTTAAAACATTCCATCTTGAGGTCGGCTAACGATTCTCTAGCTCTGAAGGATCGTGGGTTCTGACGGATTCAGGTGGTTGGCATGGTGACAGGTGCACACGCTGGCAACAAAGCCTGCCATTTCCTGTGGAAGAAAGTCTCACTTCCTATATCCCATTCTTTTCACACGGGCCCTGATCAGCAGGGATAAGTCTGGCTCCGAGCGGGAGGAGGGGCACTCGGACACAGGGATGGAACTGGAGGAGTCTGCATGCCTGATGGCTGATCTCCCCCACTGATTGGCCGATGGCGAAGAGGAGACAGGCGGGAGACAGGCAGTGGTGATAAATCAGTATTTTAGTTGGCTAGGTAAGCAGTGTTTGGATAGTTAACTTTGGTGACTTTTGCTCTGTTTGTTTGTTTGTTCAAAAAAAAAAAAAAAAAAAAAAAAAAAAAAAATGGCCCTTGTCCTCATCTTTGTTGTACAGGTAGCAGTTGAAATTGTACTTACCTCTAGGGTCTTTCAGCGAACTTATCCCTGGTTATGGGTATGCACTTTGTTGTACGTCGCTCTGGATAAGAGCGTCTGCCAAATGCCAATAATGTAATGTAATGTAAAAACAGCCCCTCGACCTGCCTCCCCACTGGGGGGTCAATAGCCCATTACTGAATCAGTCATTACTAAAGGCCTGCAGCAACAGGGTACTTCTCCCCGAAAAATCTCCGGGGGGACACAGGTTAGCCACAGATATGCTGTAGCTCGCATAGGAGAGGGCAGAAATGCTATGGACTGCCTCCAAGCGCTCAGCAGAAAGTGGAGGGCAGTGCTCCAATTACATTTTGTGAAAATAATAACAGCACACAACAAAAAAAAATAATTCACACAGCAACTGGGTGAGAAAGCGGTCTGAGAGCGTTTGCCTCTTTCTCAATCTGCAATGGCTTCCTCTGCAGACTGCCTGCACCAGTCAGCACGACAAGCAGCCCACACCGTAAGGATAGAGCGAAAGCGTATTTGCAATGTAACCAGGAAAAGGCTGTTCTTTCGTGGAGGGCAAAGGGATCATGTTTCTTAATGTCCGATAAGCTGATTGTGAGAAACAGGGGTGAATGTGTGGGAGCTGAAAGTCTATCACTGCCACACTGCACAGGGGGGGCCTGTAGCGTAGTCGTTAAGGTACATGACTGGGACCCGCAAGGTCGGTGGTTTGTTTCCTGCTTAGTCTAAACAACTGTATGTCGCTCTGGATAAGAGCGTCTGCATGACTTGTAATGTAATGGAGGAAAGAGCTGGGTGCCTGCATGGCTCCCAATCGAGCAGAGGGATCTTGTAACATCATTTCTTTCTCCTCCCAAACTAACACTCCGCCATCAGTTATTCAAAATCCAGGCAGAAAGTGGCCACTTTCCATTTCAACAGCCTGGCATAGTAGTTCTGAATCTGACCAGCATATTGAAAAAAAAAAAGACAAATAAATGCTCCTTCTTTAAGGGAAAGAAGTAACACTTTGCCCCAGCCATCATTCTGATGTTACCCTTTGAGTTCTCAACTTTTGTTTGTTTATTTGTTTGTTTAAAATAAAAAAATAAAAAATTCAAATAGGCCCTGGTCCTTATCTTGAAATTGTACTTCCCTCTAGGGTCTTCCAGCGCACTTATCCCTGGTTATGGGTATGCACTTTGTTGTACGTCGCTCTGGATAAGAACGTCTGCCAAATGCCATTAATGTAATGTAATGTAATGTGTGTTGGGGTACCCATAAGCACCGGTGGCCTGTGTGTGGGTGTTGATAAGCATGCGTGTTGGGGTACCCCCATAAGCACTGACAGCCTGTGTGTGGGTGTTGATAAGCATGCGTGTTGGGGTACCCATAAGCACTGGTGGCCTGTGTGTGGGTGTTGATAAGCCCTTCGGTTTCCATTAGATCAATGTCTGGCGAATCCCAGCTGGCCTGGACATTCAGAGAGACTGCAGGCGAAGAGCATGGGCCCTCATATGCCGGTCCCCTGATTTAACCTGACGGCCAGAAAAATCTAAACCATAGCAGAAACACGCGACGCACCAGTGCCTCTTAAGAGCAACCGTGCAGATATCTGAAAACTAACGTCCTTATAAACGGACTGCCAAGTTTGATTTCAGGCTTGTAATGATGACTCGCTATCCAGGACTTGCTAAAAGTATCAATAAAAGAAATGGAGCTGGTGATAAATGCCCTAAATGCCAAAAAGACAAATTGTGTCCCTAAATTTTGCCTTTCTGTAAATGCTCCCAATTACAGTCATAACCAAACCACTAACAGAATCAGCCTCACCACCAAACCAATCCCCGTTGCTGCCAAACTGTCAGTGTAGGAATGAAATAAACACTGGCAAGGACTATACTATTCACCAAGTACCCCTGTTATGTATACTGAAGGTAAAGTAGGTGGTAAGTAGAGATGGGAGAGTGAGACTGCATTAGGCCTGTGATGGGTGGAGCTACCATGCACCGTCAATCACTGCCGTTCGCACCAATCAAACGGCTTAAAAAAAAACAGTCGTCAGGCAGCCGGCTCCTCATTTAACCTTTGGTTTCCTGTGACGGATACAAAAAAAGTGTCATACATCATATCCCCGCAGCGAGTAAAGCACTGAAAATAAATAACCTCCACCTTACAGAGAGTGAGCAGCATCGCAGCCGATGTGAGAGACTGCAGACCGGGGATAGCGGAGCAGAGTAACGCAGGTCATTACTGACACACGAAAGAGCAGAACAGCAGCCCGCCTCCCCCGGAACCTGGCGACGGGCTGTCGAGTGATCCGCTTCGCTTGACAGGACTCGAGGAGAGCCGTCGTCCACGGGAGGCTTTTTAACGGCCTCATCCTCCCCCGGCCGCTACTTTTTGAATCACTCCCACTTTAGCCGCCAATGGCTGAATATGAAGGACACGTATTCAGTTCATTACATTACATTATATTACATGTAATTTGGCTTGACGCTTTTATCCAAAGCGACTTACAGTTGATTAGACTAAGCAGGAGACAATCCTCCCCTGGAGGAATGCAGGATTAAGGGCCTTGCTCAAGGGCCCGACGGCTGTGTGGGTCTTATAGTGGCTACAACAGGGATCGAACCGCCGACCTTGCGGGTCCCAGTCATGTACCTTAACCATTACGCTACAGGCCGTTCAAACTCAATGGCTATTCTTTCTCACTGGTTAGGCTCAGCAGAATCCCTTTTTTATTGTGCTGGTTCACGCACCTGTCCCAGCGAGAAAGTGAAGGGTCAAAAAAGGTAAATAAGGGGGGGGGGAAATCAATGAAATACAATTAACAACAAAGCTTACTATTGCTAATCAGAATGGACATGGGTTATAGTCTGGCTACTTAGTATGCACACAGGGCATACAGCCCAGTCTGATACGCCTCCCACACCCACACACACACTGTCCTTGGTTCAGAATGCTTCAGGGAAGGTCTCTTTTCAGGACTTGAAAGAGAGCGATATGTAAGAGAGTATGTGGTTGTGTCAGTTCGCGGTTAGGATACATGTGCACAGCATGTGCGTGTACATGTGAGTTCAAGAGCTTGACAACACAAGCCTTTAAGGAGGCGTGTAGGGTTTATGAGCGCACAGTGAAGGCGTTCTGCGGCTCAAAGCTCTTGTACCCCCACCCCCCACCCCCCACCCACCCCCGACACGGGAAGTTCTGAGATTCCTGTCAGGAAGGGGAGGAGCCTGGCAGTCAGGAATCTCGGGTTTCCCCGCTCTCGGCCGGAAAAACCACCACCTCATTCACAGAAGCAGAACACCCATATCCCTCGACCGGTCTCACGACAACCTAGGAAACCACCGTCTGCTTTTTCTAAAAACACACCCCCCATGAAACTATTTTCCTTTCACTTGTGTGTGGAGCAATAAACCCCTCCCAAGCTACGAAGACCTCATTCAAATTTCAGTGCCGGCTCCCTTCCGCAGCACAGAGGAATGAAAACACATCATGTCGAACAAAACCTGGCACGCGGCAAGGACAGCATGAGTACAAGAGCACCGGGGAGATGCAGATGGGGCCGCCTGGCATTGAAAACGTTATTACATGATTTTTTTATTGATTGTGCTGCCTCTTGGCCAGGTCCCCCATGCAAAAAAGATACTTCAAACTCAGTGGGACGTCTGGTAGAATAGAGTTCAAAATACAAATAAAAGATTACAAAAAAAATCGCTATTTGGTTCCAGTGCGGTCGCCTTCTCATGTCGTTATTGCAAAATATATAAAAGACCTAAGAGATGGGCTACACGCGGCATGACTGCTGTGGAAGATGTCTGATTGTGTGCAGAAGGACTGAGGCCTAATGACCCAGGAGACGTGGGAGATAGCACAAGGAAGGACAAATAAAGCTGGTAATATTGACGATAGTGTAGCAACAGCAGAGGGGTCTCCTCAGACACAACATCGCACTTTCTTTAGCCGTCACACATCTTCCAGCATAGACAAGGTCTTTAAACGTGACCCGGCTTTCCCATTCATAACCCTCATTAGGCATTCACAACCTATTCGGAACAGAGGATTGAAGAGCTGCCATCTCTTCAGGGTGATCGGTAGCCTTCATGCGATTACACAGCCCACATAAAGCCAGCTCTGCAACCCTGTTAAGGAAAGCTGTTTGTTCACCACGGTGCTGCAGCTTCATCGAAGAGGCTAGTTTATCATAATCAGGGGCTGCGCATTGACAAAGGAGCGCTAAACATCCAGGCTATTTCAAAACGACCATGCAAGTCTTTAGAGTGCTGTTACAGATGCATGTCAGGCAGAGGACCTCAAAGCCGATGACGTGCTCGTTCTGTAAAGTCACCGCCTGGGAAAATGGACCGCAGGACTGCATGGAGGTTTGGGTTGAGGTTTTTCATCTTTGTGGTTATATAATCAGGTGTTCACCAACTGCCCCGCGCCATCCCACCACCACAACCAATCTAGACGTGTCAGTTATTACATTACATATAAGCAGGAGACAATCCTCCCCTGGAGCAATGCAGGGTTAACGGCCTTGCTCAAGGCCCTTATTGCGGATCTTACTGTGGCTACACCGGGGATCGACCTACTGACCTTGCAGGTCCCAGTCATGTATTAACCACTATGCTACAGGCCGTTATATTCTGCTCTTCAGGGAGGAGGAAGAGCATCAGAGAAGCTCTCGCAGAGTTGGACCTCCCACGCAACCAACTGACCCACAGGCTTTCTGTGCAGGGAGCTCAGTGTCTGTCAGCTGCGTTTGGCCACACGAGCGGAAACACAGGTCATTTCTTAGCCAATCTGCCATCTGCTCTTGTGGACTGGGCCGGCACAAGAACATATGACAAGATAGCTTGAAGTCAGTGTTAGATTAAAAAACATAGGATTAATAAAAGGATGAATACAAACATGCGGCAATTAAATGCTGAGGCTTTTTGACCATTAGAAAAGGGCCCAGTGGCTCCTCTAAAATTAGAGCTGGCCCACAAGGGTCACGCCAACTAAGAATCTTCCTTCCCGTCCTCTATTCCAGTAAACAGTCCCAGAGCTTTGAGAGAGCTCTCCTCTCACCGGTGTGTGAGTAAATAGACACATGATTGAGTACTACCCCACTTAATGTCAGGAACTGTGGAAGCCAACATTGTTCAGCCATCTCCCTTTCCCAGCCAAATGTCCTTGGCAAAATAGAAAAAAAAAAAAAATCACAAGGCCACCTTATCAAGGAAAATCTATTACTACCCCTGCCAGTCAACGGCTGCTAATTTCACACCCTGGTAAAGTACCAATTAAATGAGTAATAGGGCTAGATGTAGAAGGTGCTCGGAAGCTCTTCTCAATCTGATAAAAATGACAATTACGCTTTTGGGTTTACTGTGATGGGAAGACGTGGCTGCCTGCCAGGATCCTGGAAAGATAGCATCAGATTGCAAACTCCTCTCTGCCTTCTTCCGTGGATCCCAATTAACATACCCTCTCTTTCACCCCGAGTCTGAACAGCGTCAAACTTTTTTCTTCTTTTTTTTCACACACTTGTGAGCCACTTCTCTGAATGGAAAGTAGAATATGCCACCACTCATAGGAGTGTACTATGCAGTCTAACAAGTCTGTCCCTTCTCTTGTGGATTTCTGTAATGCTATGCAGATATGAAATGATTGCTGTCCACCTTTACAGTCAATCACAGAAGAGGGTGTAAATCTATCTACACCACAGTGCTTCCAGCAAGAAGAAAAACTTCTGCAAAGAGAAAGCAATACAACACATACCGCAGCAGAGCAAGACACGCTTACAGTCGGCAATACACCTACACAATCGCTCAGCTGCATCTCCTAATCACCAGCATGCAGACTATAGGAAGAGCCAGTCCTGCAAGCATTCCGGAGGACCAAGAATGACATTCTAGGTGTTTCTATAGAGCCGACACTTTTCCAGTTACCTGCTACGTCGGAATTCTGACCGGGTGCGGCTATAAAGCCACGACTGTTGGAAACAGAAATTACCTTCCTGGAAGTATACAAATCCATAGCAAAACTGCTAGTCAAGTTATTTATTTATTTTTATATACATTCAGACAACTCTTGAGCCGAGTTAGCCATTCAGGGAGCTTGTATACTCCAACAAAATGCATCTGAACTCAGGCACCATTCCAGCATTGCACAGTTAACATGGCATAATGAGGCGATTTCACTGCAGGCTGGAACACTGCTGAGTAAACAGGAGACAGCTGAGAGAACAGCGAGGAGCATTGGAGAAAGCGCAAAGCAGTGTTTACCAGGCTGATAGCTCACCGAAATGGAAGCAAAGTGAAATTTTCTTCATGTACATGCCGCTTTGATGCGTTATTTCCTGTTTGAGTGTGTGTACCCTTTGCTGCTAGGGAAAGGGTCCACCTTGAAGTCCTCACGTGTAAATCCTTTCTAACTGCCAAAAGACTACCTCTTGTTACAGTGATGGAATTCATATTCATATAAGCAAGTTCAAGTCAGAGCTCTACTTTGTTCATGCTTCTACAAGATTTGCCTGTATATGTAAATGGAATAAATCCACTCAAACCTTCCCATTTTCCTGCAATCCTGTCACTGGATAAAAAGGATTTTTTCAGAAGACACAAATCAATGTCTAACTTAAGACTCTTTGACCCAACAATAACAACAACAATCTACCATCCAGTTTGAGGCCAGCTTAATAAAGAAAGGTTGCAGAAAGTCTCCACTTGTGTGTTTGCTAGAAAAGATGAAAATCTTGGTGCATGTGCTCATTTGCTCGAGGCCATCACAAAATAACTCAGGCACTACTGAACACTCTTCATGGCTAAGCACACACATTGTCCAAACATTGCTCAGCTCACCAGCAATCAGGGCCATTCTACCACTTGTTCAATGATCACCAAACAGCTGGCCTAGGTAGGGAAATTTGCTTGAATGCGGAAAACATTTTACAGCGGACATGCGGTACCGCCGTTTTGAAATTACCCGTGGGGACAAATTCACATAAATTGCTCACAGTTGAGCAAAGAAAATAGCCAGAGTCCACAGATTGAAAGGGGTGTATCTGTAGTTAGTTTAGTTGTCTGACAGGGAGGCAATTCATGTCAACTTTCAGAAGATACAGATGTGCGATGCATATCTATTTCGCAGCGAAACAGCAGTGGGAAAGAATGATGGAGAGGGATAAGATGGCCTACAGCATATCAATTCTGCTCAAATCACTATGGATTCAGATGCATGATTTACCATATAATATTAGCGGGAGGCAGCCGGCTTTATATCAATATTATTAAGCCGGTGCTTGCGTGTGTGCACAAATATACAGTATTATAAGTTCAGTGCCATGACTGGCCACCTGGTCATCATTAAGTGAAGTACAGATTTATTTTCTTCCCGTTTTCTGCACTGGATTTAAATTACATTAAAGGGTAGTTTGCTCTTTTATAAAATAATAATAATAATAATAATAATAATAATAATAATAATAATAATAATGCAGATTTTTACACAAAGCTGATTTCTCAATCAAAGAACAATGTGCGACCAACAAGAAAGTGTTCTGCTTCTGCCACCTAAAATATTCAATTAAATACTATTCAATACATTGCAGAACACAATTTAAATTCAGAATATGTAAAATGAACTATCCCATGGAGAGGGGCCTTAAAAATCAAAATCAAAGCAATACTAAATTATTGAAAGTTGAAGGTATGGCCGTCATAACCATGAAATATTCAGGGTGGAGAAAGCAGTTACAAAGAGACTACTCCAAATATAAATTTAAATCTCTAAAGTAGTCAAGCATGTGGTGAAAACCATGAAAAATAACTCATAATATTTACATTATATGAAATATTTACAAGTCATTGTGATTCCCTTGTGCTGCGAAACCCACTGTTTTGCAGTGAAGATATTACTTGCTTTTAAGTATGAAAAAACCGTTACAATTTCAGTAGCAATGTATTGATTTATGTTCCCAAATTTGCATCAATCTCTCTGAGTGCTTTGGATACGAGTGAAAATGGAGTACTCTCCCCACCCTGGTAGCCGTATTGCCCAGCTGCACGGGATGGGTCCCCTCGGGGCCTAAACTAGGGACATTACATGTATGTTTGTTTGTGGGAGCAGATTTTTCCAAACCCATTAATCACGTTCTAATAATAGGAGCCAAACGCAGACAGGGGGCTCTGCGAATTCATCACAGTTTCCTAAAGAAAGCACAATCTGCCCTCATCTCCCCCCCACGCCCTGTCTCTTAATACACAGTGAAGACAGCACCAGCATGGACCAATGAGCTCTTCTGACAACACTGATGCCACTGTCTGTCTCCCTCAAAATAGTGACAGCAAGTAAAATTAGATTTAATAACAGAGACTCTCAGGTCTGCCTGGACTAGCGGTAACAGCATTGTACATCAAGAGAACGAGCACGGTTTTTCTCATGTGCTGCAGTGCAGTTACTGCCATCACTGGCCCCTAGGGGGCAGAGTGGAGTGGTTTACTTGGGGCTCTGCCCTAAATCCCATTACAGAAAGACACGTTAATGCTCCAATGTCCTGGGCACATGTCCTAGCTTGAAGATCTGTTTGCCTGCCTGGACAAAGGCAAGACTCTATATCCTACAGCAGTACAATACGAATTATGTTTTATCCTCTTAATAAAACATAATGCTTATCGTAAATCCTTTTCCTGGAATTTTTCGAAATTCCAGGAAAAGGTAATGTCTGAAACTTTTTTGTGACAAGCAACAGAGAGCAAAAAAAACCTTCAATTAAATAATGCAGGGTAGACGGGCAAGTCAAGTGATTTACTTATTTAGTTATTCCACTATTTTTGCCCGACAAAATAAAACTTAAGAATATTTGAACAAGAGATCTTGTTAAGCCTGCTAAACATGTTAAATATATTCTTAAAAGAAAAATCTCCTAGGTAATATAACCGTATCCATAAAACAGCTAGCAAGCAAATTCAATTTCTTTAGATGCATGTTTTATCTACATTTCAGCCATTCACAGGCAAGTCTATGCATCACCATTTGAATTTTAACCAGATGTAATCACATGACCATGCTTAGTCAGTTTGTGTAACAAACGTGCGTTCAAGTCAATATTTCTTTTGTTTTATTTCTGCCCAATGATGTTAAATTCATCAACTCATGTCTTGCAGGTATTGAATAAGCCACCACCAAGTCTCAAAACCAATATGTTGAACAAAATATAATGCTGCTACACGCAGGCCTCAGTTGTTTTTTATTGCTTCGGTCGTTGTTTATCGTTATTGTGACTGAAAAGACAATATGCAGGGAGAGGAAAATGCAGTTAGTCAGTGTAGGACATGAAGAGCAATCTGAATGGTTCATTCCGCATGTCACAGACAGTCTGCAGTCTGGTATGTCGGCCCACTTCAAATTCAAAGCCGTTTTCCCTTCGTTTACTCCCCCCTTCGTGCAACTACACCACAAGTTCAACCAAAGTCAGCCATTTCATTAGTGTGCAATCAGGCTTTCTTCTTCCAATTCAATACTTTGCAACCACTTGAACTGGCTTTGAAGACTTTAATAATGCATTAATGACTGATCAAAGGCAATTAACGAGCACCTTAACCTTCCAATTTCCGATGCTCTCAACAGCTCGGGCGCCTTATCCTCCTGAATAAATAATCCAGGTTCAATGCTGCTCCTGGAGTCCGGTCACACAGAGCAGTGTTACGCATCGCACTCCGCGGAGCTACTGTTGGCTAATCGTTAACACTCCCTGCCGAGGGCCCGAGCTCACCGGGGCGAGGGTACGCCCGTCCCAGAATCCCTCACGCCAAATCACGTGACCCGTTAAAGCACACCGTGGGACTGTCATTTCACTGACGATACTGTCCATCAAAAGCCACATAAAGCAAAGTAACATTAAGAACAAAAACATCATTTTCAGTAAAAAAAAGCAGTTATGCCGCTGTTTTTTTATTTTATTTTTAACAAAGACAAAAATGAAAGCTTCTTTGTATTCAGCGAAGAGACCTGAACAGATGGGGAGAGGTAGTCTTGCTCGAGACTTCCATTAAAATACCACTGGCCAATATAATAGGGTTCGGGTTGTGTGTAATCAAGAGTCTGCAGAAAATAATAGCCATGAGGAAGTGACCTTTCGCAGACTTATCTGTCTCTAACTGGCCACCAAAGTGCTTCCTCTATGGAGACCTTCATTGAAAGCTTAATGGCTGCTCGAGATCACGGTCTCTCCTTGAACGCTTGCCAGCACAGACTTGGCCACAGTGCACATGCGTTTATTAATGTTTGCATGGAGCCTGGTTCAGATGTCAATAGGACATTGACTGTGGAAGTCATAAGGAGTAAATAAATTACACCATTCCCAATAAAGGATATTTTTTCATCTATGGCAGCAAAGGAGATTTGACACATAAGAACATAATTCCTTATATTTCAGCAAAAATGTTATATTAACATGTAATTGATTATTGATTTTTGACAATAATAAGGACAACACTGAGTTCACTTGTTGCTATTGGTAAAAGATAACCCGTCCAGAACCTAAAAGCAACTGCAGCAGGAAAATGCAATGGTGGCAGATGGCTTCAGCTAATTTATTTAATACGCCTATCACCACGACTCCAATTTGAACGCAAGCTTTATTTCAACACCAGTTCTGTGTACAAGGCAGAAAACATGCATAGGCAGCCGTATCTAACAGTGCAATTACTATCAATACAAGCATAATCATGTACTTGTGTGTTCTGCAGACGTGTCTATGAATGCATCTCTGAGCCATCTCCCCGACTCGCCCAGTGCCAGCCTCACAAATAGCCAGCAAGGTTGTCCACAACTACCAATGAAGCAAAAATGTTTCATCCCAATGCCTCTATCAAAAGATTAATGTATCCGAATTTCGGAATAGGTAATTACCTAGAAGCACTAAGTAAATAAATATAATCCTTTTAAAATGGTCTCTCCAAAAGGTCTGTTTATCACTTTAGATTAATCTTCGTGCACATATGTGAGAATGAATGCAGAAGATGGTTTTGAATGATATATGCGGTCGATGAGGGAGTCCAAACACATTTGTATGACACTTCTAACTGTGTATGTTTATGTAGGCCTGGCAATTCAACAGTTACTCACGCAAACAATGCACTATACACTCTCCACTACGTCCTTGATGGTAATCGGACAAAAAGGTTATAGGACCAGTAAATAGAACAATGGATTTTATAACCTTCAAGTTTAGGAGTGTTTTGTCATTTAAATTATTGACATTGCCAGTGGAGAGCAGCATTCACTTGCTGAGTCGCTATGGTGATGATTGTGTAGTAAACATTCTGTTGTAGTCAGGAAATTACCCACCTGGGGCAATTCATGCTGAAAGCTCACTGAAGTACTCGAAACAGGATAATTCACCCCCACAAAGCGCCAGGGCAGACATTGTAAAGGGTCAAAAGGCATTTATAGTGCCCCTGAGGGAGTGCGCTCCTTGTTCATAACCGTGCTCCAGCCAAGAGGATGGAGGGTCTCAGGACAAATGTCCAATTTTGTGTTCCTCAAAGGAATCTATTCTGTGACATACTCAAACATAAAAACTAAATCTATGTCTTATTATTCTTTATATTGCAAACATAATTTTAGACATACACTTACCGAGCACTTTATTAGGTAGACCTGTACACCAGCTTGTTAATGCAAATATGGCAGCAACTAAAAGCATGCAGACATGGTCAAGAGGTTCAGCTGTTTTTCAGACCAAATGGGAATGGGGAAGAAATGTGAGCGAAGTGACTTGGAATGATTATTGATGCCAGACAGGTGATTTGAATAACTCAAGAAACTCCTGGTATTTTCATGCACAACACTCTCTAGAGTTTGCAGAGAATGGTGGGAAGAAAAAAAAGCCTAATAAAGTGCTCACTGAGGGTACATCTTTTTATAGCTTGACATAACTTACCAGGGTTTAATAAAAGACCTTCTAAATACCTCAAATTTAATGCAGTGCGTGTGTGTGTGTATATATATATATATAAGTGTGTAGTTTACAGGGCACGTTAGTATGGTCAAACACCTTGCACAATGGTACAATGGCCACCCATTACATTCAACCTCATTGGATGGGCATCTGCCGAACAGCATGTCCCTTCTGCTCTCTTCCCCATCCACCTCTCCCTCTGTATTTCAGCCCCCTGTCCCCTCCACTATGTCTGGGGAGGCGGTGCCCAATCAGGGGACGTATTCGGTACGGCGGAGGGTGCCAATCGAGCGGCCAGCTGTTGCATTGGGGTAATTGAGCGCAGAGCGGCTCCGTTAAACCTAAAGAAGAGCAGGGCGTGCCTAAGAGCACAGCTGTCGTGTGAAGAGAAGGGAGCAGAGCGTACTGCCAGGGAAACAATGGGGCCTTTCTGTGTCCCAGTCAATACTAATTCCTTTAGAGCAGAAACAAAGCCGCAAGCACACTTCCGCGGTCACGTGCTCATTTAGACACCGGCCATCTTGACGCCGAACTCCTTCGGCACAAAGCCCCAGACCTCGCGGTGACCCCCCCTCACCCCCCCACTCCTGAAAGAGGGGAGACCGCCACCTCACCTGTGACCTCCCTACATCTGGGAGAGGCTGATGGCGTTTCTCCCTGCTGAAAGGAGGGGTCGGCACTGTGCGGGGGGTTTATCGCGCGCGGTGACGGGCGGGCATCTGTGCGCCTGTCTGCCGCACGCTGACGGATGCCTCTCCTTACGGCGGGATGCCGGGGCAGGTGCTTACGCGCCCCGCGGGGCACGTGACCCCTGGAATTTTGAGGTCAACACAACTTTCCAAGAACTTCCGCTTTGGCTCTTAGGTGTTAAAATTTAACTATGGTTTTTTCTTGCCGTCATTTTCTTCTCTTCAATTTAGCTCTTGCTTACTAAGTGCATTAATGCTCCTTAAAGGGAAAGAGGCAGTAGGTCTGTTAAAAATCTCATCTATAGCCTCATCCAACCTACACACTATAAACTATAAGTTATAAAAACAGCTAGAGATCCTTCACAGTAATTGAGCCCACAGTCTGTTGATACCCTGCTAATCTTTAACCTGTGCCTCTAAATGAGACTCCCACAGAATGGCAGAGGGGCAGTATTAGTGCTTTATGGCCATATGTCCACATTGCTTGTCATAATGAATAGATCCAGGACTTTGAACTGTCTCCTACTTTTGTCCTCTCATGACCTGACATCTGTGGATGACACCCACAAAAGACCCAGAGCTTTCACAGTCCATTACACTGCATCAACATTTTTGTTGCCGTATCCAAAACGCACTGGTCCGTTAGCATAATGTATGAACGCATGCTATGCTAGGATAATTACCACCATTTTTTTATTGGGATTTATAACTCACTTCTGTCAGATGTTCTCTCTCTCGCAAATAATGAATAGACCTCCTCTTCACCCCTGAGGAAAAACACCACCTGGTAGCGATCCGTCTGAAAGCCAACGGCTTTTGGGAGGCGCAAACGTCTCCCCCCATGACCTGAAACCTTGCGCGCATTCACCACTGTTGACATCTGCTGCACTCTGCAAACGGTGTCTCCTTGAGGAAAGTGCTCTCCTTGTGCTGTCCAATCCACTCACTGTCGACGAGCAGTGACCTCAACAAACGATTAGAGCTCAGGCCCTGGAAACCTGGGGAGAGCAGCCCGTGTCCAAAGGTCTCTCCAAAACAAAGCCAGGGTGTCGCAGGAATGCAACCTCCACCAGCGCCGCACAATGGAAATGTCACCCGATTGGACCCGTGACATTTAAGAGCTGGCCTTTCGCTTGGCTTCTCTTTTTTATTTATTCGCAGAAAAAAATGCCACAACAGCCCATTCCAGTTTTCACAGATTATATTATCTAGGCTGACGACGATTATCGCAAATGCGACCGGACGCTAATTCTTCATCATCAAAATGCTTTTTGACAAATGGACACCCGTTTCAAGCAAAGCGCATATATGCTGGGACTTTCATGGAACAGGCCTGAAGACAGCATCACTGGTGGAAGTATGGTAATGAGATGGGCCTGTAACGAGCACAATGAAGCAATGAGAAATAAGCAGCAGCAGTGGAAGACAATCTACAGGCTAAAACTTGCTGAATCGTACAAATGGAAATAGCTTAAATTGGCTGATAATGCTAGCATTAACAAGATATAGTAGTGGGGTTTATGGTCTAATCCGCTTGCATTTCCATACACAATAACCACTGTTAAACCTTTTTATGTTGGTAAGAAAACTAATAATCTTCCTCACTATCCTGCTTTCCAAAAGTGGCCTGTCCTTCCTCGCACTGTCTCCCTCCCATCTCCCAGATGTCACTGCGTATGCCAAACATGAGCTAATCAATCCACAGCAGAGAACTTCAAACAGGCCGCCTCCGCCTGGCTGGCGGGGGTGAGTCGTAATTGCTTTCCCCTCTCGGTTAATTTGAAATCGTATCTGAATACCGAGGTTCATTAGGGACACGAGCCGGGCGAGAGGGCGAGCTCTGCTCCGATCGCGGGGCTCCTGGATCGGAGAGGGCCTCGAGGATGGGCCAGGGGTGGAGCAACATCTCTGTGGGGCAGCCTGTAGCATAGTGGTTAAGGTAAATGACTGGGATGCCCGTTTACAGAGGAGGTTAGAAACTGAGGAGGCGAGGGAGGAGGTACATTATTAATGGTGCAGTAAGCGTAGCGTGACGTAGCGATTGGTCGCCTGGATACTGGAAGCCCAGATGCCCGGTGACTGCAGCGTTGCAGTGTAATTGACTCATACAGCGCTATTGACTTTCTGGTTAAAGGGGCTCGACAGCTGTGCCACAAGAGGGGGTCTGCCTGCAGGTGGGCCAGGGTGTGGAACCTCCAGGGTGACTCAACCATCTCCAGAGGACGGTGATCTACCCTGCAACCAGACGTGAAACAACAGAACCCATCGGACACCGTCAGTTGTGTCTGTGTCTGTGGGCCTCTCCGAGTGCCTCTCTGGGTCCTGTGCATTCATTTGAACAGGCAGGTGTTAGGCAGCTCGCTCTAATCCTGGAAGTGGGCTCTATACTTTAAGGCAATTTGATGGCCCCCTATGACTTCCTGTCACCAGCTGTTTCCTGAGCCCCTCGGTCTTTTCCCACCCACCTAGTTCAGCTCCCCACTGGAGGCTGCGGGTTTAAGAGCAGACGGCGCAGTTCCGCTGACCTGACGCCTCACACCTCTAAAACCGGCTCCGCACACAGCCAGAGACACGGTCTAACAGCTGCAGACAGGGCCTCCATAAACAGGGCCGTGATTGATTTTCATGGAGGAGAATGGATGAGCCCCATGCGTATGTGTGTGGGGGGGGGAGGGACCGAGGAGAAACGCAGTGCTGTTGAGATTTTTAGAAGGCAGTATGCTGAAAGGCCCGACTGGTTGAGTCACACGTCTTCTTGAGGGAGTACATTTATTTATCATCAGACATCAGACATCATACAGCTGAACCAGACAGCATTATTTTATTCAGACAAAAGGAGTCGGGGAGGGGGGCAGTGGCACTAAGTGCTTAGATTTGAAAGAACAAGACACAAATTCGTGCTACTCAACCACAGATATAACTGCAATGACAGCCTTTTATAACTTTCTTAGCATTTTTTTAAAACCATGTGGTTATATGCTTATTTTGTGAGTGTGTGTGTGTATGCGTGTGTATGTGTGTGTGACCATACGTGGGAGTGTGAGCATGTGTGTGGGTGCAAATGTACGCACATTCATACACACGCCTGTATTGGACCGAGAAAGATTACGGACATGCAACATGCAAGGCAAAGCAAATTAAATATGAATGTTGAAACGTATTATGTCTCTGACCTGTTTCCCTGAACAGCGCACAGTTAACAAAACCACTCTGAAATATAAGCAGAGAGAAGAAGAAGGTAATTTCCGTATAAATGTCATACATACACTGGCTCAGAAATGGAGAGGCGGGGAAAAAAAAAACGCAATGACCTTTCGGCTATTTACGAAAGAGGGCAGGCCTGTTACGGGGAAAGTCACGGATCATTAGGTCAACCCGACTTCCTGCTCTTGCTCTACAGAGTATGCTCAAGGTGGACACATGATGGCTTCATCAACTTACTCACCAGCAGAGTCACCTCATGCATCCCAGTGTCAGAGCCTTCTCCTTCATATAGACCTCAAACCATTACCTCAGACTCTACGGCGAAGATCACTGCAGAGTTTTATAAACCCCCCCCCCCCCCCCCGAGGTCTTTTTCAGGACATTGTTCCAACTTCATAGAAACAAGTCTCAGCAATGCACTGGGAGGATAGGAAGGCGCACACTATGAATCATTCATCCAGATTCTGCCTTTTGTTCAGTTCCCATCCAACTCTTCAAAACTATACAAATCACATTACCTGAGGACTGTCAGATGCTCAAATATGCGGTCGCTCGTATCTCCTGTGTGTTTCACACAGCATAACATCCGCTGCTGCTGCCCACACTGGTGAATTCACAGTGCGGTTCACCCGATTCACAGGAAAAATTAAGCCCGCGACAGGCTAGAAGGAAGAAAAGTGGATATTTCAGAAAGACTGTCAATTCAGGACAAAATCATACCATTAAAATATTCTTATTCACACTACCTTGACAGCCTCATGTGAAGAGGCATAATTATGTTTGAATTGCGAGGGTATTCACTCTTGGCAGAAAGAAGATTCGGTATCCTTAACGAGATTAAGCTGTCAAGCATTTGGAATGTGACACTGAGAATGTTTGAAATTGCACATGCCCCGTCTCTCCAAGCCCGATAATCAGATGAACCTCGGAATTATCAGGACCATCTTTACTTCAGCTGTGACAGGGATATATGGACCCATTAGCCAATAGTGAACATAGATGTCCCTCCCACCTCCTGTGGAATGACGAATGAGACTGGTCTGTTGGACTATCCATCAAAGGCAGCCACTACATTACATTACATTAATGGCATTTGGCAGATGCCCTTATCCGAAGTGACGTACAGTTGATTAGACTAAGCAGGAGACAATCCTCCCCTGGAGTAATGCAGGGTTAAGGGCCTTGCTCAAAGGCTCAACAGCTGTGTGGATCTTATTGTGGCTACACTGGGGACGAACCACAGACCTTGCGGGTCCCAGTAATGCACCTTAACCACTACGCTACAGGCTGCCCTTGCCAGCCCTCTCTCAACGGGTGGGCCTAGATGCTACCCGCCATATTTATTGCCCTAGGTAGCATGCACTACGTAGTGCAATGTGACAGGCCTGTACATATGCTCCTTACCCTCCGGGGAACCAGGCTGATGATCTAAGGAGCGCAGACCGAGGCCCAGCTCTGGTGGTGGTGAGCCCCCAGGAGCACCAGCTGGCGCGGGGGGAGATGGGGAAAGGCCGGCGGCCGGGCCGGAGCGACGCTCGGAGCGCCGGGCCCTGCAGCTGGCAGACGGCACGCGGCACGGCCGCGCGGATCAGGGCGAGGAGCGACACGTGGCACGGCCGCACGGATCAGCCGCGCCGAGCAGAGCCACTGTCAGAACACAGGCAGCACTGCGCTAACAAGATCCCCGCTGCAAGCATGCGGGGAAAATACAGAAAGCTAAATGTTGATTTTAGCCGTTACCGGAAATCACCTCAGGGAAAATGAAAAGCCAATAACCGTTTTTTCAAAGCTTTCCCAGAAAATCGTAAGATGCATTGAGCAGTGCAGGAACCTAAAGAGCTACCCTGTAAAGTACCCACACAGTATATAGAATATATATGAATATTTATTTTTGTGGCAAAAAGGAATCTTTACAGCGAGGTTGCTTTACATAATACCGGAGATTAACTTGAATGGCGTGGTTTTGATTGACAGAAATACAGTAATGCATTTAGATGCTGTTTTTCAGGAGCTCCAGGAGATCAAAGACTCTCTGTTCACTCATGACTTACACATTTAATGCACATTCCAGGACTCTTATGGGAAGATGGATCCTAGACATAAGCAAGTCCGTAAGCAGTCTTCAAAAGCCATGGAGCTATGAATGAACATGCGTGTATTATCAGTTTGAAAACCAGTGCAATTCAATTTTATTTGGAACAAGTTTTACAGTTTGTGTATTTAAAAACCAAGCCAAAATTATGATTTTTATGTTTTATGGGGAGAGCATAGCAGTGAATATGCTGAAAAACTGCTGAATCTTGCTCAGGGGCATGAGATTCAGTACTCCCTGAATGCCACACAGGCCTCCACTCTTAATGCCTTCCATCTGCAGGATGCAGTACTTTAGCCAGGCCTGTGACCATGCAGAATGGGTTACTTTCAACAAATATTCTCTGAATCACCATGAATGAAATGCCCAAGACTGCCCCCAGTCCAGTTCGAGTCAAAGTACCACGTACAGTAAGCTGTTCAGATGTAATATTGGAAATCGAATAACAAACATTGCATTTGCCATTGCCTATCTCTTATGGTATGACCCAGATTAGATCTTTAGTAAGAAAGATTGATTTAGACATTTGTGGAAAATTCATGTAAAAACATTGCATGGTAGAAGCCAACACATTTGCTCAAGGAAGTCATGAATCCCAAGGAGTGCATGACAGATTACGACATAGCAGCGGTCACAAAAGGAGTCATAATATGCCCCTCTTATAGACTAAATAAAACTCTCCATCAACCATGAAAACATTATGACACTGCCTCTGGGATGAGACACTAAACCAGGTTGTGGATTAAAAAAAGTCCTAGCTTGCAATGCATAGCCTGAAGCATCTCCAGCAAATAAAACAGTTAGAAAACACTTTGCTTAATGGGGTTCCTTCAATTCATCTATAAGTACCACAATAAATAAAATCACAAGTATAAGCTACAAGTATATAAAACCAAGCAAGACCCACAATCTGACAAATGTGCATGTCGCTGATTAGCAAGGCGACAAAACGATGAACAAATATTTCGGAATGAGTGTCTAGTATGACACCATGTTATGACAAGTTATTATGTGAATACATCTCTGCAGAACCTGAACATTAGCTTAGCAAAAGGAGACAGGGAGCAGGGTTGGGGAATCTTTATTTAAATTGTTTCCCCGTAAAATGCTACAAAGGCATTCCGCATTGATGAAAAGCAAAACTGACAGCTGTCCCTTGAGAAAAAACATATTTCACTACATTCAGCTAAATATGCACCTGGTCTCATTAAATTAAATAAACTGAATAATCCCATTTTGGAATACTTTATTGACGCACCCATAGTTTCACGCTAACGGCAGCAAATTCAGGACAATCACGTTAGCTGTGCCGTTCCCTCACCCGAGGGGAAGCATTTTTAAGGAACGTGGCAGCATTAAATATGCAAAAAGATCCTGCAGCCAGTCATATCACAGCTAGCTGCGTTTACTAATCTGAACTGAATTACACACGGGGCTGGTGCGGCTGACCTTCCGCCCGGCTGTGGCATTGAAGCGTGATTGCGCAGCGGGGCAACAGGTAAGTACACACGCCGAGAGCCACCGGCAGATGTGGAGCGATAACCTGGACAAAGCCGCCCTGGGGCAAGATGCAGCCCTGCCCTACCAGTTCCTGACAAGCCTGAACAACACTGTGCGTGTCAGAGAGAGAGAGAGAGAGAGAGAGAGAGAGAGAGAGAGAGAGAGAGAGAGAGAGAGAGAGAGAGAGAGAGAGAGAGAGAGAGAGAGAGAGAGAGAGAGGGGGAGGGGGAGAGGGAGAGAGAGAGAGAGGGGGGTGGAGAGGGGAGAGAGTGAGAGAGGGGGGAGAGAGTGAGAGAGGGGGAGAGAGAGGGAGAGAGAAAGAGCTGAACAATATGATAGAGAGATAGAGAAAGATGGAAAGAGAAAGAAAGAGAGATAGAGAGGGTTGGAAGATATGCTGAGAGAGAAAGAAGGAGAAAGAAAGGGCTGGAAGATATGCTGAGAGATGGAAATAGAAAGAAAGACAGCAAGAGTGAGAAAGAGAGAGAGAGCGAGAGAGTAAAACACCTTTAACTGCCCCTGTGAAGGCCACACCTGCATTGCTTCACCTTCAGCCTGGCACTCCTGGAGCACTTGAGAAATGGCAGTGACAGATACAAGGATTTCCAGCCTAGCGTCAAGGCAACGCTAAACCACGGCCCAGATAAATGAGAAAGGCTGGGGGGGGGGGGGGGGGGGAGAGAGAGACACACTCCTTATGGCCAAGGCCTACAGCACACACACACACACACACACACACACACACACAGACACACACACGCTGCTCCACGGCAGTGTGGGGAAGACCTCCAGGTTAGGCTGGAGCCCGACTCTCCCAGCCTGCCTCTCTGTGCGACTGGGGGACATTACCAGCAGGCCCGTGGGGGTTACAAAGCCATGACCCCCAGTCTCCAGTAGATTAATGCTCCACCAGACTGGATACCCTACAGGGGAGGTTAGTGGGTCAGCAGGATAGGGGACTTTCAGTGCTTCAGCACCTGCACCAGGACCACAGTGTCCAAGGAGCTTATTACAGCAGTGGCCATTCTTCTGCTAACAAAATATGATCAGTTCATAACAGAGCGCATTGTGAATATCTTCAAAATGTTCTATAGCATAATGGGGGCACACAAAACCTGACATCTTAGGGTTATCAATCATAAAGAGATCCTGCAAGATTATGCCACAAAGGATGCCCTGGGAACTTTTTATATGAGAGGATGCTTTCAATCTGAGGTTTTAAAAGACAGGCAGTGACAGAAACAGTCAACTGAATATTGAAAAAATGCGCACTCCTGGGGGAAACCATCACACAAATCTCAAAAGATTTTTATTTGGAAGGTGCAGTCACAATGAATAAGGATATTAAATCATTGCTCATTGAAATTTTTCCTCCATCTCAAAGTCTAATTAATTTCTGCTACGACAGACATATGATCAATGCATTTGCACTCAAATAATTTACTTAGTGTGAATTATAAATGTGGGGTTTACATCATTTCCTGAGACTGACAACAGCAAATACAGCGTAAGACATAACCTGCAAAAGTGAAAACACTAATGCCAGTCTCTGTCAAGCCAATTTTGGACCTCTAGGACATAAAGCACTCGGAGTTTGGATGGCACACACCTGGTTGCACAAGATCCTTTGTCAGGAACTAAAAAAAAAAAAGAAAAAAAAAAGAAAAAAAAAAAGCCATTTGGAACAGAAGGAGCCCATCTCTCTCAGTCCCCTCAGCTGAGAATCAATTCCAGACCCGGCCACCAGCCAGAACACTGGCACCACAGAACCATGACCAACTCATTTTTTACACCAAAGTGAGATAGGTGATTTTAATTAGGTCACGCTTGACTGGGATCTGCTGTAACAGCAAAGCTGTGACGCTGTGACTCTGTGACTCTGTGACTCTGTGACTCTGTGACTCTGTGACTCTGTGACTCTGTGACTCTGTGACTCTGTGACTCTGTGACTCTGTGACTCTCTCAGATGCTGGGCAGTGTGAAGGCTTTTTTTTCATTTATCTTGAGGGACAGTTAATACATTAATGAAGGCCTTGAGTTCTGGTTAGACATAGCTTACTTTTCATTCTTAGTCTGACGGATTACAGACTAGATACATTGTTGCACATAAATACATACTTTTACTAATTGTATTATATTTGATAGTGACTACTATCAAAGCCATATTAATTTCTACTTGTACTAGTATTATTGCTGTTTTTGTAAAGCTTAAATTGTGTAGGCAGCTCTGCTAACACATAATTTGACTAAAATATACAGAAGTAATAAAAGTTTTATTAAATACTTTTCAAAACCATAATCGCAAAGTAGGTATGCAGAAAGAGTTAAAAACGGCTCATTCAGAAGAAGTATTTCGCAACCATCACACTACCTCTCACCTCACTGTTTGGCAGTAGCTTGACGAAGGAGTTCAATGCTGCAGAACTGACCTCTCTTGTGCTAGCTAGTTTGTACTGGTTATCAAGAGGAAGTTGGCTCAAAGTGGGTCAAATAAATCCACGGCTGAGCGACACTAGAATTTCAAAAACTCAATAGCAGTTCCACCCCCACAGAAAAACAAGAACAGACAGAGACAGGGCTTACATTTGAGCAGAACGGATTGCAACGGCTATACAATGGGTCTACACTAAGCCCAGCAAAGAAAGTCACGGTTTCTACTTCCTAAACATTCGTTTGAGTTCCAGATTGAGATTGCTAATTATTTATTGGCCGTAGAGTGTGAACTGGAACCAAAAAAATGCATCATTTCTGTATCACTCCACTTTTGTTGCAACTGCAATACATTTATTCCTGCAATAAGTTCCAACACTGACTTACCTGGATGCTATGACTACCTAACTGAAGGAAATGTTGATTCATCATTACCAGAAAAGATGCATTTGCCTGAAACCAGCTTGATCTGCATAGACAGCCAATCATTTGCAATTGTAATGTGCCACTCAACGTCTGGTTCCGTGAGGATCTACAAAGTTTGGAAATGTTCTTGGGAGAAAATGGCTGATGAATTTGTGACTTTTCAGTCTAAAATGGTTTTAACCGAAATTACATTGATACAGTCACAACTGTGGAGCACCAGAATTGTACACCCTACAATCAAAAAAACAGTATAACAGTTTAAGCAGTATATTCCAAGTCTTCCAAATTCTGGATTCTATCAAATGCGTTTGATACCAGCACTACCCATATCAATTTTAAGAATGAACCACACTTTTACACATGAAAATGTGCTACCATGCAGAAGCCTTGATTGTGTGACTTATCCTTATCTGCAGGAGGAAGACAGGTCATTGAGGAGGGGTGACCCATCTTTGTTCGAGCAACATTGTTAACATGTACGCTCTGAACCTCACCCCGTGAAAACTGAGGCACTTAAAAGATTCATAGCGGGACACTTAGACATCTCATGCAATTTTAATGTCCCGCGCCGGGGATCGGCAGCGTGCTGGAGAGAGACAGCACGGGGTCAGAGGTCAAAGCTTTGAAACAGACTGACACGAGGCCCATTAAGGATTTTCTGATTTAGGAGTCTAAAATGGTTCCGTTAGCACACTCTGGATGGCAGGGGGAGGGGGAGAGGGGGGGGGTATGCATGACACAAAACCGATTTTCATAGCAACTTAAGCCTCAGGGAGCCGCTAATGGCTGCCGGTCCAGACACAATCAGCACTCGCGGATATGGAATTATTCCTGGCAGATGACTGCATGGCGTTTGGCTTTCGAAGCGCTGCGGTCCGGTGGGAAACAGCCCGTCCAGACCCGCAGGTGTTCTGCCCCCTCACCTGTATCTGCGCCAGACCGGAGAACGGCACGCTCACTCTATCTGCCCGGGCTAGGGAAGGCTGAAACAGCTCTTATACCGTAAAGAACAGATGGAGCCTCTAAAGCTACTTCTCATTGTAAAACATGTAAAGCATAGGATGACAGTTAAATGCAGAAGGCTCACTCTTCTGCTTTCTACAGTGATATTCTCACACAGAGAATACTAGCACGCCAAACTAAACTACTGCAGAAGACATAAACATGTAGTTACAAAAGAGGAACTGGTACGCTGCACACACAGATACTACCTTTGTTTAAAATCTTGGAAGAGCGCTGACGTCAAAAGCTTCCTTCAAACATTAAGTTGTCGATTGAAGAAAGCACGTGAAAGAAAATGTCCTCATCATAAACAGGTTTTACTTTAATTTCAGTGAGAAAGTCATAAATTGGTCTGGAGTTTGTGGATTGACAGCAGATGACAAAATGGTTAATGTCCCAGTAAAGTTTGGCAGAGACATGAATCATTATCTCAGAACAAAGCCTTCTGCTTCCGTACGGCAGTCTGCTATTGAGACCGGCATAAAAGATGAGCACACTGTATGCAGCCCTCCAACAGCTGCGATCTGCATACCACATCATCATATACACACCCTGCATAGAATACCTTTTCAAAACGCCGGAACAATGCAGGCTTATTTTATTAGCACTTTTTGTACAGCCACCAACAAACAAAGTATATACCACGACAAAACAGTACTTCATCACCGCCTGCTAGGCAACAACAGACAAGACACGTTAAGTCACTTCACATAATTGGTGCAATAAAAAAAAATGCAGCTGAGTTGTCTGCACCAAGGAGAGGACAAATAAATTGCACTGACATTACAGGAGCACTTCTCATAAAGAAAAGTTCATTCTGTATGTGCCCTTTGGATGTGCCCATTAGCAATCTTCCATTTGACAATAATACAGTCTCCAGTCTTGTTGTGGATTCAAATCAATAACTCGGATTCAAAAGTAAAATAAGCAAAAACTACTTTACTGCCACCAGCGCTATACAGCTTTACCTCTCCAACACTGCCATACACTCCTTCTGTACCAACTAAACAGTACAGAACTAACTAGAGTGGAGTGTACGTGTTTTTCCACAGGTGATTAGCTATTCATGCATCTTGAATACAACCTTTGAATATCGCCAGTTAATTTTTATAATCTCTTCTCTTATTTTTCAAAACTGTAATACACCACATTACATTACATTACATTAATGGTATTTGGCCGACGCTCTTATCCAGAGCGACATACAGTTGATAAGACTAAGCAGGAGACAATCCTCCCCTGGAGCAATTCAGGGTTAAGGGCCTTGCTCAAGGGCTCAACGGCTGTGCGGATCTTAGTGTGGCTACACCGGGATTAGAACCACCGACCTTGCGGGTCGCAGTCATGAACCTTAACCACTATGCTACAGACACCACATATCTGTGGAGCAATACATCCACAGTCGGGTCTTACCCGCCATCATCTTCTGGGCCTCGTAGGGCTCCATGTAGCCGTCGTTTTCTGGGACTTTCTCCGTGGTGGCCTGGGTCCCGCCGGCCTGTTTGGCGTCAAACGGGTCAGCATAGTCCTCCAGGATAAGCAGCTAAGTGTGAAAGGCAAAAATGCAGAGGGGGAGAAAGAAAAGGGGAGGAAAAAAAGGAGAAAACATGAGTAAATCGTGCCTCTCTTTGACTCTACAGCAGCGCACAGCTCTTGAGGGAGCAGCACAACAGAAGCAAAAACACGGATAAGGAACAGCTGGAGAGAATGGCACATGGAGCCACAGTATAAGCTGGACCAAGGAGCCGTGCTTTTTACCGACGGAAGCGTTGACTCAAAGTCAAAGGCAGAGGGAGGAGGTCTCTCCACATGCATAATAATCGCAGAAACACTTTCTGATCCACACATACCTGTGATATGTTCAATACCACAAACCAAACAAAGAATTACAAAGGGGCTGTTTCCACAACTAGCTTCCTATTCATAAAAGAGAGGTCCTTGCTTGCATCAGGCTATAACTATGGTAAAGGTAGAATTAACATCTTAAGACATAAACAGAGGTTTTTTAAACATGTGATTATGTTAGGACCCATTTCCCAATCATTTATATATGATAAACACGCAAAATAAAACAGTGAAAGTAGCCCATCTGTTGTGAGCACAAATATAAACAGCCTGTTGGGGAGTAAACTGGCCAGCATAGTCCTTAAGAATAAGCTCCACCCTCTACCCCACAGCAGCCAATGAAAGCTCCCTGAACACAGACTGCAAAGGAAATGGTGACACAAACACTGCTGGACTCCAGGATATACGAGGTAACTACGGCACAAACACACAGACACACACACACACAGACACACACACGCACGCACAAAAACACGCACGCACACGCACGGCTTCCGGTCAGCTCTCCAACATCGAGAGGCAGAGGGAGAGAGACTGAGACGATGAACAAACATAAAACCAATAAAATGGAACTGAAAGTAAAAGGGTGGCTGCTCCCATAATGAATGTGCCGGGTAACTCCGGGGAAGAACCTTTGCTTCATTTATAGCACATCATTCATCAAGAAAATAAACAAGAAAGCTAGAAAGCAACCAAGTGGCAACAACAGCTCTCTCGCAAGCTTTATGCTTAGCTCCCCAGCATGCATCCCAGAGACACACCACTCTGACCTCCCACTCTCTCCTATATGCCAGAGAGGACCTTCATTTTGAAAATGTGCACTCCCTCCGCAATAAGTATATCAGTGAACACAACATGAAAATGTGATCAACTAAGAAAGAATATCCAGTAAAATATTAATCCCTCCATACAGGCCATGCGACTGCAGAGAAGGCAAGAACAGCTTAGGACATCAAAGAATGGAGGTGCGCGGCAGGCTGTATGTTCAACCACATCAGATACATGAAAGGTGGATTAGATGGACTTCACAGAGGGGTTTCAAATGCGTGCCAGACTCAGAGATAAATGCAGAAAGTATGTACCTCTCCCTCTCTCTCCCTCTCTCTCTCTCTCTCTCCCACCACAAAAAAGCTTAATGCAAGCAAAACTGCAGTTAATCATCCTCATTGTGTTTAACCTTGTCTTCATAACACCACAAAACAATAAGTACAGGTAAACCAAACCAAACCAAAAAATAAATCAAGCAAAATACATGAAAGAGAATCAAAAGGACCCCAGCCCTGTCTGTGTAGTTTGACTGGATGGTTTCCATGGAGAAAACAGGCCTACATGCTGTCAACAACATACAATATGTATGAGTCCTTGACCATATGCTAAAAGCCATCTGTTTGAATCATATGTGGTGTCTTATCTCAGGCTAGATTTAATTCAATAGCCCCTGAAGAGAAAGATAAGAGAATGTGACAGCAAGCTCTTCCGCTAATGGATGCAGCAGTAGCGCAAAGTACATTTGTTTTCATGTTTCAAACACTGGCAGGCTCTGTGAGGCTCTGTGCACTGATATCACACACTGAAGAGTCATTAAACAGCTCTGACAACAGTGTTTGCAGCAATACGTTTCTTTGTCACAGAACATAAGGACAGAACAAGATTTTTTTGTCAAAACAAACCAAGAAATATAAAACATTCAAGTCAAATATGATTAGTGTCTATTCCAGCTTTATGGTCACTTCCTTTTAACTATAGCAACACTGCTCCACTGTTCGTAAGTCCAGATATGAAAAGCAACCAGTTTGACAGTTTACACTGTAACATGAACTACAACAGCCAGTCACCAGTTTTCGCAAAATGGTGGGTGGTGGGAGGCAGACTGGTAAGTAAAGGTGTTCCTCATTAGCTGTGCAGGAAGTGAGAGTTCCTCCTTCAAATCCCTTGGAGTGCCCTACCAGGGAGTAATTAACGGACCGCAGTAATAACAGGGCGACACGGAGAGAAATGGACCGCTTCAGAGCGAGGGGCAGGCTACGGAGGAACCATCTGCCGGCTGGTAAGGGCGGGCGTGTTGGAAAAAACTGAATCAAGATCCTCACGGAAGTCAAATTCCACGCCAGCACCGAACCCTCTCACGAAGGGTACCGTGGCCTGTTCTCTGATCAGTCATCTGCTTTAAAATATGTGCATGCTGTTGGAGAATATATTTATTATCTTCTAAAATATATGTAAAATCCAAATAAGCATTTTTCACCCAAGGACTTTTGAAAGCACACAGTACAGTGTACGGTATATAGCACATTTATAAATTATGCTTTGTAGGACCAAACACTTCCACAAACATCGATGATATTTTCTCAGCACAAATATAAGCTTAGGCCCCTTTGAAAGCAGGCACTGTCCAAAATACTTCAGAAGATAACTTTGCTCAGAGGGCTTTACAAAGGAACCTTGCAAGTGAATATTATTCCATCCAGTGAACCTTCAGCAATATTACCATGCCAAAGAGATAGAGAAGGATTTCTCCAATTATTTGCTCTCTGGTACCATGCTGAGCTAAAACCCCTCTATGTCTTACACCTGCCAGCACAGGGATAGCCTGTAGTCATGTGGGAAAATGGACCAAGACTGCTTAAAATGCATTATGGGGTTTCAGGGATTGAAGTCTATTTCAAATCAGTCCAAGTTAACTAAGCACATTAGCCGAGCTGTAATGGTGTAACAGCCATTTTCCATTCTGTGTTCATATTCCTGAAGGCTAAAACTCAATTGTGCGTCTGATGCCGTATTAAGTGATAGAAAAAAAGGCAATTACATTTTAATTTTACAGAAACCAAAGTCAAAAGTGGTGCCTGACTGTAGTTTTGCCCTGAAGTCCTTGTTCAGTAAACCTCCATATTCAACCTGAAAAGTTGAGCAATGTGTCAAACAGAACAACCAGTAAGGACCTGGCAGATACTGCATGCTCAAATAGACAAATGGAGTCATGCAACCAGGCTGAGTCTGCTTACTACATGGAGAGAGACAAACAGACACAGAGGGAAAGATTTCACTTTACCATAAAAACAAGAGATTTTGGAGCTGGGTGCTTGGTGGCCCTGTGTTTCAAGTACACACACACACACAGACACGCAAGGGATCACAAACACTATATTTGATTCAATTCACAGAACACATAGGATTGTAGCCAAATACAAGGCTATTTGACTCATGGATTCAGCAAGTCACTAAACTGCCTTCAAGCATTTGAAGGATCTTGTTGACTTGGTTACTCCTTAGCCATTTAATTTAAAAAGAAACTGCCCTTAGAACAAATTGAGCATCACAATTGCACACGATCAATCTTTTCAGAACCAAAATGAAAATGGGCTCCCACTGTGAGTTGATATATGATTATTTATCTGAAGTAGCATCACACCTTTCATAACACTAATTCCTTACAATGTTGCTGTACTGTGTAGCTCACCACAACTATTGTTTTCCTTGTTATAAGTAAAACAAATCCAACCAAAAAACAACAATGTGTTGTGTGTCCCTAATAAAGAATTTAACCAGCACAAGATCCTTGTCGTTGCGCACAGGTGATGTTCTGCGCCCATCAAGAACTTTCAGGCTTGCAGGCTTCATACACTGCATACAGCACTGATCAGGGTTTTTATTTTTGCAATAGGATGCTAAGAAAGGCCATATTTAAATGTCTGATGTAGACTCATCTCCTGTACTTCAAAGCCTTATTGATCACACAATGCCATAGTGTCAGAAGTAAAAACAGTCCAGAGATTTTAAAAAGGCAGTTGTTACTGCAGTATTGTTAATGGTAAAAAGCTGCATAAGTCAAATCTGACAATGTGGTGTACAGTCAGAAATGTAAACTGTAAAAGAATTCTGACAGCACAATAACCGCTAATGAGCAGTGAATTCATACATGTCCTCAGATAAATTAATTCACAAGATTTGCTTTCAGCCTTATTAAAAGCTTCAAAATCATGGATGGAAAAATTTATGGCTCAGCGCTGTAAAAATGGGAAGGGGGAAAAAAGCAATTCAAGACAAATGACTAGGCAGTAAACCCCTAAAGCGCTTGTACCTAAAAGCATTATCATTACCACTCTGTTATGTGATAAAATTTAGTTCATGATTAATTGATTCATCAATATGCGGTTTCTTTTACCTATAGGAATATACACTCAGACCACTTTATTATTTGACTTTCTTTCTTTTTTTTTTACTTATTGGTCTTCGGCTGCTGTAGCCTATCCACTTAGAGGTTTGACACGATGTGTGTTCAGAGATGCTCTTCCGCATACCACTGTTGTAGTGTGTGGTTATTTGTGTTACTGTCACCTTCCTGTCAGCTTCGAACAGTCAGGCCCTGCTCCTCTGACCTCGCTCTTTAACAATGTGTTTCTGCCCGCAGAACTATTGCTCACTGAATGTTTTTTGTTTTGCGCGTTGTGTGTGAAAATCACAGGAGATCAGCAGTTTCTGAGATACTCAAACAATTATTCCATGGTCAAAGTCTACATCACATTTCTTCCCAATTCTAACGTTAGGTCCGAACAACAGCTGAACCTCTTGACCATGTCTGCCTGCTTTTATGCATTTAGTTGCTGTCACATGATCGGTTGATTAAATATTAACAAGCAGGTCTACTGGTCTACGTAATAAATTGCTCAATGAGTGTATGTGATGTATGCATTTAATCAAGCCATTATCTGGTGCACATCATACGTGCGAATACAATTCTTTTTGCGATCATCTGCGCTTTAGAACAACCAGCTGAGATTTGAATGATTTATTTATTAGCTGCTCCTTACAAATTCAAAGCACACAAACGTAGTTACTTAAATCTATAAATCCAGGGGCATTTGAGAAGGTTTATTTTCCTGAATAAAAGTATAAAATCCCCAAAGACGCTGCATGCATATTGCATTGTGTGTGGTAGACAGGATACTAAAAAATAATATCTGGAGAAACCCTCAAACATTTCAGTTCTGAATGATAGTGCTGTAAATTATAGGTATACCATAATAGTTACTAAAGTTGTGATATTATTTGTATAACCAATATAGTATGCAGTATGTTAATAAAAAAATGAATACATGCATACACATCAGCCAAACTCTTCGCTATTTAAACTGTACCAGACCCTTCTTTTCACAATGTATATGTTATCCTCCTCTCCCCGAGCTCACAGTAAAGCAGTTCATGAAAACAAACTGCAGGGTTGCAGCGGAGCATGACTGTTAGGGAGCAGTGCCAAGGGTGCAGGTTCAGTTCCCAGGTGGGCTACTGCAGACACACCCCTGAGCACGGTACCTGACCCGAATTACTGAACAGCGTCAGTGTATATCCAGCTGTACAATGTCCAGTATACACCTCTGATAACAGCATCTGCTAAGTGTGTAAAAATTAGTGTAATTCATCCACAAGCTGGGATTTGTAAGTTATGGAAAAGGTGAACATATTCATTACCTCATGGCTGACAGTTACATTAGAAAGCAAGCAGTGAGCGTTGCCCACATCTCATTCTGAGAACATTGTTAAAAATGTTCCTCTCCATTTCCAAAATTACAGAAGGAGCCTTCAGCTCTGTCCGTGCCCTTCAAAGCCTGGATGAAATATCCATTTTAACTCTTCTACCTCGTGGGTAAATCACTCCCTTATGTTTCAGGAGTCCCTTTCCCTCCAGAAGGCCGGATCTGTCTTCACTGCCCAGATACCGGGAGCAAAGCCGCAGTCCCGGCTTTCCCGCTGGGAACGGCTCGCAGCGACCCAGGCAGCGACTGAAACGCCTCCCGTCAGGACCTCCATTAAGTGTTTCTTTACGGGATTAAAGCCCTCTTAATATACAAAAAGGTACTCGAGATCAAGAACTTTGACGACGTGCCTGACAAATTCCAATTTCCTTTCTCTGCACAGCTTTCGCACTGCGTTACAGATTTATCCGTCACGGCTACTGTTCAGAATAAAAGAACGTAATTTGAGGCAATTTGTTACGGATGAACGGGTTTGTGCACGTCTGCGCACACAGACACACGAGAACTGTCATTTACACAGCCATGCACTTATTCCTCCGCAAATCTAAGGTGTCGAAAGAGGGCTTGCAAATGCGAACACAAACAACCTGTCGCTACAGTACTCCGCTGTGTAATGGAACAGGACAGTGAAGAATACTGTACTGTGGCACTACTGTTCAGCTGGGATGTGTGGAGAGACTGTAGACAAACAAATCGGTGCATAAACAAACAGCGCAGAGAAAAGGAGGAGGAGTGAATGCTGTTACCGCATTCAGGAGAAACCAGGCCTGAGTTAGGCCTTCTGTGGTGGGAAGTTCAAGCAAGTCAGACCAGAGAGAGGCCAGCACTGGGAGGGCCCAATATCAAACATCCATCTTCACATGGCTTTATGTATAAATACAGACCAAGAGAGCATGATTCCGCAGGACGTATTGGGACACACTGTCAGATAGCACCGAGTAAAATATAGAATTCCGTTTGGATTCAAATGGGGAAAATGTGAGAAAAAAAACTGAATCTAGCAGAATTCCAAGCGGTGAGCCCAGGGAAAAGGGAATGTCACCAAGTTGTAAACACTTCCTCTCAGGAAGGGAGCACTTCCTTAATCCTGAAATGGCCCACTTGGCCATTATTTTCCACGAGCAGAAGTAAACACTGGCTGCCTCTCGTCTCAAAGAAAATTATTCCTCCTGTGTCCCTCAACTACAAAGTTCTTGCCAGGGAAGGAGACCATACATTAAGGCAGAGATAGACAAGAGATTTCAGCTTCATGAAGCTAACACTGACCTTTTCTTATCTCCTGTAGCAATGAATACACAGAATTAAGCCGAACTGCAAAAACGAAACGGAACCGAATACATTACTTTGTATGTAAAATAAAGAAATAAAGAAACAAGGAAATAAAAATGATGCAAATTTTCCAAAGAAGCAGCTATTGTATGTTTTCTATTAAATGCAAAATGCAAATATCAGTCAAAGACATGCTAGCAGTGCAGTCCTCCCACACAATGACTAAGGGAGCACAGCGGAAAAGAAAGAAGAGCCCCAGGTTTTCAGTGGCCTCCGCACACATGCCCACTGCTGATGTTACAGAGGGATGAGTCAGTAAATGTTCTATGCTCAATTAGGAATTAAGCAATAGTAACAAATAGGGGCATGTCACAAGTTGTGGTTATAACAGAAGGACTTGCCTCTGGAAAGAAGAATTTAACGTACACAAATTATGACTGGGTTTAAATCAACGAAGCTTCTCTCGAATATCAGTTCAGAGTTATGTACAGACCTGGCGGGTGCAGCCAGTGAGTCTGACAGGTTTGCATACACGTCCCCTGAAATATGAGAAAACGGGGAAGAACATGAGGCTGAAATCTGAATGGAAGACTGAGGAAAACTCTCCAAGCTCCTCTCACCTCTACGTCTGATGGACGCAAATGCACATCCAGACAAACCCTCTATATCAGAGGTGGTTTTCATGCCAACTGCTGGTCTTAATTATTTAATTGGCTCTAACATTTATGCCATCTGACATTTTAGCTACATTTCTTGATGAATGCATGAATAACAGTCAAAGAATTGTGTCCCTGTATGAAATGGTTTTACTGTGATCTAATCTCAGTGAACTAGTGTTGGTGTATACGGCCAATTAGCTCATTTAGCCAGAGAAATCGGTGGGAAAAAAACCTGCATACACACCGGCCCTCCAGGACTGGAATTGCCCACCCGTGCTCTATATCATCCAGTGTCAGAACAGAGCCAAGCAGCGTAAGCTAATCTAGCACAGCCCACCCGAGAACACGGTTCCCGGCAGTATAACTCCTCAGTGATTGAAGGCGCTAACGAGCTAGTACCACTAGCAAAAGCACAGATCTCACACTTTTGACCCATATCAGTCGGCCATAATAGGCTTCTGCTGTAACTTTGTTAAAAAGGGAGCCCGAAACAGCCAGTGTGCATTGTCTAGGAGCACTCTCGTGCTTACACAGCAGACAGGAAAAATGGGATCAAGGTGTTGCTTTGGGACAGGAATTGATTATCCCAATTAGAGAGCTCTGCATTCAGAGACAAAACCACGCCAACATTTACCAGCGAGGCAGCTAAAAATACCTAACCTTCCTGCGGCCTTAACATACGCGCGTGAGATGTCATAGGACCTAAGGACTCTTTTCTACCCCTTTTAATCAGCCTGTAATGGTCTGGTTTCCCAGCCATGGTTTCCTCTGGCTGGCAGCACTTTACTTTGTCATTAAATAAAACAGTGCCATGTGTCTACTGGCACTCTCAGCGCACTGACCAGCACAGCTTTCTTACTGGCAGGCAGTGATTAGCCAGGGACGGAAGGAGAACACTTCACGTAATGCAGTGCCTCAAAAGACAAAGAATTTAGTCCAGTCTAAAGCTGTAGAATGTGACAGAATAAAGGCCTAAATGGTACAATCACGCTCACACACATACACATTATCACGCGCGCACGCACGCACGCACGCACTCAGTTACAGTAAAAACAAGCCAGGAATTAGATGCTTTAAACTCCAAACAGCATGTGCAGCCAAAATTTCCGAGCTAAATACCTTTCCCAGGTCAACCTCATCTTCCTGCAGCAATGCCGTTCTGACATCACTAAGATAATGAGCTGGAACATTTAAAAAGAAAACTTACACAGGCAGTATTGGCACACTGCTCAAACTGTCAAATTCCTTCCTCAAAGGAGGACTTTCCAAATCAGATCGGTTTGGATAGCCAAGCACTACGGAAGTAAATAACTAAATATTTGGTCAATGGATACTGGTTTACTCTACTGGAATAGGATCTGGATACTCTTTAACAGTAGGTTAGAAAGTAAAAAAGTTAATGTTAAAATTACACCAATATGGATTGTTTTGTTCACCCAACACTGGGTTGATATGAGTTTTAACTTCGGCTACAGAATTCAACGTGAATAAGAATGGTATGGAAATGAACTAAACACTTTTTATTATTTATTTATGATTCACATTTGCATTATTCCTGTTTTACATTTCATCTGAATATCCGGATATTCATTTACATCTAGAGAGGACACAGGGTTCTCTATGGAACCACAAAGACTGTGAGAAAGTTTATAAAAACACATGATTTCATAAAACCGATATCACATGCACATTTCAGACCCATTGTGTCAATATTATAAAAAATGTAAGCTTTCGTTGCACATTTAGAAGACCTAAAAACAGACAGATGTTCTTTACTGCAAATTAATGGGTTGTTCTTACATTGGAGGTTCAAAAGTCAGAAAAATAAAATAAAACTAGAAATATTCAAAGCATGCAATTTCTTGTCTGCAGATGCTGTTCTGCTAAAAAGCTGCTTGCTGGCTGCTGAAAGCTAAATTAAGAGGGCCACTTCCAACACTGTTCTGACATTTAGCAGAAGTGCTTATTAAACCCCACAGGTTTAATTGGATGCTAATAAGGGGGGATGTGCAATATCCATCAGTCTAGCTCGATGCCTTGAAAGAAAAATATTACAGCAATTTCATGTATATGCCGACATGTATATGCATTCAATCCTCCCAGCAGACTGTGGTCCCTGTGGAGAACAAAGGCCTTGCATGGATACACTAAACACTTAGCCCCTCACCTTAGACCTGAAACATTATTTTTCAAACTGAAACCTTTCAAAGACAGACCATGGGATTGTGGAAAAAATTAACTGGCAAATAGGTTATTCCTGCATTCAATGCTTTGGAAGTGGTGCCCTGTGCTCTCATAGGTAAAGACAAGACTCACACATATCACAGAAATAAGCCTGATTATATTATAAAATCATCAGGAGAAAAAGAAAAGTGACAAAATTGATTCAACTCAGACCTCCTATGTAAGAGTGACCTCGAAGTTACCATTCACAAATATACTGACAGAGCCCTAGCAAGAAGATTACATTTGACAAACAAAGAATAAAGCTATTAACATAAAACTGCACGACTAACCTTAGAATAAATGAAATACAAAGACAAAGGATAACATGGCGAATAAGAGCAATCGGTCCATTTAGAGGACTCAATAAATTGATAGTTCAAATGGATCAGTATCTGAAAAGGCAATAAAAAAAATATTATGGAAATTCATTTTTTACCATCTCTGCCATTTGTCTTTTGTGAATATATAGCATACTCCTGGGTTTTAAGTGCTTTTTGTTTTCACCTCTAAGTAATTCAATGAGTGGAACACACAGTATACAACAGACATAACATAATCTTCTCAAATGTTCAACTGTAACTCTGTATCTAGTTCCCCGTAGTAAGCTTTGCCAAAAGCGGAAATGTACAAATCTCTATGCAGCAACTCTAACAGATACTCACGCCTCAGTAGGCTGCAGATAACAGCGTTAAGAGTATCTACAAACGGAGTGCTATGATGGATGATTAGCTAGTCATTGTCCTTTAAGGAGGCCACAATCAAATGCTCGTCTGTAATGGCACTGATGTTATACAACCATCAGGCTTGCTGATGACTATATAGGCCTGACACACGCTGGAGCTAAAGCGGACTGACCCAACAGCAGCTGCTCCTCTCTGCCATTGCCTGCTCTTCTGGGGCCTGTCCAAAGCTGTGGTTTTCCCAAAATAACTCCCGCACTGCTTCCATGTAGGGATGGAGAATCGGGCTTCGTCAAATCAAAAAATGGGTGGATTAGCATGTAAGTCACTCAGGGATTTGAACCCATGCCCAAATCATCAACCCCCCCTCCTGCATCCGACTCTTCTGTTTTCAGCTCCAGTGCAGATGGAAGCAGAAGTTATGTAACTCTTTGGCATTTATTCAACCATACATGGTTTATTAATTTTGTAGATCTGAGCTCACTAAATTGTGTATGTAAAGAGAAACCAAAACAAATTTGGTACAGTACAAGGCGATATTGACTGAATCCATGTTGACCAACACTTTCGGGTAAAGCTGAGACAATTCACCATTACAAAGACACTCAGGCACCAAGTAAAAAAAGGTATTTTGGTTCCAGATGTGCATCTTAGCAGAGGAGCAAGAGAGAAAAGATACACTATCAATACACCATTACGAAAGTGAGATTCACATAACCTAAATTAATTATCACTTGGTATCCAGAAGGGCTCCTAGCACTAACAAAAGTTTTCTCCGGTCAAGCAAACCATAAACACAAGCATGCTCCAATTCTATTGAGGATGTGACTGGTTCAACATTGGGTTTTCTGCATTTGCGAGTTCATCCTCTTCATGTTTTACTTTTAATCCATCTATTCTGGTAAAATGTTGGAGTAGCTCAAAGTAGCTCAATGTAAACTGTTGGAGTAGCTCAAAGTAGTTATCCATACGACAGGCTAATCATCCACCATAACTCACTGTACCATAAGTGCCTTACTAGCAAAAAGGAGAACTTCTTAAATCAATGCAAGCCCTTTCATCCGCGAAAAAAAAATGTGTGCTGTGCTGTTATTTCACAGTTCCCATCATGCAATAGGTGAAACGGTAAAACCACCGCAGGTGGCTCGCCCCGTTTTTAGATCGCTGCGTATTACACAACCCGGTCAAAGAATCCAATGAAGGCAGCCGCAGGGTCCGTTTCCCCTGCACAAACCATTTCAACAGCTGGAGAGGATAATGAACTTACGAAGCAATGCTGAAGGACTGCTCGGACGTGATGAAGCAGGCGTCGGAGAAGCAGTTACATAATTAGCACCCGTTGCTGAAGTAGCCCTATCAAAACGTCAATACGGGCGCTGAAGAAACGGGAGAGTGGCGTGGCAAAAATAAAAAGGCTGTAGGCTGGCCTTCTCTGGTCATAGCCATTCAAAATTGAGCCTTGTGTGCCCTCACAATTTAGCAGCCTGTTAGCTGTTCGATAAAAAATTACATTCTCCATAAAAGTGCAGCTGCCAATGTTAGCATATTTGGCCATTGACATCCATATCGAGCACAGCCATTTTAAATGCTTCTGAATGTGATGAGAATAAATCAAGTGTTGATATTTCTTTGAGGTTGTTGAGACATCCATCTTGTCAAAATAACAATATCAGTAACCACAACAAAGCATGATATTTCCTGATTCCTTATTCAAAAAGGAAGTGTTTAGTTACTGAATGAGCTATAATATCCACTGACATTCCTTTCTCAGCTCATTCACTGTCGGTGTCACTTTCACCTTGTTTTACCAGAAATCAGATGTTAGGGTGTATCAAAAGATGAACTTCACAGATAAACAACAGGCAACTTCTCAAGGCAATGTCAACTGCATCACTCGCTGCCAGTATGATTCTGATTGAAGCTCAGTCCACAAAGTGTTCTGGTCAAAGAAAACTAAATTTTATGCATTTCCATATGCTTTTTTTCAGTTGGGCACAACAGTCCCCTGAATGTCACCAAGGAATGCTCGCAGTAAGCAAATGCAGGTATTGCAGCCTAAAGTGAGATGCAAAAAGAAACATCTCAGCAGAATCTATGATATATAACAACTAGGTGGAAGTGAAACATTATTTATCGGTCCCTGCCAGTGACTAGCCTGACTGACTGACTGAGTCCCACTGACTGAGTGACTCTAAGACTAATTGCAATTGCAGACTGAATGCAATTTATTAGTTACACTGTCTTGATTGATTCATTGATTCTACCCCAGATTTCCCCCCAGAACAGCCAAACTGAAAGTGTGCAACTGCAGGAGCTCTGGGGAACGTGCTCATTTCTGACAGCTCACCCACTCAAACCACGCCTCAGTTCCAGCCAAGGATCACAACTGCAGCGCCTGTGCCCCTCACACCCTGAGGCGGGGGTTAGAACGAGGCAGAAGAAGTAACACACTTTTATGGGTTGGAGGTCATGGTGACAGAAATTATGTAGTGCAACAGAAATGCATGTAAAAGGGTAGAATTGTGCCAGTGTTCAATATTGGACTGTGTTCTGACAGGACCTTGCTTTCAAAGCTCCCGTGATCGCACTTGTCATGGTGAGTCAAGTTAGCAAATAGAAATGAAGAAACTTCTGGACGTGGTGACTGGTAACGGTGAGTAGCCTGCATGAGTTATGCAGCTAGGGTGTTGCCTGCATTGGGCAATAGCCTACTTTTGCACCCCTTCTCAAAAGCGTAGGTGTACTTCCTGGATCGTCTCCTCCTCTTTGCATAGATATCGGCCTATGGCAAAGCAGCAATATCACGACACAGAATCCCGTGCATTCCTGGATTGGTTAATCAGATTACCCTATTTCTAAAAAGGCACAGGGACGCGCTCAAATGATTCAAATGATCTTTTGAACTGTGCACCTTGGCGGACAGTTAGAGGTTCAGAGTAATATGTGATTAGCGAATAGATCCAATGCATCCTTGCTTTAGGGATAGCTTAAAGTGAGCTATTTAGTCTATCATGTTCTGGAAGCACATTTAAATCAGTCTGTGTAATTATATGTGCAATAAGTTACATTTAGCAAACCAAGCGGTACGGACAAGAACTATATATTTTCCAGTAGAAATGAACAATGTAAAAGGGAGAAGTGTGAGAACAAAGGCAGGCTAATGTTCGTTTTAAGGCAGAGGAATAACCCCTCATATACTATACGGCACCTGCACGTCGGATACGTTTTGTGGAATTAATGTATCGCTCTATTCCATACGTCGCCTTCAAGCACGATCAACTTCAGGCTATTTTAGTATCTGTATAAAATCAGAAATTAACAGAAAATCAGAACTAACTGTAGTCTACACATATGTCTTGGTTGGAATGGACTCGTGTTTTCAAGTGATATTTGCCAACCGATACCAGGCGTGGAAGTGTCTGACGCTAATTTGATTCCCACTCTTAAGGAACTGACTAAAACGAACGTTTTGCCATTCTCCGTTTGTTTGTTTCTTAAAACTAAATTATGGCACTGGATATTTAGTAAACTAGGCGTAGACTAGCGTAGGTTACTCACTTCGGCTCATTACATGCAAGTATGTATTTCACGTGTCCGACTTGACTAGTCTAAATGCTTAGCTATAGCCTACTCAACTTTTCTCACTAACCTTACAGACTCTCTGAAACTTTAAACGGCTACATTGTTGTTACACAATCTACACAGTTGCACGCGTGTTCACGCTGCACGTACATTAAGCCTTACCTTTTCTTGTTTGTTTTCCTTCTCAGCGGGAGGGGAAGTGGGAGATTTCACGTTCACAGCAGAAACAGCTGTAGCTGGTATTATGCCACTGCCTGGAACAGAATTGCTTTTCTCGATCGTTTCTACCTTGATAAGACGGTGCTTTGGTGACACGTATTTCATATCCGGCGACCCTAAAGAACTCAAACCTGTTGAGAGCGAAACGTTTCCACCTCCTGTGTAAGGGTCCTCGAAATCCATTTCTTTCTGTAGTTTGTAAGCTGCGAGAATGTCCGGCTGTGCGGGACTCGGGTAGTGACAAGTGGCCGCAGAGCTTGGCTGGTGGTTGCCTGACACAGCGGAGAGGCAATTCCTGTAGTCCGGCTTTGGTGGAGCCGGTGGTGGCGCTTTGGTGGTTTTGAACCCTAGGTGTTCCTTGAACCATTTGGCCATGCTGCCAGCGCATCGCTTACAAGTCAGTTTTGAAATTTCGATCCACTTTTCCAGTCCTAAGTCCTCATCTCCTCCCCGCGTCCGGATCTTTGGCTCTCCCCGACGAGAAGTATTGACTATTTATTTAGGTCAGTTCCTCTTTATGCTGTCTCCGCCGCTCAGGAGTCTTCGGAGCTGAAATCTTGTCCAACTACTCCAACTAAATTGCAAATGCAGTCGTAGTAGCTACTGTACACTTGAGCACACTCGCAACGCTAAGCAATATGGGAGAGCTGGCAGCTGGGTATTTAAAGTCATCCACTCTGTCTACTTACCTGGGAACGCTCACTGCCACCTACTGGACCAATATGTTAATTTAACAGACTCGGACAAAAAACTGATTCCAGTTCACATCCATTATTCATTTATTCTAGTAATCTCATATACTATATGCGATTTTTGTGTGTCTGTGTTAAATCACAATACAGCTAATTATACATTAGACAACAGATACTATATAAATGGAGGTATTTTTATTATTTTGAACCTTTTACATGGGGGGGGGGGGGGGGGGGGGAATAGAGGACAAGCACTCACAACACTCCATACATACACAAGAAATTCAGAAAAAGGATAGAAATGACATAATTCAATAATTTACAAAATTGTATCAAACTAAAATTCTTGCTATCTTTAAACTAATGACAATGGCAGTCCAGCTGTTGTCTCCCCTGTCCTAAGAGTTGTATTGGATGACCTATTAAGTCTGGCCGAGGTTACTGATACAAATAATTAATGTTTTCCATGTCTCAAGAGCAGTCTTTCCTAGTCTTGTCCTACAAGGAGGGCACTTGTCCTAGTCTAAGTTCTGCCTCAGGAGAAAAAAATGTAATTGTGTGATAAGCATTCTGTCAGACTCTACCTTACATACTTAAATGATTCAATATTTTCAAGTTTGACAGCATCCTTTTACTGCAATACACAATACAGTCAGGGGCGGATGTGTCAGCCAACGTGCAGTGTGAGCTGAGACACATTCATCTCGTCATGTCCATTTTCCTTGCTGAAATGATCATCGGAATTGCAAATGACCACGAGCAGCAAGAAAAGTTGCAGTGATTACGGTGCCACAAATCCTTCATCTAACAAACACGGCATGCAGATTAGTCTATTTGCATGCAATGGTTTCCTATACTGTTGTTGGCATATCTCAACTTTGAAGCAATATACTTCAAATTCAAAATGCAGCTTGTGGGATGCACCATTTTGGTGAAAATGTAGACCCTTTAAGAGATATTTTGTCAGTATGCATGAGATAACGATATTGCCATGCCTAGAGTAGTTTTCCATTTGAAATAAAACATGCTGATGACACTGACTGTGTATTGGACACTGGGAGAGAAATATGGCTTGAAAACACTTCACAGCGATACACACACATTTCACTCCAAGGTCACCCACACATAATTCAGGCCTCAGAGCCATGTGGTAAAGGCTAATTGACTTTGAAATCTACAAAGGTAGACTGACGTCAGTGCTTTTTCTTACAGGCATACACAGAGCCAGACTTGGGCAGATGTGGACAACAGCCAGGCTGTGGCACACAGACTTTATATGATGCAATAAATCTTCATCTCTAAGAAGAGCACATGGTGCATTTTTAGTGATGGTCACCCTAACAAGGCCATGGGAAGAAGCATTGCATGAATACATTTTGGATCAAGATTCTTTTTCCTTTTTTATGGACAAACATGCAAGCAGGGACACACAAATCCATACACATTTCACTTAAACAGCAGTAGTGGCTCCTGATCAATCACATGCTAATTACAGTTATAACTAAAAAAGCTATTAGATTAGATGTTGTATTGTTGTACTCTGGGTATTCTAGCTGCCAACCGTGGTATGCTATTTCAGAAGTTGATGTATTCTTCAAGGGGTCCAACTGTATCTGTATGGTCAGGCTAGGACTCGGAACTGTGCTGTCCTCTAGGGTCCTCTTCACACTTGTTCCTGTGTTTGAACTGCACTTCGTTGTACGTCGCTCTGGATAAGAGCATCTGCTAAATGCCTTGTAATGTAATGTAAAAAGAAAAGCATTTACAAATAAAGTTCCAGGGAAGTGAAGAATTAGTATAAGTGCTAAAAAAGGTTGGAGGACTCAAGCTCTTGCCAAATTCTGAATTTGTTAAGATGATACAGGAGCTACTAACTTACAGTTGTTGTTTCTATGCCTGACTCAATCTATCCAAACTCAAGTACACCATGTGATTCAGGCTGCCGTTGTTTACTTTCACAAGCATTTATGCAGTCTGCACCATCACAGGAACCACAGAGTCCCCCGTTTAGCTAGTGCACTGCTGAAGGGAGGGAGTCTAAACATGCAATTGTGCATGCTCATTTAATTTCCATCTATCTTGGCATGACTGTCATCTCTCCATGTTAACAAATTGTTCAATTACTTCACAATGTATTCCAGTTGAACGTAAGGACGTCAGAAATCCAGTTATTTCCAGAGGAGATGGGGCAACCCATCTTATCGATGAACAACAGAAAAGAAAACTTTGGTTTCAGCTGAAACAATACTGACATTTACAATTCCCTCACCATTTTGGTAATAGAAAGCTTATTTTTGAAACAAGCACGTTTTTTAATTACAGAAGCATCATGAATGCAGCTGTTCCCCAAATGTATTCTTGTAGCTCACATCCCCATAGACTCTCCCCAGAAAGGGAATGAGAGCTGTGTAGAGTCTCTCACTTTTTATTTTTTCAGTTTTTTAAATTTATTTCAATGGCATTTCATGAGTATATACTGCTACACTCAACAAGATAAACTAACAACCAAAGCAATAAAGCTTTGCTGGAGCGTAAGATTAAAAGCGCTGAAATAAGATAATACAGGGAGCTTGGTCTACAGATAGCCCACATGGATTCATGCTGACTTCATTGCAGTCAAATCCATTATTTACAGTAGAGGGCTATGATTTGTCAAGATGTTTGCAGTATTTTATGTTCGACAAATGCATTTCCTTTATGATATTTATTAACCTATGAACAGCTGTAAAACATGTCCATTCTTTATATGTGCTGAAATGCCAATGGGCAGCAGTTTCTCAGCTTCTCAGACCGAATAAGACATCAAATATATGCAATATGCATCAACATCATGAGCGCTCTGATATATTGCTGCATAAATCAAGGCACACAATGGCAGTGATGCTGGAAACTAAGAAAAAAAATGGAAATTAAACATATTTTTTCTTCTCATAAGTTATATATGATGTGTTCATCAGTTATATAATTAAAAAATATTCATCAAATTGACAAAAGATCAACAGCAATTTAAAGGTTAATTACATTTCATACAAAGGGTGAGGTTTTAAAGTGCATCAGACAGTCCCACGGCTTTACCGACAGCCTCACAGAGCCTGCGGAGATGGCCAGGCTTAGGCAGAGAACACACCTCTGTTACAGATAGCTGCAGTCTCTGGGGAAGAAGTCCCGAACGCAGTTTAAATTACATTCCCCAGCAATGCACCAGCCACGGCCGTCAATCGGCATTCACAACCGGCATAAAGAAAACACCGCGGAAAACAAAACAATCAAAGTATTAGGGGAGATTAAAGCGCGTAAGCACCAAGCGAAGCAGAATTTGTCTCCTGAATCCCCGGCCACACGTCAATATTGCAGCGGGGCCACGCTTCAGTTTCTCATCTTTATTTGAGCCTGGGAGACTCGCGGCCTCCAGCGCTGGTTTGAGCGGCTCTGTTCCCCTCTCCTCAGGCACAGTGCTGGGGCCCCTTGCCTGTCATGTGCGGGGAAGCCGCTCATGCAGGAAGCAGAAGCAGGCACCGGCAGCCCCGGGAGGGGAAACCGAATGCAATATTTATGGCTCCCTGACCCTCGCAGGTGGGCAAGATTACCAGATTACCGCCGCGATTTGTGTGGATGCGTTTAATACCGTGGACTCGGGTGTAATATTCCAAAGACATTGAGTCGTTTCATCTCGGATCCAGAAGAGACAAACACCTGTTGTGTGCATTATGTTAGCCCTTTGAAAAAAAACACCTGGAAAACAAATGTTTGTGTGTTTGTCTGTATGGGTCTGTGTGTGTGTGTATGTGTATGCATATGTGCGTGTGTGTTTGTCTGTATGTGTATGTGTCTGTGTGTGTTTGTATGTGTATGTGTCTGTGCGTGTGTGTCTGTGTGTTTGTGTGTGTCTGTCTGTCTGTATGTGCATGTGTCTGTGCCTATATGTGTTTGGGTCTTTGATTAGGGGGTTGAGTCCCTGTCCTTCTTTTCAGTTCAACATTATTAGTTGTGTGTTATTAGATGGTGAAGGTTGCACTGTAAGTAGGTCCTGGGTTCAGATCTTTCTGTGAATGTGAATGGTGTGTGTGTCCTGTGATAGATATGCAGTCTGTCTAGGGTGTATTCCTGCCTCTTACCTAATGCATGATGGGATAGGCTCCAGCATCCCCCTGACCCTGAGCAGGAATAAGCAGGTTAGATAATGGATGGATGGAAAGATGGATTATTAGTTGTTTATTTTTGTTGACTGGGATCTGGAAGGTTTGTGGTTGAAGTCTTGGCATAGCCACGATAAGATCCATGCAGGCATTGGGCCCTGGAGCAAGGCCCTTAACCCTGCATTGCTCCAGGGGAGGATTGTCCTCTGCTTAGTCTAATCAACTGTAAGTCACTTTGGATAAAAGAGTAAGCTGTAACTGTAATGCAATAAGCCATGGTTTTCTTTGACTGCGAGAAAGAAACTTCTCCCTGCAACTTTTCCTCCTGCACTGGATTTTGATAAATTGTTATGAGAACACTACATCATCCTTGTATCATGGGAATTTCAGATTTATCACAGGTTGTAAACCCCTTACTCATCAAGGTCTACTGTATGATATGTTGGGGATGTCTTTCTTGGCAACCTGCAGAATATATATATATATATATATATATATATATATATATATATATATATATATATATATATATATATATATATTGAATAGCTATACTGGGTACTCTCCCATACCTTTGTACAATAAAAAGTTGAAATCAGAGTTCTTACAATATGAGTTCTGAATACTTTAAATTCTGGGTACCAAGAGCAGTGAGCAAAAGCTGGAATATATGTACACTCAGTGAGACTTCTGCTGCTGTAACCTATCCACTTAGTTATGGTGTGTTGTGTGTTCAGAGATGCTGTTCTGCATACCACTTTTGTAATGCGTGGTTATTCGCATTACAGTCACCTTCCTGTCAGCTTTGACCAGTCTGGCCCTTCTCCTCTGACGTCTCTCATTAGCAAGGTGTTTTTGCTCCCAGAATTGCTGCTCACTGGATGTTTTTTGTGATTTGCTTTTTTTGTGTAAAATTGTTATTGTGTCATTTGTGAATTTATAGTCCTTTATAGGCCTTCTTGTAAAAGGGATTCTATATATCAATGGGTTTCCTGGTTAATAGAGATTAAATATTACAAACAATACTCTATGTGGAACTGTCATGACTGGTTTCATATCAAAGTTGCAATATATATATCCAGTTTGTACGATCTGTACTCTGAGTCACTCTGCGTCAGGAGATGTGATCATAACACTGGGTTACTCTTGACCCACAGCAGTGCACCAGTCATAGTCAATGATGACCACCTCTCAGTGTGGTTTTCTGAGTCACAACTCTGCCATTGACCAAGAGTTTAGTCAAATGAATGTTCACTCGCAAGCAAACACAGGTCTTTTGAGTCATTCCCATGGCACAGCATTAAAGAGAATAAGCAGATTATGTACTCATAACAAAAAGGTCAAACATGCTCCTTTAAAGGGCTAAGAGTTAAAAGCAGATGTTTAATGTTAAAGTGAGACTACTTCAGTCACATTGTTAGTGTACTTCAGGTCTCAGTAGAAACATATGGCAAGTGGGCTACTCGTGTAATGACTTAATTCTAGCCAAGGGCATCGAGTCATTTTTGTAAACTTCAGGAAAAATCATAATTATGAAATTAGGATACTTGGCTTTATATTTCCTGTGGAATGAAACACATGTGATACGGTTTAATGACAATTAAAAGAAACAGCAAAATATAATAATCATCATCATCAACAGAAATTGCAAAGGGAGAAATACATAATACAATATTAAAATATTAAAATATTAAAAGAAAACCCAGTTCATCAGGCTCCAGTTCATCATTAAAGCCTGGAAAAAAATAGCTCTATGATACATTGATCATTTTATTCACATGTTTAAAAGCTATTTGCCTAGTTTTCCTATCTTGACAACAATTATTTACATGCAAATGTAGCAGCCACATTTCTGCAAGTGACATTTTCCAGGCGATTGTCTAGTGTCTGCAATCAGCAAGGACAGCGGTCAAATGCAGCAGTAATCCGCACTAGCATTCCCAGATACGGCGCACTGTGGATGTGAATTTAACATTCATTCAGGCTTTTCTTTTTCTTACAGAAATAATATGCTGTGCTTATGGTGTGCATCGTATATTCACTATTTAAAAAGTAGTGGAAGTTAAAGGCGTAGCCTGCAAGAGGTGGTTGTCATAGTCACCCATTGGGTGATTACTGAGGCAGCTCTGTGGGCCCAGTGACAGACCTGATCGGTGGGTTTACAGTGATGTAATCATACACAGTCTTGTTATAGCACTGGTACCTACCCACTTCATGAGTGCTTGTCATGTCTTCTGTAAATTTGTGAACACAACAAAGAAAACAGTCTTTTATTGTGCCCAACAATATTTTGAACCAAATATTAAATTATGAAGAGGAGCTGGGGGTCCTGCAGCCATGGAATTGTTAACTCAAGGCTCCAGCTTTTTTAATTATGTATTGATTTCTTGTTTCTGTTTTAATGTCCTAGGTTGATGACTCGGGAGGATCTTCATTAAATATCAATATTTCACTTGCCTTTTAATTATGTATTGATTTATTACTTGGGATTTGAACCTGCTATTTTTACTTGTCTGTGTGGCAATCAAGTCCAGAAAAATGCTTTCAGGATGAACTACCCTGCCATGCAAGACATTTTGTTTCAAAGTTACACTGAGCATTTTCTTTTTGAAGGGTTTTCCTCTTCAATAGGATTGGAAATATTTTTATTTTGTGTTATAATTGATTTGTGACATTTTGCATTGAGATATCAGTGCTCAACAGAAGTAGATGTGTAAACACACTGTGAACATTGAATGTGTCAATTAACATCTGAACCTTCATTCCCTACAAGGAATTTGGATTAAATGCATAATTGAAAGCAACTATGAAATTCATTAATAAATGTCAAAAATGTAATCAATTAAAGTACAACATGATCACCCATTCTTGTTTTCCTCAGAAATGCATGCATATGCAGTAGTTTGACAAAGCAGTCCACTGGGGAATATTTGAGAACATTTTAAGGCAGACGTGCACGTGTGCTTTTCATGTGCGGAAGCTTGCCTATTTTGCAGATTTTAAATGTGGCTAGACAAGTAGTCGGAGTGTTCACCAGTATACCTGAAGTTAAGCACATTTGCAGAAAGAATTAGACACAAGCCTATTTGATTCTAATGAAGTTCACCCAGGGGAAATTAAGGCAGCGTATTTTGCATGGCGATTGTGCTGCTACTTCGGAAACAAAGAAAGGGAAATAAGTTGCCAGAATCGTTTAAATTGACTGCGGGGCAGCGAGAGACGTGGCGCGATCAGCAGGCTGTGAATGACGGATACGGCGTTTCCTGCGGAATATGATGATGTGGGAAAGCAAATCTCAGGGACTCGGTAGATACGCGGACGTCTCGAGGATGATTAGATGCTGAAGATGATTGATGATTGGTGTACGATCCCGGGGTCTGAGGGGGACGTCCGGACCAGGCGGCTGCGGATGACTCAATCGGCTGTGGTGACTGCAGGGTCATTGTGTGCACGGTACTATTTAAACGCTCTATCGTGTGAAATGCACGCAGGTGATTCTACAGTCCTTGCTCCATTTACGACGCATGGTGAATCCCCTTTAATTTGGGTAAATGGGATCACAGCAGGGCTCCTAATTTGGTAAATGCACACATTTTAAGGAAGTAGGCAGGACTACCTATACGGATCTGGTAGTTAACAATTTGTTGGTATTCAATTCAAATGTAATTTAGACTAGTTTATATCAGACCATTGACCTGAAATGGTGGAAAGGTGATGCATTTATCTACATCCCAATGATTTCCAATGAAAATACCTGTTGGGACTTTAAACAGGAAAAACTGGAGTGAAAATCAGATGGCAAAGATAAAACAAGGAAAAGCTTAGATTATGGGTTGAGTGGAGACAAGCTGATAAAGAGATTTTACAGGAATATGTTCTTTGGACCACTTTGTTTTGTTTGTACTCCCCGGGCAAAATCAATATAGAAAATGTAGTTTAACCGAAATTGGTAATTAGATTCAAATTCAAATTCCCAGGGCAGCATCTGCCTCTGTGCCTCTATGCAAGACACTTAACCAGCATTTTTCTTTTTGTTTGTTTCCAGTTAAACAACCAATTGTTTATATGAATATAAAAAGTGCTGTGAGAGGTGCCTTGGATAAAGGTATCACAGAAATAATGTACATTTTAAAAAATGTATGCAAAAAATCAAATTGGCAAATTGGTAATTACAGTTGAGTGGAATCAGTGCAGCATGCACAGCTTTAGGCTAAAAGCTGGCAGCTCTGGGAGATGTGGATTAAATGGCGGGGGGAGTCAAATAAAAACTATCCTCATGGAAACCCATCACTAATATATCCCATAATTCACTGCCAGTCTGGGTACGCAGTGTGTGCCCCTGTCAGAGATGACATTTGTGTATAGCGCCGGGAAGCTCAGGAACAGACATTGACTAATGGCTGTTCCGCCTGACAGTGGAAAGCTAATGAATTTCACGTGCATGCCTGGACATTATGACAAGGTGAATTGATGGATTGACTGATTAAAAGATGCAGGCACGCACACACCATCTTGCCCTTCTCCATCTCTGGAGACTAAAACCTGATCTCCCCGCAGTGTTTGAGCAGTAGAACAAGGGACCCGTTGGAGAGACTGGACATGTTTGCATCTCACTCTCACTCTCCCCCCTCTCTTACTCTCTCACTCTCTCACTCTCTCCCACTCTCCCACTCTCTTATTCTCTCACTCTCTCTCCCACTCACTCACAGTGGGCAGACCTCTCCCCCATTTTCACAATCAGATGCACTCGCTTTTTCCTCCCAGAGAATCAGGGGCTAATTCAGCTGAGGAGAGGCCTTTTCAGAGACCTTGCAGCCCTTTATTTAGCAAGTCCTTTAAGCAAGTGTCCATTAAAGTGCTTTAGAGCAGCATTAGCTCAGAGTTCAACACAGCCTCGCAGTCAGAGAGCCGAGCGAGCCACCAAGCGCAGCTCCAAAGGGAGCTCATGCCAGTAAATTCCATATGTGTCAAGGACAAGCATTTTCTTGTGAAACACAATATCCATTGTGCTTGATATCGGCTTCCTGTGCAGCGCCTCTTAAACGAACCACATATCACACAGGACCATGCAAAGAATGATAATAATGTCATTACCGTTTCCTCCAAGCTATTGGCCATTGTCTGTGCAATGGCACTATAAAATTATTTTTAGTTCAACTACTACTACTTGAAGCGGTACACTGTACCACTATTCCAACAAATGCATGTTGAATGAACACCTTATACGCTCCTCTCTGCTTCTGGAAGACTGAAAACAGTCACCTCTTGATACAATCAAGTGGATCATATAAAATAAAAACTAAGTTTGTTCCATTTTATGTTCTAATTTAAATTGGTTTAAATGGCAGTCTATGAAGACCCAGTGAAGCAAAGACAAATTGACAATCCACCACACATTGCTTTAAATGTATACAGAAAACAAACAGTGAACTCCCTGTTAGCATATCAGATAAGAATATGCCAGTAGTAACAAATCCTACTCAAATTTTGTCTAAATACTCTGCATGTAATAATAAAAACCCTGTTTCTCAGAATAATTTTCAGTTCATTCGATAAAATAGTTCCTAGATTGCATAAAATCTATTCATACCAGATAATGTATTTGTAATTTTCTCTTCAGCATAATTAAAGGCAACTTCCCTTGAAGTCTGTGCATCCATGTACGCATCTAGCGCGCTGTGAATCTCACCGCCTCAGGTAAAAGTAAACAACATAAGAAAATATTTCTGCTAATTAAAAATGCTGTTTGTTTCAGTTTGGAAGTGAAGAAGAGAAGCAGAAGCTGAGTCTCTGAACATCCCCCCAGCCTACAGTCTCAAAGACTGGGCCAAAACCATGGAAAACGCGGGAGACACAAAGGGAATGGGAACTGTCAAAGCTGGTTTAAGCACACACATATTTGAAGTTATTGGGTCTCATTCATGAAACGTGAGCTGAACGAATTTCTGTGTAAAATGCGAGTAGAGGGAAATTTACGGGTTTTTGGCATTCATCAATATTTTAGTAGCTCCGATCTTTTCGTAGCTACTAACAAAATCTACACCTGCTGCTGACCACGCGTAGTGCTTGTGTAAATTCAAGAATGCACATAAATAATGCTTGTCACTATTGGAAATTTACGTTTTTATTCATATTGCGCTCTGTTATGTAAACAATACGCAGATGCCTTTGAAACACGTGATATGAACATGACAAACAATTAAAAATATAACACATTTAGTTAGTTAGTTGGCCATTAGCAGGTTTAAGATCCAGATTAGGTTCATGATTGTGAATTATCTATGTAAATCGACTCAATAGATTACACATTCTTTCTACATGTTGAATGATAATTAAAAAAAAAATATATATATATATACGAATATAGGCCAATAATAGGCTAAAATCACAAAAAGGATGTAAACAATTACCATATCTGGGTCACTCAGGTGGTGTCAATTCTAATTAAACTTCCCACAATATAAAAGGCCTTCAGTCTTAGTTAATGGTAACAATGGCTGACCTTGCGCTCTTGCATGATTTGGCGCAATTAAGACGCTGGAGAGAGAGGTATTTCAGGGATCGGGCAGATATGTTGGCTGAGAGTGATGAATGGTTGATTAGTCGTTTCCGACTACCAAGACCAATTCTGTTGCATTTATGCAACATTTTGGAGCCTAATCTGACAAGGCCAACAAGACACAGCCATGCCATCCCTGCACATCTACAGGTACTATCGGTGCTTGGTTTTCTAGCCACAGGGACCTTCCAGCGCGAGATAGGTGACAGGTCCGGCATTTCGCAACCAACCATGAGCCGCATCCTCCCTGCTGTGCTCAATGGTATTTTAAAACTAGTGCCAGAGTACATCACATTTCCCTATAACGCACAACGGCAGGTAGAAGTGATGCAGGGATTCAGTGCAATTGCGAACATGCCAGGTGTCATCGGTGCCATAGACTGCACACACGTACGCATCAAGGCTCCATCTGGTGATGCATTTGCTTACATAAACCGGAAAAACTTTCATTCCGTTAATGTGCAACTGATCTGTGATGCAAAGTGTGTGCTGTTAAACGTTGTGGCACGGTGGCCTGGTGGGACGCATGACGCATTTATCCTGCGTAATAGCGCAGTTGGCACGCGTTTGGAGGATGGAGCTGTGAGGAACGGCTGGCTCATTGGTAAGAATATAGCCTGCCTATACAATTGCATGTGTGTTTTATATATGGACTTACCCTCCTATATCCATAGGGGATAGGGGTTACCCACTGACGCCGTGGCTTATGACCCCACTGACCAACCCGCAGACACCACAGGAGCTGGCATACAATGAGGCGCACGCTGCTACTCGGGCCGTTGTGGAGCGCACAAACGGGGTCTTAAAGGCAAGATGGCTCTGCCTGGACAATAAAGGTGGTACCCTTCTGTATGCACCCGGGAAGGTGTGCAAAATTATATTAGCCTGCTGTGTCCTGCACAATGTGGCCATTAAACAGGGCCTTCCACTGCCTGAAGTCCCCAATGCAGAGGAACGACTGCCTCCGGAACCAGCTCTTGGGCCTCAAAATGCGCCTGCTATACAGACACGCCAGCGACTTGTAGAGCAATTTTAAGGTAAGTGTTGCTAAGACTGAATAAGCTGTGCACATTTTAGGCCGACAAGCTTTGCAAAAAGTTAGTTTCATTTGTATTTTGTTTTATATACAACATCCTGTTTCAGTAGGCTACCTCAGTTCATTTTCATGTCATGCTCTTTAAAATGCATACAAATAGGCTACATTTAATTATCAGAGTAAAAGAGAGTAGCTTGATTATCTTGTAGTAAAAACACAGACATCACACAATACTGACAACATAACACTTTATTTTTGAGGACGCAAAAGTGCCTTGCAGATTTCCTTCAAGCTGATGTTTATTTCTTGGAGGGACGTATTGATTTGGTTGACTGCTGCAAGTAGGCTTTCCTGATTCCTCAGGACCTCATCCGTAAGGACAGCCGGATCACCTCTTCGGCCTCGGTACCTGGGTGCAGCAGGAGCAGCAGCGGCGGCAGCAGGTGGTAGAGCCACATCCTGGGAGGAGCACTCGCCAGCTAGAAATGAGACCACATTTGTTTTTTTTCGTTTTATATGTGGCTCTTTTTTCATTTGAAAGAAACATTAAATAAATCTTATTTGAAAAATGTTAAAATTTACGTTGGCTGCAGACTGACTTATTTTTGCATTACGTTACATTACGTGGCATTTAGCAGACGCTCTTATCCAGAGCGACCTACAAAAAGTGCAAATCAAACAAGAACACGTGCAAAAGTGGACCTGAGAGGACAGTACAGTTCCGAGTACTAGTGTAAACATACAGAAATTCAGAACCCTTGAAGAGTTGTTTGGAGCGGTACAGTATAAAACAGAACTTTAGGCTATTAAGATTCAAATAATTTGAAGACGATGCATACAAAACTGCAGTGGGCTATATGTTATCCGTATCCTTTCTTGAAATGAATGTTAAATAGCTGTACATTCCGACACTGATATCCATTACGCCCCATATCGCACAATATAACATTACTGGTTTCCCGTTTCCACTTCATTCAATCCGAAGAGAAACCCCCACAAATGTTCTGTTTGTTTGGTGGGACTGTACGACCTAGGTTAAACTATACTAACCACTAAGCTATCAGTGATGGTTTTCAGAATGTATTACGATACAACAATTATCACCTTACCATCTGGGCTTGATGTTGTCTCCAGTGGAGGCATGTCGGCGTCTCCGTCAGGTAGAATTCCTGACAGAGAGGTCTCCCCAATAATGCCAGCGATGCGCTCGTCAGCAGGTGATATTTGTGCCCGTGAGCCTCCTCCTCCTGTGGCTGATGAATATTTGTTTTGTGCCCTTATGCGTTTCTTAGCCTCCAGTTTCATGTCAAACCATTTACGTTTAACCTCTGAAATAGTTCTATCTACAGAGGCAACATTGACGGCATCTGTCACCTCCTTCCAGGCCTTCGCTTTGCCTGTCCCTGTAACAACACCACTACTGACCGAACAAAATAAAATACTTTTTCTCGACTCAACTTCACCCAAGATTATTTCGATCTCCGCTTCGGAAAAGTTTTTTTTTCTTTCTCTCGCTTTCCTTCTTTGTGCCATGATGACTGACAGGTCGACTGGAGGCGTCTACACCTCCTTATATGGTAATCATTGTCTATTCATGGGCGGGGATTTATGCTAATTGCTGATTACCGGGAGCGCGCTTTCACTTTACGATGGATTGGCATTCATGATCATACACATGTGTTTACGATCAGATCTGGGTTTCCCGCGGCGTTCATGAATCCGGAGTAGGTTTTTAGTAGCGTGGGCGTTTATGTGCAAATCTGCACATAGACTTACTAACGTTTCATGAATGAGACCCACTGTCTTTAATCCTGGGCAGGTTTATCAAAGAGCATTATGGGGGGGTTACAGGTGGCAAAATGACATGAGTAAAATTGCCCATGCATGTGTTAAACGTTAATTTTGCAGCACTACATTACTGGAATAAAAGACTATATATTATAAAATCGATTTATAATAGATTTGCATTCCTAAAAATACATAATGTTTGACTGTTCAGTACTGCAACTGTTGTATTTCAAGAAACATGGCCATGGACATGATATGATGTTGAACATACAACAGTGATTTATCAGTATGTTTCCACTGCATGTCCTGTCTGTTCCTGTGATGCACCTGACCAGGAGGAATGGACAGATTGCACTCTTTTATTTCCCTCTCCAATTCATAATGTCCAGTCATCAAGAGTCTGAGGAAGACCTATGCAAGATAACATTGTATCATTCCAGGCACCCTACACCTGGGCAAAGCTAAATCCAATTACGCCTTGCCCTGTGGGGCTACAAGCCACAGACGGCACCGGAGGGGTCTGGATCAACGCACTAGCGCCTTAATAACATAAGCCACCCAGCAGGCCTGGAGTGTATTCTTGTAAGCGGGTTGCACATTAGACAAACACAAACAATACTCCTCCTGGCATTAATCTATTAGCGCATTGACACCGCTCCAGATTCAGCTGTTGTGACGTACGGACAGGGTTTTGTTGCCCTTGATAAAGGAGGCAATGGGCAGAGATTCAGCACTTATTTTTAGAGGGGATTCTTCAGGTTCAGTTCAGTTCAGAACAAGAGGACAAAAATGGAAATTGGCAAAGGAGAAATTCCATACAGATTTTTATTTCATGGGCCCCTCTGGTTTGGGAATTTCCCCCATCTTAATATATGAGTGGAAAAACACTAGCCCTTATGTTGTTTTTAATGAACCTATTCATCACTGGTGTCTGTGTCAGTTTCATAATCTCTCCTTGACTTCCTCCAAACTTTGATTTCATGTAAGCCAGACGTTAAAGCCTGCCACCATCCCAACACCCTCTTTAGGTGCCCCTTTTTGTGGCGCCTTAAGGGGTCTACAAAGGTCATCCAGCTAATAGCTGAGTGTAATTCATCATTCAACTCCTCTATAGTCAGTCCTTTAAATCTATTCGATAAATTATTTGTGTTATCCTCAGAGGGGCCCGTGAAGCCTCTTAATTTTTTCTCGGTATTGACGTCCATGCCATTTTCCTTATCTCTTTTACATTTTTCAATCTCCTCCTGCTCTTTGATTTCCCAATTATTTTCATTGTCTTTCTCATCCTGTTTTTTTAACCAGGCCTCGTGCTCCTCCCCTGTAGGAGCCAGCCCACACGTGTCAACCAAGTATGTTATCACATCTATCGTCTCCTTGAATGCAAAACTCCCTGGATCCCCAATTTTCCGTTCTGCGTGTTCAGCCCCTTCCATGGTCATGCTAGAACACATTCTACGCATGGCCTCAGTCAGGCCTTTTGCCTTGCTCTCTAAAACCCTGAATCTAAGTCCTCTGACTTCAGACTCCTCAGTATCCATATACGGTTGTACATTTATTTTATACCATATACTTTTCCTCTTACGGGAGCTTTTACTCCTACCCCATTGGCGTGTGCGAGGGGTTAACAATGCATTCCTGCTTAACCCATCTTCTGTCAATCTCTCATCAGGAGGGCCTAGGGCCGGGTCCTCGACAGATATTAGGAAGTATTCACACAGCGAGTGGCCAATGTGTGGAATAGTTAGCCAGTGCATGTAGCGGAGGCAGAAACACTGGGGGTTTTGAAGACCAGGCTTGATACGGTGTTAGATTCTATTGAGCTTTTAGGCAATTTAGACAGTAGGTACACTTAGGAAAAGGCAAGCATTGCTGGGCTGAATGGCCTGTTCTCACCACATTACATTATGCTATGGTATGCTTGGTAGACCAGTTCTATACAAGACTCAAACTCTGACCTTGAACTTATAACCAGGTCTGCAGCGCCTTGCCCACCCGTGGCACATCTTCAAAAAAACAATCCCCGTTCCTCGCTCAGAGACATGATTAGCAAGCACTCTGTAATAAAACAAGGCCCACGGGAGCCATGCGCACACAATATATCTAATTGAACTAAAGGATCCTGAGGGATAATTAAACGTAAGTAGTATTGAGCCGTCTGCAAAATAAATCTATTATAAAAGATTACAAGCTTAAAGCGTTTTTACATTTCTGCATTCATCAGATAAAAGGGCTTCAGTGGATTTAGGACAAAATGGAGCATTACCAAGGCAAACAATTACGCCGTCACCTACTGACCCTAATGAGCTCACTAACACAGACAAACACACACAAACTGACCTATTTGAGTCACCACTTGAGGAAGTATTCACACAGCGAGTGGCCAATGTGTGGAATAGTTAGCCAGTGCATGTAGCGGAGGCAGAAACACTTCACTATTCTGAGCAGACGTCTCACAGACACCTCTAGCAGGACTGGTGTCCAGCAGGTGAAATTCCATAAATCATTAAACGGTTAATACCGCCATGCCCACATATTTCCCCATCCACTCTGTACCTCCACATTCCAGCCATTATGAGGACTGTACTGCGCTGTCGCAGAACTAGTGCTCTGAGCTTAAACATACAGTCAGGTCTAAAAATATTTGTACGTTGAAAAAGTTTTTGTTATTTTAAGCCGTCTACCACAGGATATTGGAATTGGAAGTAAATTATGAATATGAGCTCAAAGTGCAGACTTTCAGCTTTAATTTTAGGGTATTTGCATCTAAATCGGGTGAACAGTGTAGGAATTAACTAAAATTGGGGAGACTATGTATAAAAAGGGCTGTAGTTACGTTCAGCCGATTTCAATGTAAATACCCTCAAATTAAAGCTGAACTTCTGCACTGCTTATATTCATTATTTACTTCCAACTCCAATATCTTGTGGTAGACAGCTTAAAATAACAATAACTTTTTCAATGTACAAATATGTATGGACCTGAATGTATGTGTATTACTGAGTAATATTGTTTGTTCTTTCTATATACTTATACATGTAACAGTGTTTTATTGCATTTAACAGTATTAATGTAACAGTTTATTTCTCCGCTGAGAGAAAGGATATGGGAAGCCAATTTAACCTCACATTAAGAGACAACAAAGGTTGAAACTTTGGGTGGAACTGAAAGTGGTTTAATGGAGGCTGCACATATTCTTATCCAAAAACAGTGCTTTTTCATGGAATCATATTCACTTTTCATATTATGCAGCAATGTGCCTAATCTCCACTGCGCATTATTGGATAGCCAGACACTCGTAGAAGACACACATGGTAATGTAATACAGCGGTCATTCCAGAAACAAGGGTACAATTTTTGTATTCCTGTGCATTTGTGAGTGTGTTGTGGGTTGCGTGTTGCACGTGTGAATACCATTTTATGATTGTACCCAAATGGTGTCACCGCCCAACATTCCTCTATCAGAACTACAAATGTCTCATAGGGGAACGGGAGAATTTTATGGACGGAGACGGGTGAAACTGAAGCATCTCACATCTGCAGGGAGATGTGTAAATGAAGAGCGATTACCCTCATGGTCCGCCGGTGAGGAGGGGCAGATTCTATTCTGTTGGACCTAATGGAAGCTCGGTAAACAGTGGACAGGCCGGTAACCTATAACTATCTAAAATGCAACTGTGGTAGCTAAACAAATCAGGCATGGTTTCCCTTGTCCCATCCCTCTACTACTTCAGCCAAAATCATTCAATGTATCAAACCAGCCATTATAAAAATGAATGGAAGTAGTTTTCCTCCTCATGCTCTTGCATTATGCATCAGGAGGGATGACTTCTTCTTCCACAGTGGTTGAAAATGGTGAAAGATTAAATGGAACTTAAATCTAACAACAGTTTGATGTGCTGTGTGTTTGTGTGTGTGCCATATATATATATATATATATATATATATATATATATATGTGTGTGTGTGTGTGTGTGTGTGTGTGTGTGTGTGTGTGTGTGTGTGTGTGTGTGTGTGTGTGCGTGCGTGCCCACCAGTTACATAATATATATATCCAGTCACTCCAGACAGTGTTCCTTTTACATTTAACAGATCTGCATCCTGAAGGCCAAGACAGAAATTACCTGACGGTAAACTCTGTGTATAGCATGCATAGCTGTTTCTGACAAAATGTGGCTTAAGAGCGCAATTAATCCCCATAATAACCAAATTAAGAAAAAGCACCTAATTAAGAAAATTTAACAGCTTGTTAAAATACTGGGAATGCAATAGTTGTGGCAATGAAAACCATACAGGTGCACAGTGGTACCCCAGGACCGAGCTTGAGAAACCACTGGTTTAACAAGAAAAGAACATGAGTGGAAATGTACCAATGGTGCAGCACTTAGTGTATATTTTGTCATTTACACACAACAATGAATATGAGCAAACAACTCTCTTGTAGAACTGAGAACGGACCGTGTTATGCTCCTCTTCAGCACAGAATGAAACAAAACTGTAACCCACATCTCTGTTTGTGCACACCCTAGCCACTCGGGTTGAAGATAACTAAACAAACAATATTCGGCGATAATTCCAATGATAACATCTATCTCGCAAGCTATAAATGAAGTAATTGAGCAAGGCCCATAACCCCTATACATTGCTCCAGGGGGATTGACCCCTGCTGAGTCTAATAAACTTTAAGGCGCTTTGGATAAAAGTGTAAATTATTATAAATTATTAAACCACTTTTTCTTACTTTAGGTTAAAAACAGACTCATATTTAAACTAATACATCTAATATTTACTCAGCTAAAAAAAGAGCACTTGCCCAAGTACAAATGTTGATATAAAATACATTACTGTCTGGCAGCATGCTTAAGCTTAAAACTGTACGCACTCGATATTTTTTTTAAATAGCCTGTTAAACACGGAGAATGCGGTTGTGCATGGGAGTAGATTTAAGTAGTATCCCTACCACTTTGGAGTGATAATTGTCCCTACCAATTCATTTTTAATTATTTTAATAATTAAATTCTGGTGTATTTTCAAATGCAAGTCGACACACTGAGACGCACAGTACACACACCATCACACCTGCTGGAAAGCCTCCTTCATGCCGTTACAGCATGCTTCCTTCCATCCATCCATCCCTCCATCATTTCAGGAAAATCAAACAAACCCAAGCTCAAACAAGCACGCCACTGTCACCCCCCTCTGCAAACTTGTTCTCAAACCCCTGTCCAGCACGGAGAGAGATCACCTTGTCACATCTGTACCGCCCTTAAGTGGACAGTGTTAAAGTGAGAGCGGAGAGCTCATCTCTGAGCGCACACTCAGAGCACGACCCAGCAGATGTAATCAGTGCTCAGCACACAGGAGAGCTGGCCAGAACATGTCATTCCCCAGTGCTCTAAATCATACATAATCTCCCGCTCTCTTCACTCCACAGATGTGCACTCACTCCACCGCTGATTCGAAGTGACACCTGAAATCTACCTAATTCAACGGCCCGATGGTCCTTAATTACGTTTGACAACACGTCCATGTTATCACTCGCCGTTTTAGAATTAAAACCGCTGGCTCTGAGCAGTAAATTGAGTACAAACGTTGTGTGACCCATCTTCCTGTGCTGTTGCACTCAAGGTCTTCAGACAGACAGCAAAACAAAAAACTTTTTATCACACAGAAACCAGCTCTATCTTACACACAGCCCCATAACAAACCAGTCATTTGCACTGCACAGAGCTGCAGAGGTCTGCTACATTGACACATTGGCCATCTAACCCTATCTAATGCAATCACATCATACGCAATTAATGTTTCGGAGAGAAAATTGCAAATTGCTGATTCAGAGGCCACTGCAGACATTTTTACCCTGCCAAGGCTTAACACAGTCTTATTAAACTAGACAGGGGGAGAATTAATAGTATTCTCCAGTGGGTTCCTTAAGCCACTTCCATAAGTGGAATTAGAAATTCACATTTCTAATTGCGGGAGCAATCTCCTGCCCCTCTGTTCCCCTGTCCAGTAAGGCACAATTCAGGCCAGACCTTATGGACAAAACAGAAACTAAGGCAGGATAAAGGGATGGCTGACATGGATTCTTTTTAAGGACTGAAAACAAAAACAACATAAATAATGGGAAATAGATGTCTTGGGAAATGCCCCTCACATGTTTTGAAAGCCCTTTTTTTGCAAACTATTTCAATTATACAGTAAAGAAATGAAAGAACACTCACAATCAGGAGAGAGGTGTGCATGTCACAAACTTTCCACTATGAGTGGATCAATGATTAATCGCACAGCAGCAGAACAACACTTTAATGAGGCACAACTTGTCCATTTCCACCTCACCAGTGACCTCCCAAAAAGGAAAGAAGCAGGAAATGAGACAGGCAGACTCATTCCAGATTAATGACACTCCGCTCCGCTGCTCAGGATTGATTCCTGAGACAAAGCCAGGCCAGATAGACCCTGAGTTTCTTCACCGTGCCACCCTAGGTGCCCTTCACGTGATGAGCAAGAGTGTAGGCTGTGAGGATGAGAACTCATAAACGACCATTCATCAACTGAAACAAGGCCGAATTAGGCAGCGATGAAATAGCCTTTTACAAAAAACCTAATATAGGACAGGCCAATTTTCATGTGAGGTTTGGTCAATTTATGATTAGATTTTTTCGCAGAGCTTCAGGACATTTGCACAACGGAATGACTACATGGAGGGGATAATTCAGACTATATATCTTCCCGTTGCTCTGGTTTGTATCACATCTTCTTCCTTTTTCTATCACCACCAGGGCCATACCCTGTAAGCCAGATATTCACATATTGCCCCACCCCCACATCGGTGTACATTAATATATTAATGATAAGTAATGAAGAAATCCATCAAAAGCAGACTTTGCATATAAATAGCCTATTTAAGGGGCAGAGGGGTCATTAATATAACCTGCAGGGAACGGGAGTAATTAAAATAAGTCCTGCACTATCCTTTCGGCTGGAATAGATACAGTGAGCATGGGTGTTTAGAGAAAGCCAGGCTCCCAAAGAGTCCATCACAAGGAGATACTGGCTCCCAATTCATTCTGACCAGGAGAGCTGGGCCGTAGAGCACAGGCATTCTCAGAGCAAGGGACTTAAGAACATCATATCTTCTCCTTGATTAAATAGCAATTATTCATCTCAGCAGGAGGGATTTAATATAGGCAAAAACAATTATGGCAGTCAAAGTGCAGACAGGGCCCAGTAGATGACAGAAGCCCAGCGTGACATCAGGTTGAGCACTGCTGATAAGGAGAAAACCATAAACAGATGATAAATAAAAAACCAGTAAACTGGATAAATGCCTGCTGAGAGGAAAGCGTTTTAACCTCTGCTCTCCCACTGCCACTTTACAGCTTACAACTATTTTACCACATGACATTGCTTGCCCATTGTAAGCCTTCATCCAGGGTAATCCATTTATGCACCCAGACAATTACTGCAGAAGTGTTGGTTTACAACTCTCTCAAGGGCACAGTAAGAGTGTCCCACTCGACCAGGAAAGTTCCGGTTTCAAGTTTGGTTCCCTTACCAAAAATGAGGTGCTTCTTTAAAAGCATACAATGCAGGATTTATTTCCTTGCTTCCCTCCTGTGTTTACGCTCAAAAAACATCTACTACCCATTCTCAACCCCAGCTACATGCCAAAGATGATAGCTGCCTGCTGTTGGTAGCTTTGTAACACAGTATTGCAGACTATTGCAGACTATAGTCAGCCAATAGACGTACAAAACAGAATTTATTTCGCTAAAAATGGCAGCTACCTAATGTTATCGCTGGCAAACCACTTGCTTAATGGTTAGTCGCCAAGGCTATCTCTGGCAAACCCATCTAACGCACCACCTTAGTAGCCAATCCATACACATTGTCTCTGGCCCTCCTCCTCCTCCTTCTTCTATTGGACCATAGAATCAAGGGTTCCGTGTACTAGACACATGCTTTTCAGATACACCTTAGAAAGAAAAGAAAAAAAGGCCAGGCCCAGAAATGTCCCAAACAGTTTTTAGAATAACAGATACAAGTAGACAAGCAAGGTATTGGGCAGAAGTGAACACAGACACAGGTTGCCGATGTACCATAGCCATATCATAGACTGAGCATATTTGTTTTATAATATTTTCAAGGTGAAAATCCTGCATAGTACAGCACGGTGAAAAAGTCTTAGGTACCTGTATAACACTCTGTACAGATAAGATTCTTTCAAAGACAATTCAATGAAAGGTCCAAAAACTTTGGTTGGTTCCTTGCTTCTGATCTCAGACAGCCTTGATCAAGTTTTTATGTAAAAAGTAGTCAATTGCTTACAGTAATATCTTACTTTATTCAATTAAATGCAAAATTAAATCTTTTCGAAAATGAATATTTGGAAATCTAACATGTGTTATTCTTTCCTAGCACACACAAAAGAATAAATAAATAATAAATAATAAAGTCTAGGGTGCCTAAGACTAAGACTATGTCTACCAATGGAAAATAATGAAAAGGCACTGTGTGAATGTTTTCACTGTCCCAATGGTTATTGCGGTTTCATGGCTGCGAGCCCAGCAGATGGAGGAAGGTACCACCAGCACGTGCTTAATTACACAAATCATTATGAGCAAGTCAGGTAATTATACATGCAATGAATGAATAATAATGAACATCCATATCTCACTCCTGCCATGACTGTGGTATCCACCTTGGTGTATCTCCTTGTGATGGACTCGCAACCAATGTGAGTTTCACTTTTAGAGACAGAAAATAGAAATATTTAGGAAACACAATAACACAACCAGGGGTGTTACTGCTATCGATGGAAAGGATTCTCCATCAATTAATCCATCCATTTTTTTAACCGTTTACCCCCAGTCAGGGTCACAGGGAGCCTGGAGCCTATCCCAGCATACACTGGTCAAATCAAAGGCAGGGATACAGCATTCACTCAAACATTCATACCCCGAGGACAATTTAGACACCCCAATTAACCTAACCTGCATGTCTATGGACTGCACCAGGAAACGAGAATACCCGAAGGAAGAAGAAACAGAGAAAACATGCAGGCTCCACACAGAGAGAACATGCACACACAGAAAGGTTTCGGCGGAAATGTCAAATTAATACTGCGCCCTTAAAATTGCAATGAAACTGCCGCCTGACTTAAGACCGGGTTTTTAACACAAATGGTTTCAGCTGCAACAAAATGGCAATGTGCCAACAATTATCCTGACCACAGCTAATTTTAAGACCAGCCTGCCCACATGGGTGCAAGGTAATTTGCCATTTAAACAGTGTGGGTGCATTCCAGTCCATGGGAATGCAAACGTATAGTTTCCTACTGCCATGGCTTAGTCAGCTTGCCTAGCGTACGACAGCTAGCATGTAGGCGGCTGTCAGGTGCTTTACTGAAAGCCTTGCAGCAGTGTATCTGTCGTCAAACATGGCATGGAGTCTCTGGAATGAGCATCAATAGCATTCTTTCTCATTTGTGTAAAATGTAAGTTAATACATTGTAATCTTTGAAATAATTTTTAGTACACCAACAGCATTGTTCAACAACACTGTGTCACACAAGCCAATTCTGGGAGAGATAAAAGGAAAAGAAAATTGCTTGTCATCATTTCTGACCTGATATTAGCTTAACTGTCACTATTATTACAGAATCCAGTGCCAAATCCTGCACCCATTATGTCAGTATTCACAAGCATGATCCTGAATTGGCAGCGTACTCAACTGTATGTGTCAAGGAATTACTGCCATTACTACACATATATAACCACTGAATCTCCATTGCAATCACATACAATCACTGACAGCAGACAGGTGAGAAAGGAAGAAATGTAGAAGCACAGTGAGATTTGTGCCATGCTATAAGACAGGTACACCTGTTAGCCTCTCCACTGCTCTGCTGACATCACAACCAAGAGTATCTGCGAGAGAGCAGTCAGAAACGCTAAGGATTTCTCTTCAAGCACTCTGAATGTATGTCTGCCTTGCCATGATGTAGTATTCGGTAATAATGAAAGATCAGCAATTATTCAGACTGAAAAGCAATTACAGTGTACTTATTGAACCATGCTCAACACATTTTTTAAAGTATTTAAGCATTACATACAATTTAATAATTTTATAATTTGGCAGACTCTTTTTAGCCACAGTGGCAAAAAGTACCACTGAGATACAAAGGGAGAGAAGGTTTTTCTTTAAAAAATAAAATGAACTTTTAGGAAAATATTCATGATGTAGAAAACATCCAGTGAATCGGCCAGCCGGACTCATCAGGGAAAGGGAAGGTCCTTCCACCATCAGGAGGCTGAGAAGAGTCAGGGCTGTGGCAGAATCAAGGAGTGGCTGCCATTGCGCATGGTCAGAAGAATCAGAATCAGAATATATTCAGCTTTACATATTGATGGTTCTTCTGATCTCTGCCATCTGGTCTTTGGTGGCGACCAGGAGCTCCAGCGGCACACAGGGTTGGTTTTGATGAGGGTGTTCAATTACCAAATTTAGGTTTGCAAATTTGTTGATTGAACAGATCCTGGATACAAAGAAAGAGGCGAGCCACACAGCCTAGGAGCAAGATTTAAGGGGGAACTTTATACAAGTTCTACAAAGATATGTACAACAAATTAGCATAATACGTGAAGAGGAGGCAGTTCCATCTGCAAGAAGCTAAAATAACAGAGCAGATTAAGACTAATGAATGATGCTACATGAGGCGTTGAGAAGATTACCTGTGTACGCTACATTAACGATCACTCCGTTCGTTTTTGAGGAGCTCTGGAGACAGCTAATAGGGAGGACTCGTTAGCGTACAGTCTCGTTTGGGTTTTGGTTACAATCACTGTGGATGTGTGTGAAAGTTCCGTCGCCACAAATCATTCTGTACCAAAATGTCTCTCAGGACTCCATTCCCATTAATATGTATTGGGCAGAGGGTGACTGGACAGGAAAGAATACAGAGCATCGGGTCACATTGGTGACTTATGGCCTTTGCCCGTGAAGAAGTCCGGAAGAATTACCCTCAATGCGCGAGCTGCAGCATAGTGATTCATCACAAGCCGAAGGGCACATTGGCACCTGCTAGCAACAGGACACAAAACGCGAAACCCATCGAAAACTCATTATGGATGCAGGATGCTTTGGCATAACTTCAAATCACAATGTCTTATTATGATGAGGATATTCTGGACGGTTTCCCTTAGCACAACACACGACTAATCACTGCACGGGCAGACGAAAACATCCCAAAACATCGTTCTCCTCTGGTGCTTCATGCATGCAAATGCGAATGCTTTTCCCTCTCATCCAAAATAACCATTACCTATGGACAGTTTGTCCACATGTTTTAATGGCATTATATTGATCTAAACGACGGCTGCCTTGAGTGGATATGCTGATGTTTTCCTGGACTGGAATCAAACTAAAATATCATGAAATTATCTGTGCATTAATCTCAATCTCCCTTATCCTCCTTTATTCAATCGTGGTAATGATGATTATCTCTCTACCGCTCATGGAGGTGAGACAGGGTATTATAGACATGGTTGGGTGCGTGTCAGATTATTAGGATATATACCTGCCACTTGCAGAAAAACAGCAGAGATAATGGCCTGGTAAATCAGATGGTTGAAGAGATATGGCTGATCGGGATTCATTAGTGTATTGCTTGCAATATATTTTTTATTATTACTGTTACATCTAATTCAAGACAGACATTAACCCTTTAAGTATAGCCCCTTTTTCAAAATACAAACCTGAATGACATACCCAAAATAAAATAGTTACTACTCTTGAACCCTTTTGATTACAGACATAATCCTGGTCTCTTCTGAAAGGTAACCCTTTGGTGTTTGTTTTCCAACAGGATTACTAAATTATTATTACTAAAACAAAGTAACAGAAGCTCAAACACAGTGGAAATGGTAGATTATTTTCACACTGAAAATATTTTCTGTTTTTGAGTGGATACACATTATTGTAGCTTTTTAGAATTAGACATTATACTGCATTTGGTTTGCTGGACCCTTGCTGTGAAAATTACACTGACATTACATTGATTTGTGTAAGTCCGTGGATTTCTAAAATGCAGAGAATGAGAGACTTGTTTTGCCACCAACATGTTACAAAATAAGGAACCGTTGTTGCTAAAGCAATGGCATCTTAAAATAGGTTATACAGCCAGAAACGTGAGTTTTAACGCTTTCAAGTGGTATATCCATAACCATAGTGATTGAAAATTGCACCGTGAAAAATGGAATGAATGCAAAAAAAAAAAAAAACACACCAGTCCAGCCCTGGGTTGGTGAGATGTAAGGGGCTAAAGGTTAATCTATTAACATGGAATATAACAGCGGCCTGGCAACCTGTAGCATAGTGTTTAAGGTACATGACTGGGACCCACAAGGTTGGTGGTTCGATCCCCGGTGTAGCCACAATAAGAGCCGCACAGCCGTTGGGCCCTTGAGCAAGGCCCTTAACCCTGCATTGCTCCAGGGGAGGATTGTCTCCTGTCGAATCAACTGTACATCACTTTGGATAAGTGTCAGCCATGTAATGTAACAGAGTAGCCATTTAGTGTTAGACCACAACCACGTCCACAGCCAAGGCCCAACAGATAGAAACATATCCCTCACAATGTTACAATTTTGCCAATTACTGCTATGCCTTCTGTCAAATTCTGGAGATCACAAACAGGTATTCTGGCTGCCAGCCATGACTGGTTTCTGTACACACTCCAGCTACAGATCTGTGGAGGTATCGTGTCAGAGGAGTATGCTTTGTGTGCGAATGGAACTCCATAAATAGGCTGACTGCAGCCGCCCAATGAACCAGAGGAATCACTCTTGCATGAGACTAGGAAAACCCTGCCAACATCCTCCCTGGGGAAACATTATAGCCATTTACTCCACTATTTTAGGCCCAGTGCATTAAATGCTCTTCTTAATATATTTTTTTAATGTATACCAACGTAGACGTTGAATAACCAACACAACTTTACGTATCGACTGTTAAAACCGCAAAAAAAACAAACAAACAAACATTGGAACCAGGAATGATGAATATACCAGGTTATATGGATGTAGGCCTAATGAGACTCACGATGACCAATATAATCTAAGCATTTGAGAATGCTTGTGCACTTGTGTGGATGCTATTGAGAAAAACAGTATCCATCGGATCCACCTGAATAAACCAAATAACAAAGCAGACTTATTCCACCGTGACAAGTGGCAATAGGTCGCACAAACAGCAAACGAGAGCAGGACATGCTCAGATGGGCCCAACCCCACGGGCCAGCATTGGCAGGACAGTGTGACTCTCAGGTAATGGAGGCCAGCTCACTTCACCCCAGGGCTTTCTCCGTGAGACAGAGAGTGGCACTGTCTCTTCAGGGGAACCTTCAAACTGGGAGATGTGCTCCACTGACAGAGACAGACAGACAGAAGGCTGTCCCTAGAATGGGCCAGGGTGTTTTTAACCGCTCTTATTTCTAGACCGCACTCCCCATAGGCTGTTGGTGCCAGCTCAGACAGTCACTTTAATGGGATTGCTGTTGTTTGGGAGTGCCGAGATATCGACTGCTTTCAGCAGTGAAGGAGGACCCCCTTTGTGGACAGAATGAATCCGCTGATTGATGATCCTGGACCTGTGATGTTTGCCCAACCTCACAGTCTGCCTCACAAAAGGCCCGAGCAGTCTATTTACGCCAGATCTCATAGCTACACAACAGGAGGTGCAATGGATCCCAGAGAACCGACAATGTACCGTAGATACAGTATATTTCAGTATATTTTTATCTATCAATATATGATATGTTTCTCCAAAAATATCATATGATCCTACAGCATAATTTAGAATAAATTATAGATTAACTTAACTTAAATTAACTTCTAACTTTCTAAAAATTCTGTTTAAACAACAATCATGTGCAAACTTAAGTGGCTGAAGTTGGCTTTGAAGATCATCTCTCTGGGACACTGTTTGACTTCCATGTAGCAAGATTACTAGCCTTCACTTACACATCTGAGATAAGAGGAAAGAAGGAAAGGGAGAGGGAAAGATGGAAAGGGGGAGGAAAAAAGAAAGAAAACATTGGCTCAGTTTTTACTTAATTTTTGATGAGTTGGAAAAGCTGACTTTGAGATTTAGTAATAGGACCTAAAACCTAATAACCAAAGAAAGCCAAGGCATTCTCAATTATACTGTTCCCATATCTCATCTTATCGGAGGGAGCTCACTGGAGGGAGGTCGTGCTTAGGAAAGTTAACTTGATTTGCAGTCGCATAAAAGCCCAAGTAAACAAATCCATAAGCATCTTTAAAATATCCATTAGCACCTCATCAGCACCAGTTAATTATTTCCTGATTATTTACGGTAGTGTGCCATAGCAGTTGATTACTAGAGGGCTGCAGGTTTGAATCAAAGCAACACTGTGCACCTTGGCCGGAGAAATTAACTTTCTTCAAAACACATGCAGCTGTATAAATGCATAAGCTCCATGTGCAGTGAAAGTAGCTCAAGATAAGTGTACATGACAAGAATTTTAATAACATCGATGATATTGCTTATTTCTTCAGGTTTACCACTGGGACGCCAGAAAAACCTAGTGGTAATTTCTTGTTGTGAAAGGAATTTATCTTAACTGAGGGCAGCTGCATTCAATGTCCTACTGGCCAATACAGAGATATATGGCAAAGCATTGTTTACTGAAAATCACCATGTCCTCTTTATATAGATTATACACATCCAGACAGTCACTGTTTCCTTGTCTACCATGTGGTTACAAGATAATGGGTTCCCCCTCACTCCCTGTCATGGTTCTTCATTGTGTTTGATGGTGTAGCAGAGCCATTTGACCAACCTTGGCTTCCCATCCATCAGCCATTTTAACTTCTCTGACCCAGGGCTATCTGTCTCCAGCTCAATTCAAGGCAGACACCAGGGGAAGGGGGGTTGGCTGGCTTCACTTCCCTCAGCCCACTCATCTGATGGAGCCATTAAGAAGAACAGTCCACAGATGCTGGGCTTAATTAAAGTGGATGACACTGACCTCAGAAGCCCAGGGCTACTGGCTGGTTGGAGCCTGAAACAAGGGACCCAATGTGTCAGGTCTATCCTCATCTTAGAGAAGGGCCCACAGGTACAGAATGAAAGTCAGTCACAAAAACAGTCATTGACCTGTCAATAAGGACAGGTGTAGTGGGTGTAAACACACAACTGCATACATATGGAATTACCTTACCTGGCCAACTGATATAGGAGGCAAGGATCAGCAACTAAGGGAATTGAGAAAAGGTCTGAGCATTCAGAATCATGGTCTGCCAGTGCTCACAAGCAGTATTGAGTATATGTCCAGAATGAACGATGCCCTAGCTAATGAAATCCATTCTTATTTTGGACTTCAACCCCCCAAAGAGAGGTACATCTTCACAGCGGACAAACTCAAGAACCTGAGATATTTTATCTCATGGTAAGTGAAGAGAAAGACCACACTTTAGCAACATCATGGCACATGATTGCTGTGAACAATGTGTAAAAACATTTTACACAAGTTTCATCAAAGTCAACTTGTTGGCAATAGGAGTGAAAGTATAGGCTTTAAATGGTGGGGCTTTAAAATGACATGTAGAGGAACGGGGTGTGTCCAACCAATATGTGTCACCACGCAGGAACATTATGCTGCTGTCACCAAAGAATTGGTTTCATCTCTTCAGTCTCAGCATGTACTGTATATTCAAGTTACCAGTATATCGACTCACTTTTTAAAATCAAAATCCTGCTGTTATTGTGCCACATGAATGGATCCTCTCAGAGTCCTTTATATTATATCCAAAACTGTTCATTGTTGCAAAGATAGTTCAACGCTCCAGTCCTCTGATGAATGAGAATAAGATTGCTTTTGACTAGTGAATGGACACAACTTCAATACAGTAATTCCACAAGCGCTGTGGGAAGATTGCATATAAAATGAAAATCTCTGGGATGAAAAGCATTATCAAGAATTTCAGTGTTATTGTTGAATTATCCAGTCAACAAACCATGTAAATACATCTACCTATACCATTAATATTTATACTCCCAGATGGAAGAATTGGACTGAATTGGCAAACTGGCCTTTTAGTTTAATATATGCACTCTATTTCCAGATTACAACTCCACTCTGCAGTGAAATGCCGATCATGAATACATTTGAGGAAATAGATGAAAAGCAACAATAAAACACCCATGAAAGTCATTCCCTATATTGCACTAGCTACAATTATATAGTCCTAAAATTTGAAACAAATGGGCTCGGTTCTCGGTGTGGGAGAACATTGCATAAATCATACAAAAACTATAATTTGTTTCAAATATTACCGCTTGCCTGTGATACTGCATCATCATGAAGTGTATTATGCACTAATTCACACTTGTTGAAGCAAATTCTAGGCGTGAATGTGAGAACATGAGTTTCAGGCATTAAAAGCTACTTAAAGTGAAATTCAGCGGTGTGTTTAACTTGACACATCTCTCCAGTATTCACTTACTGAGGGTGTTTTTCCCCTCCACAGTCCCTCGGCAACGTAAGCAGCCAATGGTAGTGTTGAAGCATTGCATTCAAAGAGCCGGCCAATCAGAGACACAGAATCATATGCAGCGACGCTCTTCCAATCAGAGGCCATGTCTTAATTAAAGTTAAAATAAAGGTGCATGCTGAAATCCATTGTCCATGTATTCCAGTCTGCTAAGGGGACTGCCCCACTATACATCCAAACTTTAATCGCTCCCTACACCCCAGCAAGACCACTCCGGTCAGCCAGCTGGCGTCACCTTGTGGTGACCTGTAGCGTAGTGGTTATGGCACATGAGGGGCGACATGGCTCAGGCAGTAAGAGCAGTCATCTGGCAGTCGGAAGGTTGCCGGTTCGATCCCCCGCTCGGGCTGTGTCGAGGTGTCCCTGAGCAAGACACCTAACCCCCAAATGCTCCTGACGAGCAGGTCGGCGCCTTGCATGGCAGCCAATCGCTGTCGGTGTGTGAGTGTGTGAGTGTGTGTATGAATGGGTGAATGAGAAGCATCAATTGTACAGCGCTTTGGATAAAGGCGCTATATAAATGCCAAACATTTACCATTCACATTTACGTGACTGGGAAACGCAAGGTCAGTGGTTCAATCCCCGTTGTAGCCACAATAAGATCCGCACAGCAGTTGGGCCCTTGAGCAAGGCCCTTAAACCCTGCATTGCTCCAGTGGAGGATTGTGTCCTGCTTAGTCTAATCATGTGTGTTTTGCTATTTATGGATTTGATGCTTTTCACTTGTTGAAGAATGTATGCACTTGCAAGTCGCTTTGGATTAAAAGCGTCTATATATAACTAAAATGTAGCGTAAAAAGTCACAAATATGCAAAACTGTCTAATGCCAACATTTCTGTGTGAATAAAAATGCCATTATTCTCTAAACTTATTTACAGTTAGATGCACAATTCTTAGAAATTCTGGGAAGTAATTAAAAGAGGCCTTGTAAAAATTAACTGTGTACACTCTGTCTTCATGGCATCCTTCCTGAACAGCTACTACAGGTGTTCTACATTGCCACACAGCTGGGACAGGTCACACAATAATTCCCTTTAGGGACAGCTCAGGTCACACAAAACTGCATGTTGGGAGAAATCGACTGCTAGGCTGCACACATGCCTACATTACTTCCATGGTCACCATCTGTCCCAAAGGAGCCAGAGAGAAGGATTACATGGAGACTTGGCTGGAGGGCATTTTTATTGAAACTCGCATCAGATATTTCAAATAGGAAGTAGTTCAGGAAGTTCTTGAAGTTGTTAAATTATATTTTCCATCGCTATTGATATTGGATGAAAACAAAGCAGCATATCATTAGTCACTTATGTAAAATCATACGCAAATAAACATCTTCCCAGTCCATGGATTAAATATATATATTTTTTAAATATACACTTTTTTAATATGTATATATATTTAAAAAGTATATATATATACATATATATACATATTAAAAAAGTGGAATATTACAGGAATTTCTCCTTAATGGAAGAATAAGTACTGCACTTCTTTCTGCAGCTCACAAGACAATTCCGCATGATGGTCATCAATGTTTTATGTCTCAAAAGTTAGTTTTGCTGTCGATTACATGCTTGCTGAGCCCTTACATATTTTGTTAAATCTTAAAAGTGATTGATACTAATGTTTAACAGAGTATTTTCTGCATATGAATAGTAGACTTCTACTAGAATAGTAGATCTTTTTGAAATGCACTGGAGGTTTAGGAAAGGGATGGAAGAAGAGATGTTAAAATGAATTATGTGGAGGTGCTAGAGGTTTGGATACTAAAGCACAATTGTGTGGTTAATGGTTAAGGTTTGAGGTTCCTATAGAAGATATTTCAGTCCAGGATGGAGAATAACAATATTTTTTCACTCTGATTACACAACAGACCAAAGCCTTCAAAGTACTTCCTCAATGAGGTTAAAACACCAAGTGGCGTCAGATGACATATAAACATTCCACATTATGACATTATCATAGTAATATGCACGACTGAATACATGTAACTTAACTTTCATCGCAAAAACCCTAACCCACTCCTGAGTATAACCACGAACAGGAGAAAAAGAGGACACCCAAATAATGCGCTTCTGTGCTACACCTACAACACATCCGTAACAGGGCGAAGTAAAGCAATTTCATCAGGAGCCAACTGACCCGACCAATATACCGGTAAGTCTGACCGTATTGTGGTCTTTGTGTATGGCAGCTTTGGGCATACAGAAGGAAATGTGAGCGCACAGCTCATTATAAAGATCAAGCTTTTAATAGCACTGTATAACAGCATTGAAACGGCAGTATGCTATCGAACATGGGCATTTTAGCTGAGCCAATTGCTTACGCTGCACACAATATCTCATTACCAGTCTGGAAAATTAGTGTGTGTGAAATACACGCAGACAGTCACATTTCAAGACATAAAAAATATCAGCATGCTGTCGAGGCTTTTTCCAAACCAGGGGGATTTTTAACAGCATGAGATCACGGTTCAGCAACGCTGCTAAATTAACTACAGGCAATCAAGCAACGTAATAAACCTGTTCCATTTCTAATATATGTCTAATTAAAGCAACCAGGAAAAAAAATCCATTAATTCGGCAATGCATCACACTTTTATGGTGTATGAAATGGCGATATTTGCTAAATCAGTTGAAAGACAACAAGGTTTCATTAAGGGTAATTAGGAGGCAGTAAAGATTGTTTTAATAGAAAGACAGGTGGTGAATAAAAAACGAGCATCCAATTTTCTCCTTTATCCTTAGAATGAATACAAGCTATAAAAATATAAATCTTAAAACCATAATCTTGCTAAAGTCTGAGATTGAAACCCAGCAATGTGTGATGAGATGAGAATGCCCTCTAGTGGACATTTATAAACAAGTGACACCGCTAACAATATACTAGGCCTACGACCTCTACGGTTACTGCTGCTACTACTAATACAAAATAAGTCAGACATTGGGACAACATAAGTGAATGTATATTCTGTTAGAACATTACAATTCTCATACGAAGTCAGAGCACTTACCTGGCAAAACGCACTCTTCAGGCTTGTCCCGGATGAACTTGTGATTAGGAGGATAACTCCAGACCGCAGTCGGAAGGAAGCCATCATAATTAAGCCAACCCCAGTCAAACGGTCAAATGAATGCATCTTAATTTCATCGACAGCATTCCTTGCATGCAGTTCCACCAACAGCAATGTAACGCAAAGTGCTAAATTCAGTTTAGCAAAATCGGTTGTTGTCAGATTTGTCTCATCTAGAGCACTGCCTAATCGGCTCAATACAACTCCAATATCATTCACAGCTAAAACACGGGGTGCACTACATGCCATGAGGTATTCTGACTTATAAAGGTGGCGCGCAATTGTTTGCAGGAATTTGCTTATTTGCAAAGATTAAGAATTGATTAACCACGATGTACACAGATTTAATGTGCGCATATTATAATTTCATACATACCTGCCTAATGTCAGAAGCAGAAGTTTTTTTTCTCCCCGCAATTTTGTTCCATGACCTTTAAATTGTGATGCATTTCATTTTCTTACTATGTGAAACCTCGGGTTGAAGGAAAAAAATACTTAAAACTTCCCAGAAATGCATACGTCCCCAGACGTGATGTAATGTCACCACCTGCTGGTCTTAAAACGCTGATCATCAATAGAAAAATAAAAATTCAAGACACAAATAATTTCTTAAAATTCTTTATTCATAAACTTGATGCAAGTTTACAAATTACTGTACATGGTCAAAATTACTCTTGCAATGAAAAAAAACGAAAAGAAAAAAAAAAAACTTCAAAGCATGCCAATGGTGCATAACTTGATAACCTGCCCACCACAATATGGCGCCAGATAAGGAATCCACAATTAGTCAGGATATTTTTTTTTTTCTTGAAACACAGACCACAACTGGCCCCATGTTTGTATAAGTGAAGCTATAAGTCACAGCATATCTGACACGACACAAAAAATAAACAAATCCTTGTACAGTGAAATCTCCCATCCTCTCTGCGTACGTGAGAGCCCAGAAAACTTGCAATAAGCATTGGAAAGCCTTTATATCAGCTAAAGTCAGATTACAACCCTTTGCGCGTATATTAGGGAGGCCTGAAGTTGCTTCTCTGATCGAGTGATCTAGAATGATGCTGGTTTTGAGGACTACGCAGTTCTATGAAAGTGGAAAATTAAGAAGTGTCTATATGTAAGGGTCGCCTCACACCCCGCACGGGAGGCAGAACACAATTCTTGTTTCCAATAAGTTAACTGAAGCTTTTAATTAAAGAAATAAATATGTCTAAAATAAGAAATGTCACGTTATTTACCAAAGGCCTGACAGAGTCTCTGGGCTCCGCTTGTTAATTTTCTGTACAACATCCGCGACAGGCAGGTTCCGCGCCGCATCTGCTCACTGCGAGGAGGCGTCACCGGCCCTACACAGGGGGAAAGGGCAGGCAGGGGAACTCGGAGCCCCGTGCAGGAGGAAGCGATGACCGGGCTGAACGTAAAGATGGAACTACGCAGCTGCAGCCCTGCTCTCTCTCTCTCTGTGCTACAGCTGAAACCCAAGTGCTCTCAAATGTGCCCGAATACAGAGTTCTGCTCCATCTGCCCGTTCCAAACGGGTCAAACGGTGACGCGCGCACAGAGAAACGTCTCTCTGTACAAGGCGTAAAGCGTGAAACTTAATTTTTATCGTTTCAATTAAACAGTAAGGGCGTTAGACCAAAACCAATATTACGGCTTGCAACATTTCCCCCCAGCAACACAAGACGAGTCTCCAGTTTGCGCGCCGGAGTCGTGTCGGATCAAATTTACCAAAAGCGAGACGTGTCCCAGTGGTGCCATAGCAGCGATCTCCACCGCTGGCCACCGGCTTCAGCTCTTAAACAGGGCCATGCGAAGTTGCTAGCCTCACTCAGAAATGCATGTCAAACTGCCTGAACGAGATATGTGCGCTAGCGTAAAAGATGTGAGTATTCCACGTAAAAGTATTCTTATACCACTGACATGATGTTGACAATACATTATATACTGTGGGTCAGGTTACAAGTGACTTGACTGATATTATGAGAGTACACAAGGAAGATGGATCTTAACATTACAATATATGCCCATCACTATATTTCACAATAAGGATGTTTGCTAGTGCCATGTTAGTACTGGGGCCAAACTACAGGACAAACAATCTACAAGATAAAAATTCAACTTAACCTTTAATTTTGAACATTTGTTGAACCGAAAAGGAAAAACAAAAACTTAATCAGGATGTGATTTTAGAGAATATAGATTTTTTTTTTTTTTAACAAAAAAAAAAAAAAAAACACTGTAGAATGGCCCATGAAGTTTATTTCTACAACATTGTGAGGGGCAATATAGTGCATCAGACAGACAGTACTCTGCATAATATTTGCACCGGTCCTCAGATAATTCCAAACTCCTGCAGTTATTGAAAAAGACCGAACTAAAGTTTTCTGTCGAATCAGCTATGCTGCATCCCACCAAAAAACACCAGGAAAAGCCTTGGGTGTGGACAGGAGGTAAAAAAAGAGTGTGTGTGGGGGAGGGGGGGTGTTGGGCACTGGCCCGAGTGTGTGGAGAGGCATTTGAGCCGACTCAAAGGTGACGTGTCCTCAGTAAGGCAAGTAGATATCTTGCAGTCTCCGTAAATTGGGCACAGTCGACCTGAAGCAGTTTTATATACAAACATGTCCCTCCAGTCCAGTGAAGGATGAGAACGGAACTCCTGACCCCTCCGCCTGGCGCCCGTCTCTGCAGGCCATGGGGCAGCCTGTGGGGGCAGGTCTGTGTGGGGGGCAGTCTGTGCGAGGGGCTATCTGTGTGAGGGGCAGTCCGTGCGAGGGGCAGTCCGTGCGAGGGGCAGGCCGAGTGAGTGTCTGTGGGGCAGTCCAGGGGCAGTTCAGGGGCAGTTCAGGGGCTCCTGGAGCACAAGGCAGCTGCTACTGTGAAGGCATACAGGCCCATCACTGAAACTAAAGCCAAGGTCACGATACTGCAACAATTCTTTTTTTTAATTTTTTTTTTTGTTTTTTATATTATTATTTATTTCACACATACAAGCTTCTCACTGGTAATAACAGAGCTGACCTTCTGCATAGTTATGCTGATAGTAGGAGGGTAGGGAATCATAAAGTTACTGTGAAAGGGCAAGACCGCCGTTATTATGGTGTTTGGCTGCAATGACGCTGGTGTTCAGCTTCCAGAAACGTTTCATTAAATCAGCTGATAAAAGCGAAAAGGGTCATGACTGCCGGGATTAAGACTGAGATCAGAAAGCACTGCCAGGGTAACTAGGTTACACGGTTAAGAGATGGCAACATCACTTTGTAATCCTTAAAAAGGGGGGGTGAAGCAGTCGTAACGCTTACATTAATACATGTTCTAATGTTTCTCCTTTTAATCTGATGTTGTCTCGCACCTCAGCCTCCTTTTACTTATGAAATACTTTCATATGGCAAAAAAAAATCCTGACGAGGGCGTTGCTGATAAAAGCATGAACATTCAAAGCCCCGGAACCCCACGCAAAGGTACATTAACAATTAAACCCAATCTCAGAAACACATCTTTACACGTTATATGGAGTTAAATTCAAACTACATTACAATGATTAAATCCGGCTCGCCCGTGGCTGAGTCGACATTCTCGCTGACGTGGAGGAGAAGCGATGCTCCGTCTCCGTTATCAGACGACGGGGAGACCTCTACCGCAGTGGCGCTGACTCCAGCCTTCTCTCGGGGTCCGTGTCGACGGGTTACCGTACGAGCGGGACGACAAAACATCTCCAGCGTGTTACTCCTTTTAGAATTTTTAGCATTTTATACAGGAAGATTTTATTAGATAAAATGGGGGGGGGGGGGGGGGGGGCGGGAGTGAGAATGAAGCGAATCGGGAGCGTGTAGATCCAGCTGGAGCTCCTTGACACGGCTCGGGCCCTGCACCCCCCAGCAGGACGCAGGGCCCCTGGGTGGCCCGGCCCCGGGCCAACATGTCCCTTCCCCCAGAGCCCGGGGGCGAACCTGGACACACGGCCAGTCCCTCTCACTTCAAATATTTGGCTTCTAGGAAGATTTTACGAGATAAGCCCAGATGTGCCCTCCGGGCCGTTAGCCGAGCTCTGTGCGACAGTCAGTGAGTCCACAACCTCCAGCCGCGGTTCACAGACGGGTTTCGTTCAGAAATGAGCTTTAAAAAAAAAAAAACAATCTTGGCAAGTGAAGTGAAAAGTAGAACGCCCATGAATTGCGGTAGTTCACTCAGGCCGATGGAAGGATAATGAGCGGATGAGAGAGGGGGAGGGAAAAAGAGATCGAGTTTCCCTTGGTTTATGCTGAGAGGGGGATGGATGAAGGGAAGAGAGCCATGGAGGGGTAAAAATGGTCGCCTGTTGTTCGGAGCGTGGGTGGAGAGGTCAGTGAGGAGATTTTACCCGTTAAGAATCTCATGGTCACCAAATGGGTGAAAGCTGGTTGGGGGGGGTCACAATCCCGATAAAGAAAAACTTCAGTCAGAGGGGGAAAACCAGAACAGAAAAACAGAAGAAAAAGGTGTTGACCCTAAGACAGGTGGTCCCAGCGCACACACGGAGGCCTCCTCTTACCCGTCCTCCTTCGGTGGCGTGTACCAGCCTGTGGAAACACACACAAACACACACCTCTACACAAGCCACCCTTACCAACACACCGTACTCTCCCAAATCACAACGACCAACGTTCCCTTTAAACAGCCTAACCACTCAATCCAGCAAGTCCAGCAAGCTTAATTTACCACAATTCCTTGCTGTTATGTAAAACATCAACTACCAAGTGTGATGTATTTTGGAGTTTCTGAAGAATGAAGTTACCAATGAAAGTAAATAAATAAATACAAACCAATTTTTTTTAAAAGGTAACAAAATGACACCTACCATTTTTTTCATGAATCTGAACCAAGGATTTGTATGACTGTTGTGCTCTGGCAAGATTGTACTGGTTCTGTAAAACAAATGAATTAAATATGAATTATAACAGACTCACACAGTTTAATGGTATTCTCAAAACACACATATGCATGCACTAACATTACATTCACAGGGCATACGCTGAATATCATCATGCAGACTGTTTACAGATTAGACCAACGATGGAGCCTCCTCTCAAAGCAGTGACACAATGAGGGCTATACTATCAGATTAAGTGGAATGAGAGATTCAATTGCAGTTGCAGATGGGATAATGTCAGTCTTGTCTTGCTCTGTTTGTGAACCAAATAACTTTGCCACACTCCTGTCAGTCTTTTATCAAGACCTGTGTAATGTCTGCCTAATTTGGCCATTTCATTGGACTGGCTACCCACAACTACACACACTATGCCACTACTGACCATTCCACTGGTCCACATACATTGGCCACAAAACGGTCACACACAGAACAGTGCATTTTAACATTTAACCGAGATAAATATGTTAACTGACAGCTGGCAAAATGCTTTTCAATGGTAGCCCATTTGTCATGCTAATGTGTTGAACAAAGTATGCAAAAACAAGATCTGTTCTTTGGTTCATTTAATTGGCCAGCCGCTTCCAGTCCCCGCCCCTTTGCTAGTTATTTTTCTGCAGACAATCACTGCAGTCAGCTTGATTCATAAAAAGCTCCCTTTAATGACCACACTGGAAAATGCACTGCTTAATCCTAAATCATAATTATCTTATTTGGGTTGCGTTATGTCCGGTTATGTCAGATTGGTGAATGTAACAGTGCAAAAATTCAGTAGTCACTTAAGTCACAAAGCCAGTGAATGGACCAAATTTTGTGTTATTTTACAGCTCATTATTAGGGCAGTACCGAACCCGGTTAATCCTGACGACCAGGCTCGACTCGCAATAACCGAGACAGGCAACGTGCAACAAATGAAGAATGAAGCAACATTACACGTGACTCAAGTCTGAAATTGCACATTTCAGTTCTACAGAACTACACAACTCTTCATTAACAGAATGGCAAAGAGACAAAACAAAAAACAAATTCATCCAGCCTTTGTACAGTGGAAACCCATAAATCCAGGAAAGACTGGGCCTACTGTAGTTAAAGCTTAAAATAAGGGCAAGTCATCTGAAATACAATTCTGTCAGCTGCTCATTTAAGGATCTCCGTAAAGACAGGGAAATAAAGGCACACAGCTGGTAAAGTATTATTTCTGCATTTTATACATCTGAGCTTTGTGCGTTGGTAAGAACGTCGCAATTTGTACCTTAAAACGTACAAGCTTGCATTAATTAAAGGAACACAATTTCTCAGCATTGATCTAACATAACGAAGACCTCTGTTTACAGAGATTAAGGCTTTCTTTGTAACACACGCAGACATAACAATGTAGACCGGGTGTGTAATTGTAAGGCGGAACATGAATGCAAGGTGTGAAAAGCAGAGAGACGGATTATTTTACGTTTACCTTATTGGCTCCAAACTGCACTCTGGCTTTTCCTTTGACTAAAGTGGCGTTAATCTGCATGATGACAGACTCTATGGAATAGGCACTGCTCCAACCCTGCAATAAAACAGAGATTGTTCAAAACCACGTATAATTATAACATTATACAAATAGGCTTTAATTTGATTTCTTTTTTTAATTCAAACCTGTTTCGTGAGAAGCTCCATGCACAGGGCACCTCCTCCGAGAACGTAACTTATGGACAAAATTATTTGAATTACTTATTTAACACGGGCATTGTTTTTTATACATTAAATAAGCACACTACAATACCCAGAAAGCCACAGGGCTAGCCACTAATGAACACAGGCACACTTAACAGTAACACCCTGACAATTACACAAATCACTGAGAAAAGTAAAAATAAGAAGATTCTTATTTTTATTTTATCTTAAGCACAGAGCAGAACAGCACAGATCTCCAATGTCCACAACAAGCTGTCAGTTGACGTCACATTAGTGAGGAGTGTGGAAATAATCACACACACATCCTGAAACCAGGTGCTGGGCTGAGGTCATTCGCATATTATAAAGAAAAAAAAGCCTGCTCACTCCTAAACTCAATCCAGACAGCACGGAAAAGTGTCTGTTTTTTTACCATTAAAGGTGTACTGGAGTTCAAAAGCGTGCAGGCCTTTTTTTTGTTTGTTGTCAAATTAGTGTGGATCAGAATGGCTGAGTGGAAAATAAAAAAGGAACACAACCTTAACACAAGGGAAAGCTCAACACTCACCCTCCAGAAAGTACAGGTGACACTACCCTTACAAACGGTGGGTCAAAGGGGAAATTATCCTGGAAGACGGACAAAAGCACAAAAAGTTAAGAGCATTCCTCAAACAACCAATCAATTAAATAATTAAGTATTTTTCTTAATAAAGGTTTAGAAGCGGTACAATGTGGTCAAAGACTTACTTTATATGAGAAATTGAGTAGAATATAGTCCACGCCCTCCTTTTCCTTTAAAACTTGCAGGTCACTGTGCAATGGACTATCTGGGTCTACCCTGAAGAGCAAGGAAAACAAATCATTACTGATACATTTAAGCATGATTGATACAGCTAATGCACATACATAACAGGCTTGATGTTCGAGCCATTACAGCTGACAGAGAGTTTGGCAAAGAGCTACAGCAGTGAAAGCAAGGATACTTACGTTCTCAGCTTGACATGCCACTCATAAAGACTGTCATTGACAAGTTCGACCGAATAGATCCCTGCAAATGATATTGGGAAAAATAGTGGGTTATATCAAAATATATCAAATAATTTACAAAAGAAGCCAAACATTTCAATCCACTGCAAATTTATCACAAATAACATCTCCAAATAACGCTAATTCTAACACTGAAGTTAGCATGCTAATGCTAACTCCCTCCCAGTTCTCACCTGTCTTATAACTGTGACCTGTAGATCTCCCCCCGGTTCTCACCTGTCTTATAACTCTGACCTGTAGATCTCCCCCCGGTTCTCACCTGTCTTATAACTCTGACCTGTAGATCTCCCCCCGGTTCTCACCTGTCTTATAACTCTGACCTGTAGATCTCCCCCCGGTTCTCACCTGTCTTATAACTCTGACCTGTAGATCTCCCCCCGGTTCTCACCTGTCTTATAACTCTGTGACCTGTAGATCTCCCTGAGCTCCTTCATGAGTCGATCTGAGGCCTGCACTGAGCCAGACACCGCCCCCTGAAACACACCACACATCGCACTCCAGCTCACTTGAACAGATTCACATTTCACACACACAAAATACAGTCACAATTAACATTAAATTATCATTTACACTACATGGAAAACATTTTTTAAACTAATACAGCTGAAAATTATGTCAACGATGCTATTCCTGAGCTACTACCAATAACCGATAGCATAAAAGTGTCACATATTTGAAATTGACTGTCAATATTCAAACAATAACATTGTGATGATGGATATTGCATAGGTCAGTATCCAAAATCTTAGCCTGAGAAAAAGCAGCCTTTGCTGTGGCAAGAGACCAACTCTGTTATAACTGACTTCTCTAATTCATGACTCCTCCCTGACATAAAACACACTTAGGAAGGCTGCAACTTAACCTCTGAACACTATAAAAGACAAGATGACCCTGGGCAGTAGCGTTCTCAACTGACAAGCCCTCTCTGCTTGGGAAAATACAATTCTCTTACACTATCAACGTACTGCTGAAGTTGAACTTAGTAACTTATTTTACATTTTTAAAATATGACTGCTGAACATCAACGTGCATTTACTCTGCAATGAACTTTTTAAGGATTAGAACACTTTCTGAAGGTTGTATTTTTTTTTTTTTTCAGCTTTTCTCCCAAGCGGTAGATACTTGTGGGATGCTATATAGACATTTCCAATAACATTCCCTCAAAGTCAAGGGCTTGCTGTGTAAAAATAACTTAGAAATGCCACATAATATCAACATTGGTGACGTATGGCGGGTCACTGCCAGATTAAAATGCTGACTCATAATTGTTGGTATTACCATGCTGAAATCCTTAACCCTTCACCTATGAACACAGTTTACTAAAGAGTAAGCTGAACATCACTGTAGGCTAGAAGTCCAATATTTCTGACAATATTTAAATGAGAAATCTGTAAAAAAAAAAGCACATTATTCACATTCATCAAGGTGTTGAACTGATGTCATTACCATTTACAGCTCTGATCCAGTTAAATAAAATGAACAAATTTAAGTTATCCACCAAGTTTAACATTATTACTGTTGTACGAGGAAGGCAAATATATACTCAGAGATCACTTTTAGGTAGATTTGTACACCAGCTTGTTAATGCAAATGTTTAATCAGGCAATCATGTGGCAGCAACTAAATGCATAAAAGCATGGTCAAGAGGTTCAGCCGTTTTAAAGATCAAATTTCAAAATGGGGAAGAAATGTGATCTAAGTCACTTTGACTGTGGAATTATTGTTGGTGCCAGACAGGGTGGTTTCAGTAGCTCAGACACTGCTAATCTCCTGGGATTTTCATGCAAAAGTCTCTAGAGTTTGCAGAGAATGGTGTGAAAAACAAAAACATCCAGTGAGCCACAGTTCTACACAAAAAACCATGCATTACAACAGCGGTATGCAGAAGAGCATCTCTGAATACACAACGGGTCAAACCTCAAAGTGGATAGGCTACAGCAGCAGAAGACTAATAAGTTTAAATAAGATGAATAAATACCTAATAAAGTGCTCACTGAATATATAAGTCAGTACCTTAATTTCAAATTTGGTATGGAGATCAAAAATGGCCCAAATGTAAAATAAAAAATAAATATGAAGATTTATTCCAAAGATTTACACCAATCTCCAAAGGACATTGACAATTCTCAATCAGCAAAATCATAAATTGAATAACAACAATTTGAGCTATCTGCATATAAGAAAGGACTACAGTCAGGATCCATGACAACCAATCACACAGCCAACTGGGCCGCATTTGAATAAGACAGAATTATTGCCACACTGCAGGGTGCATTTCCTACATCTGCGCAGTTATCGGATTCGCTGCGTACTTGTGTCAAAACCTTGGAAGCACAGACCCTGCTTTGTTCACTTTCTAGAATAGATTTTAAGCATTAAGAGCAACAGAGAGCACGGTTAAGGAGATCGGTTTCCCCCACTCTGAGACTGGTCGGTGGAAGGGTGCATTTTAAATTAAGCCGAGCTCTTCTTAATATACACTCTCGGGAAAATAGAGAGCTGTTCATCAAGCCTAACCAAGGACAGCTTGTCCCGCTCCTAATCCACCTGTATGAGGGACATCGACGACAATCTTTGCCAGCGTTTTATTCAGCTCAGAATTTTTAGTAATTTGAAATACACGGGAGCCATCTCCTCAGGTCTGTTACAGGACCAGATTACACTTAGTGTCAAAGCACACTGCTGTGTCTATTCTCTAAAGAGATCGTACTGCCTGGCACAGTGGAGTCTGGTTGAACCCTCGCATGTCCCATATAAGGCAGTAGATATTCTAATTAATACAGAGCACAGAGCAGGTTAACTTGTAGTGCTAATATAATATCATTTCATTATATTAGCACTTATGAAATAACTGCTAATATATGTGCTGCACATTTCACACAACCATACTTCTTCTGACATCCAAAACAATGACTGTATTTTACTAAACATATCACTGCATATTTTACTTTAAGCTAAAAACATAAGCACAAAAACACTCCCAAACCCCCCCCATAAGCATATGAAAAGTCACCTTACCGAATGAGCACTTACGTTCAAGTGGTCCTGCCTCTGGTTCTTGCGGATCTTCTCCAGGATGGCCAGGTTCTCCTTCTCGATGCCCTCATCCTCAGACTTCTTCCCGTCCACCGGCTCCTCCTCTTTCATCTCGTAGTGGTCCAGGTCCTCGATGTCCTGCTGCCACAAGGCACACACGATGGATAAATATCCGCACGGAGCGCCCACGACAGGTTCTCAGGACACAGCCAAAAAAACAAAAAAAACATGCGTTTTATGTGCATTTAAGAATAAGACCTCTCCCATCTCTTCCTCCTCCTCTTCCTCCGATGTGACTTCATCAGTCGTTCCATGCTAGGGAAGGCAAGAAAGGATGGATGAGTCAGCAGAAAGACCAACTGCGCCAACCACCAATCCCAGAATTCAATGCAGACATATTTGAGACAGTTTTCATTGAAACTGTACTATGAAACGTAACATCCACCCTCCTTCATTTATTTGGTTCACTGGCTGGTTCCCTGGGTACCACTATCATGCTTATTCATGAAGGAAATGAACACATTGAAATTCAGGATTCTTCTCCACCTGTGTTCTCATACTGGCGCATAACAATGAAAGCTTGGCATCACTCGCAAAAGCAGATACCTTCAAAATTAAACAAACTTTCATTTGTCAGATTTGGCCAAGATGACAAAAGGCTTGCATTTCCTATCAACAAGGTGCACCTATTGATTGAGCCGCATGATTCACGGGATTGGTGATTTGAGCCGAGGGTGAGATATGCATGTACCTAAAGGCATTCCACGCAGAGATTTATTCTTTTTCAGGGACAAACACCCGACTAAGAAAAAATATCAACAACTTGCAGTCAATGTTTCTGAGGGATAAATCAGCTTTTAAAAGGCATTAAAAAAGCTACAACATACAAACACATCTGCAACGAAAATGTGTACTTTTGTCATAAAAACAAGACCTGAATAACAATGAAAATATAAATCTCTCAATGCAGCTTCAGCACATTGTCCGCTAGGAAAGTGGACAAAATGTATACATATTTTTAAATATATATTTTAGCCTTTGACTGGTGACACGACATCAGTGGGCCTTGCCTTTCTTTCCTGGCCTACAGGGCCAGCAGGGAGGGGCTGGTCCAGCATCTCCACATCCGGGTGCTGGGGCAGGTTGTACAGCCGGCACAGGTCACAGATCAGCCTCTTCAGCTGCTGCAGGAGCTGGGACATGGAGACATGGAGACATGCATGAGCAACAGTAGCAGCACCAGGAGCAGAGACATGGAGACACGCATGAGCAACAGAACCAGGAGCAGAGACATGGAAGAGACACACATGAGCAACAGCACCAGGAGCAGGCAGTGCATTCTGGGCCAGGCAGACCTGTTGTCTCTTACACCGAAGAGCCAGTGTAAGCATATGATGACATATTTCCGTTAAGCCGTTACTGCTATGCACACAATATATTTTGTATTTATTTTCACAATAGCTCATAACTGATTATAGAATGATTAATTTAATTTAATACATGGAGAATGTGGAACGCAAACATACAGAGCTGACTTTTCAAAGTTTAAGACAGATTTCGACAAGGACAGCCCGTTTCCTTAAGAAAATGCACAGCACATACAGAATGTGAATTTTCACTGGAAGTATCCTTCCGCGACCATTTTGAGTGAAGGTTTGAGTGAAGGTTTTCTATGAATGTAAATTAAAAGATCATTCTTGAATGCTTATGAGGGAAAAACTAAGTAGTAATACATGTCCAAAGCTTTAAAAAAATCCAAAAAACAGTCACGACAGGGCTTTAAGCTGTGGAATACAGTGTAAAGCCTGAAGCATTGTGTGAAGGATCCTCAGACAGACAGCTGCAGTTCTCTCAGTGTGGGCACCGTCACAGTGCTAGAAGAAGCTGGCTCATTCCCCCAATTATCCATAAATGCATCACACTTGAGCAAGAGGCTTTCCCACCAGTACATCAGCTGCGAACATGGATGACTCACTAAAGTCAACAATGAAAGGGAACCCAGGGAGGGGAAACCAAAGACAAAAATAAAACGACGGATATGCTAACCGGTCAAAACCTTGAGTTGTCGCTGAATAAGCTTTGGAGAGGGCAGAGGGGAAAAGCCTTCAGGAAGCGAAGCACACCTTTCAACTGGTGGGACTACCCTTTCCACTGACACTTCTCGTGACCATCCTCGTGACCATCCAACACATACATGAATGTGTGTGGGGGCGGCCTGTAGCGTAGTGGTTAAGGTCCATGACTGGGACCCGCAAGGTCGGCGGTTCGATCCCCGGTGTAGCCACAATAAGATCCACACAGCCCTTGAGCAAGGCCCTTAACCCTGCATTGCGTCTGCCAAATGCCATAATGTAATTAATGTAATGAATGTGCACTCAATTCCACTGAACTCTCTGAAACTACAATACCGGTGACTATTCTGAAATCGGGTGGTTAATCACAACAAGGTCATAACTGAAACCAAAAACATCAACATCAAGAAAGCAGACCTCAATAAACTCCCAGGTAGGCTTGTATTCCTAATATAAACAATGGTATGTGTTCAGTTAAAAAAAAAAAAATTCTGGTAGTCAAAAATCAATAAATAAAATCCCATTGAAGATTTACCAACTGAATTAACCACACACCTTAGATGACACTTTGAACAGCAGGCCAGAACCGAGTAATAATGCAGAGAGATTATGAGGCCTGCTGAGCTGCAAGCTGGCCTACTCAAAATACCTGCACTCCATATTGCTGAATTTCCTCAACTGCCCCTCCATTCTCATTTTCTACTCTGACCTTGCCAACGACACAGATTGTTATAGCTTCAAATAGACAACACATTTACAGCTTTATTGAAATTAGGGTTCTGAATTTGATGCAACAGAACTGTTTCTGATTAAAACCAACAGTCCGTGCAGAGCTACAAAACAAAGCGATGGACTCTTTCTTTCTTATGGAGGTTAAGAAAGAAACCACCCGAATAGTAGAATAAGTGGCCTATTCCAGAGGAAAAAGAGCATTGCCAGATGACAACAAATGGATGCTGCTTTAAAAAATTTAAAAATTTAAAAGAAATGAATAAAAATAAAATAAAAATGAATAAAACACACTTCTCTCATTCATTTTCATTGGGTTACCCCAGAAAACAGCCATGTCAGTTGTTATCCTTTGCAAATACGTGAATTCCACAATAAACCAAATAAAATACTTCAGAGGAACAGAACAGTCTACATGGTAAAGGAAAAGGAGGGCAAAACTTCAAACAAAAGATTTGGAGACTCCTTGCCTCACATGATTCATGGACCCCCCCCCCCCCCCCCCCCCCAAATCCACAGGGTCAGCGCTCTTTACCAGAGTGGTGCCTTTTCTCACATCTTCAAGGCGCTCCAGCACTTGAGTCAAGCTCGGGTCATCGGAGTCCACAAACCATATTGGGGGCGTTGAAGGGTAGGACTCCTGAAATATGGAATATGGAAAATATTGACACCCTGGACAGATAAAATCCTGCTGAAATGCAGCTTCCACACCGCTTAGAACAACAAAAATGGCAAACAGTACAGGAAAAAATTTCAAAATAAATCAGCAGTAAAATCCAAGGTCATAACCATGAATTCAACATTGAGGGAGGACCAAATGTTTGGGACAAATTCATTTTGTTTTGATTCTGTATTCCACAATAATTAATTTGAAATCAAACAAGAACAAGTTCAGATCACTAGCTTGTATTATAGAGTACAATTAAACATTTGGGTTTCACAATGTAGAAATAACAGTGCTTTTTATATGCTCTTGGGGAGGGGGGGCAATCAGAGACTTAGGCCAAACCTTAGCGTTACAAACATTAACTGTTTGGACATCGTTAAAAAGAAAGTGAATTTGAGTGTAGTAGGCCAAGGAAGAACTCTAGAGGTAATGACTGGAAAATTCTCAAGCAAATGAATAAAATTTCCCCAAACCCCTGTCCGGCAGATAAGACACTCCTCAGGGGGTAGGCATGGATGTGTTGTAACAACTGCCTGCAGAAGACTTCACAGACAGAACTACAGAGGCTACACCGCAAGTTGTAAACCACTAGTTGATAGAAAAAACACAATGGTCATGTTAAGAGTAGCTAAAAGTGCCTGCAGAGTTCTGGACATAGGTCTTTTGGACAGATGCCACCAAGATTCACTTGTATCACAGTGATGGCAAGAGCAAAGTCTGGAGGCCAAAAGGAACTGGCAAGACCCAAATGTATAGCGGCTCACTTGTCCTGACAATGTAACTGCTGATAGCACCAACATAACATAAACATCTTAGCCTTCTTTAGTGTGCGTTCACTGGACGGTGCTTCATCCTACAACAAGACAATTAACCCAAACATACTGCTAATGCAACAAAGGAGTTTTTGAATGGCCAAAGTTACCCAATCTGCTCTGAATCAAACTGAACATGCACTTCACATGCAAAAGAGAAAACTTAAGCTTGCCCCCAACACAATCAGGAGGTGAAGATATCAATAGTACCAGCATGGCAGAGCAACTCAGCCTTGAATAAAAGCTGAGAATGTGCACTTTAACCCCACATGAATTGTGGAAGGTTGCCCTGAACCCACCAGAGCCAACGTTGTCAGTAATTTAGAAAACGAATGCCTACTGTTAATACATGCAAGTGGCCCAAAACAAGAAAGACTACTATCATCATAATCTTAACTCTTAAACTTAACATAATCAAAACTTTAAATATTTGCTCCCGACTCATCTCCATGATGTCACACCTGTTCCTTCTGCTGCCACCATCTTCTATTTTCGCTCTCTGCCCTGCACCCACCAGAGCAAACATACATGACAGCGAAAACTAATACCCAACTACCAATTTAAACAAATGTGGCAAAAATGAGTCTCAACATGAGGGCCAGACTATTAGGATATACTATTGTATTCTGGCATACAGTATTCACTTTGATGTGACCAACTCAATTCTGCAACAAACATTATCATGTATATATTTTCCCCAAAAAATTACAGCTTAATCAGACAAAAAAGGATGCAGGAATTGCATTTCCCGCGCGTGGCATTTAACTAATAGGCTAATGTTCTAATAATAAACTGACAGCGGTGCATTAATGCTCCCGTCAGACGAACAAATAAGCCACTTTTACGCATCGCCTATTAATTTCGATGGTAACAATTACCATCACTTACTGTAAATGACGGGTTTATTTCAGACAGTATTCCATAACTGGCTGCCTCAGAATAGCAAAAGATAAATGCATACAATTATTAGCAAAGAATATTGGGATGAATATTCATCACATCAATATTAGGGGGACACGGGCTCTCAATGCCTATTAAGGTTATATGGCCTAGGCAAAATCGGATATATTATTTCCAGAATCTGTAACAGTTACCAAGTCTAGGACATTAAAGACGCAATGCTGTTTGTTACATTAGGACAACTTATGTACTGTTGGAATGGTTTCTTTTTTTGTTTACATTTAAAGTTACCTGCAAAAATATCATAACTGTCTAAATGGCATCTGTGGCATTATCGGCTTCACTCAAAACAACAATGAAAAAAGGTTGAACTCATTTTTTTCTAGGTGTGAAATGTCAACGTACTTGGAAAAAAATCCAGTGGTTATTAACGAACTACCAGCCCTGAAGTCGCTGATTTCTCTCAAGCTATATACAAAGTGTCAGAACTCTAAACGTCTCGGTCGGTTGCAGAAATGGGCGAATTATTGTCACCCAGCAAAGTTTCAATCTTGCCACGAGAGAGCAAATGGTCTCCTTGCCAAATAAAAATATACTGATAAATTCGCTATCGATCGAACTGTTGGCACCACTATCAAGTCAAGTAGCTGGCCAAAAGTGTCACATTCCCGAGCATGCGAATATAAAATAATTTCACAAAGACAAATTGCGCAGTATGCACAAGACTGACGTTGGCTAAAGTTAGCTAAGCTAACGTTGTGACGTACCCAAAAGCATCGCTCTTCCTGTTTTCATAGCGAGCTACATATGCTAACGTTACTTGGCTCACTAAACGATGCCATCTTGTGTATAGAAAATAGATGTTAGCCAACGTTTCCTGACGCGATTGCTTGCTTTATGCTAGCTATAAAAATGCAGATAGCAAAGAATCAAATATCAATGACGTTTACACTAACAGTGGCTAGCCATTGTTCACCTAGCAAGATAACCAGACAACTTGGTGAGCTAGTTAGCTAACAAACTAAATGTAGAAATAGCAACTTGTGTGGTCAGTTGTATACCTAAATTGTAATTCGCAAACATATTCTATGTACTCTTTATTAACAAGGTAGCTACATATATAACTATCAAACCTCATCCGAATGACAACGTTACCTGACTAGCAAACATATCTATGTGTCAGCCAAAACTAACACAACAATGCAATGCTAAACTGCTAGCTAACATTGCCATTGTACCTATCTAGCTCTTCCATTTCAGTAACCTTAGGCTACGTGACGTTATATTGCGCTTAAGTTAAACAAAATAAATGAATTATTATTCCGTAACGTTTATTCAAACACTGCACTCATTACTAGCTAATCAGATGGTCAAATATGATCATTTTGTTAGCAGTTTTCTAAATTCAGGTCCTTTTAGCAAGCGAGAACGCCAATGTTCGCAAATTTACAAGCTAAGCGAGCTAGCAAAAAAATCCAAAACATGTGACGTACGTTACTTAGCTAGCTAGCCTTCCGGTTTCAAATGCGACGTTAATAATACATGAAATAGGTTTATTTACAAATGACCCGCTACTTTACCAATCTAACACGCAGCTTATCGTGGTGTTAGGGGACAAAACGTTTTCATATGTCAACTAATTATTAATCAAAATAAATACACTAGCTAACTCGTTAGCGACAGCCGTCCGTGTGGGTTTTCTGGGTGTCTGTCCGTCCGGGGAAAATGCGTGTGTTCCGACTTTTTTACTCGGCCTCGACTCACTCCCAATAACGTTAGCTAGCTGCTTGAAACCTCTCCGGGCCCCATTTAACGTTAGTCTCTCACAGCTTGCCTGCTTACCGTGATGTTGCAGTGGATGATCAGAAGCTTTTCCCCGGTTACGTTAAACTGGCAACTAAGCTCGTCCGGCTTCCAATCGATAATTCGGAAGCGTTCGTGGTTTGGGTCAAAAATGGACTCAAGAAACTTCAATTCGGCCTTCAGCCCCGAAACCGACATCTTCCACTCATCTCCAGCCGGGCGGCGGGGGAGGGGGAGAAGTCGGAACCTACTGCAGCCACGCAGTCGAGACTAAACCAAACGCGGCTAACAACAACAAAGAAGGGGAAAAAACCCTTTATAAATCAACGTTTTCTGAATCTTAATGCACTCGTTAGCCTCGTAGCTAACTCGCTAAATAACAACGCCTTGTTTGCTTGGTCGCTGCTTTTCCGCCTTCCCTTGCTTTTTTGTATTGATTGTCCTGTAATCATTCGATTAGCCTCTGTTGTTCCTTAAATAATAAAGTAAACAAATGCCTGCGTTTATACTTGGTTTAGGAGCCGATGGAGCGCGCTAAATTTTAATCTCCACACGGAAACAGTGAGTCGCTGATCCGGGCGCTAAACGGTGGCTCTTTCTGGGGTTTAAAGATGGCGTTATTGCCCGAGCCTGCAGAGTCCCAGCATACCATGCGCGTTCAATGCGTGAGGGGTGGAGAGCACCAAAAAGAAAGAATAGGGGAAAAAAACAACCAGTTTCACCAGTCTCAGCTCGTTACAGAGCAAGGTGGATAGCGTTACAGTATGTATGGTGCGCAGTTAGTTTTGGCTATTTCCACAAACTAATTAGCCACCCAGGTTGCTTCTTGATAATCAGAAGAAGTGAATCTTAGAATTATGATTTTTTTTTTTTTTTTTCAGTGTCAGTGTCAGTGTCCTGGAACTCCATTACTTCCACCACTAGTGATTTTTATATCAGCATTAGAGTGTTCAGTTAAGAACATTCTTATCACATATATGATCTTGCACCTCAAAGGTTTAATATGATCTAAACATCCAATAAACAGTGAGGCAAATTACAAAAGCAACGAGGACCCGGGATTTGGTCTCAGAGGCATCACCTCAATAGACATTCAGGTGGCTTACTTTAACACATGGTTATCATTTGTCCTGATAATAAATAACCCACTGTAACCTTCAGGACACAAGAATGCATTATTTGTGTGTGGAGCTACCCATAAATAGTTATTTAAAAACACATAGATAATGCAAGCGTATTTAGCATTGAGGGCCTACTAGAAGATAGTGACAACAGCCATTTCTGCAGTAAGCAAAATATTGTTATTTTAATCACTGCTTAATATTACGTAGAAGAATATCTGATGAGATTTTAAGAGTACGTAGAAGAGAATCAGACTACACACACATTTTTGGTTGGAAGTTGGAACAGCTTGTTCTGTGAAAAGTGATGGCACTTATCATCTTGGAAGTAAGACCTTCACTTGCTGAAGAGTTAGCCTTGGGATAGCTGTTAAAGTGGGTTGAAATAGCACACACTTAAGGGCATAACTGAAGTGAGATGGAGCTTGAAGAACCACGGGACACATTGCACGACTTTCACCCTGTCTTTCACCCAGAGCATGGACAGTGCTCATATAATGTATCCACCTCCTATGACAATTCCACTCTCCACTTTTCTGATTGGCTGCTATGCACATTCAGAAACACAATTTACACCCACTCTATAATATCCTGTATTCTGTCTGTTAGTTTAATCTGTGTTTTTGTAACTTAATTATTTTTCATATTCATGTCTGATTTCCGTTTACATTCATTGTTCATTCCACTTGTCTTCCCCTGTGATGTCTGTGTCTTTATGTAGTTCTTAGCCTGAGTCACTACCCTGTCTGCGTGATTCACTACTGGAGTGTTGGCAGAATTTTCCGGTTTCCCACGATTCCTTCTCAGTCTCGCTTTACTTGCTTCCCGCTTTCTCTCCATTCATGTTTGTAGATAGCACTAATCTACTAATCCCGACTAACATAGAATTTGTACAGTTCTAATTATTTTAACATTACATTACATTACATTACATTATTGGCATTTGGCAGACGCTCTTATCCAGAGCGACGTACAGTTGATTAGACTAAGCAGGAGACAATCCTCCCCTGGAGCAATGCAGGGTTAAGGGCCTTGCTCAAGGGCCCAACGGCTGTGCGGATCTTATTGTGGCTACACCGGGATTAGAACCACCGACCTTGCGTGTCCCAGTCATTTACCTTAACCACTACGCTACAGGCCGCCACTAATATGTTCGTCTAACTAACTAACATTCGCTAGTTTTGGGTATTTATAGTTTAATCATGTAACTAACATATTAACATTCTCCCTATTTCTGCATTGCTCTGTAGCTCCACCTCCCTGTGGTGCCTGCCTTAATTCTGCGCAATGTTCACACCTGTTCTCTAACTACCACTGCTTTCCTTAAGTCTACTCCCTAATCTGGAGCTGTTTGTATTACATGTGAGTAGACGCAAATCCAGTTCCGCGTCTTCGTTCCTCCCTTATTATTGTATGATTGCCCTTTCATGTGTCTCCCCCAATGTCTATTTGTTAGACTGCCCTCACTCCCATATAAGCCCCAGTCTGAGTCTTCACATTTGTCAGAACATTGATCATAATTTCAGTGCCAAGTTTGTGTAAACCTGTAATTTTTGAGATTCCCGAGACACCCTTTTGCCTGACTTCGAGTTTGCTTATTCCCTTGCCTGTGATTTTTGGGTTTTGATCCTCGCTTTGTTTACAACTCCCCCTGTGCCTACTCCTCTGTACCTCTGCCATTCTGATCTCCTGGATTTTTACCTGTGGACTGTTTTTTGTGATTTCCCTTTTGTTTCTCGATTTGACACTGTCTCTCGGATTACCTGGCTTTGACCCTTGGACTGAATAATGACAACGTTTTTTGGAATACTGTGGTCTGCAATTCGGTTTCTGGCCCTGAGCGTAACACACTCTGTAGCCTCTTACTATGGATGTCCTCCCTTCTGTCCGGCATTGGTTATATCATGCTTAACATTCTCCCAGCAGACGGCATTTTACACTGGAAAGGAGGTTTCAGCTTAGTTCATGGGGCTACAGTAGGCTCGGCTCAGTGAATTGGCTTAAGTTGTGCTAGTGTAATGGTTTGTTGAGTGGGTTGCTGGTTACACAGCTGGTAATTATTCTATTTTTCTTTTGGGACATTCCTTAAGATGTTGGGTTAAATATCCCTACCCGTCATTTAAACAAACAACATAAGAGCATAAGAGCATTTGTTGGCATGATCAGGATAATTAGCTTGCAGGTATATAGCCTCACTTTCTGTGCAGTCCAGAGTGATTACTGCACTGTTATGCCCAGGATTCAACACTCGCATATCAATCTGTGCCCTGCTATGAATCCTGTGAATCCCAGAATTAATATTCCACACATTTGTATGTAGAGAAGTGAGTGACAGGAGTAGTATAAAACAAATTCACAAGCTTAAGAATTCAACTTTAATTGAATTCCACATCGTAGCCATTTTGAAAGACTCATTTAGAATCGAGACATCTTGACTGCCTCCCAATGGAACATCAGAGAAGTCTGCTGCATGAAGCCTGGACCACAGCACTGGAAAGGAAGGCATCAGGCACACGGTTATGCAGAGGGATATTGATCAGGGAACAGAAATGCTAAATGGATATATGTGAAATTTTTCAGGTGTTCATTTGCAATTCAGCAATCATCTACATGCCTCATCCTCCAGGCAATGCAAACCTAAAGGAGTTATATGACATGCAGCCACAATATATCCTCAGCCTACATTATTTATTTAGGCTCTGTATTGTTGATATACATATACTGTATGTGATACTGTTTCTTTCAAGCTGTACTCTCTACTCTATTTTATAATGTTACAGATTTTAAAAGACTAACAAGCCCTCGGTGTTGGTTAGGATCTTGTCTTTGTAATTATTAGTCAATGTTAGATATGGTGACATGCTTTTGAAAAGAAAATTTGTGACATGCTATATATTTATTTATCTTTTATTTACACTGTCTTCTTGCATATATTGTGGAATGTAGCTTGCTGATCTGTTTATATCAATTTGTCTGTTTACACTGTTTTTTTTACAATGCATAGTGCACTTTATGACCTGCAGTACTAGTCACTGTATAATATCTGCTCTTTGTGCAATACTGTGCATATAACTTAGATATATAAATATATATATATATATATATATATATATATATATATATATATATATATATATATATATATATATATATAATATATATATAAGATTTTTCTTGAATATGTTTTTCAACAGTTTTTTGTAAATGAGATATTTGTCATGGACATAATTTATTTATTTTTAACTATTTGTACAACATAGCATCGCAAATATAAGCCTTTTTTTGTACTCTGTTATTAAACCAGTTTTTTAGTCTGTTCCAGCTGCTTTGGTACCTACTGAAGTGGTAATTGAGATCCCAAGTCATACTCTAGGTCTGGGAGATTCAGAAGATGAAACTGCAACATCAGATGTGAAAAAATATTGGCAATTATTTTCAGTATTTTGTGCACCTCCCTTTGCAAAGGACAAGCCATTGTTAATAGTCTTTTATCAGATAGAGCCACGAGAACGTCTGTAAGAAAATGAAATGAAAACAGAATTTTAGCCAGTTTACTTAAAAAAAAAATCACACATTGGAGGTTCATAGCCTGGGAACCACCAAAGTGAATTATTTTGTCATTTTCATTGATGCAATTCTAAGTGTTGACCAAGAGATGTCAGTCTGTCCATTTACATACTCGATTTTCAGAAGAAAAATAGCATTGTTTCAACACAGCAGTTGGAATCACATTGGGTTTTTTTGTTTTGTTTTGTTTGTTTTTTTAACTACACCATGGGTTGTGATTGCATAGTTTTCATTTACCTGAATCTTGTGTTAATTTCAAACTTTTGTATTGTTAGCAAATAACTATTAAGCTACCCTACAAATTCCTTTTTTAAGTTTATTATTTTAGTTATTTTGGCAAAACATCTATTTTTTATAGTGTTAATGGAAGGGTCATCACTTATTGTAACATTTCTGGTTTAGTTATAGTTTTAACCCAGATCCTCAATAAACCAAAGCCCATGGCCCATAAGGCAGACTGAATCGTCTTACGTAATTATAAAATGGAGTGAATGCTTTAAAATGCGTGCAATCAAACAAATTCTGCTGCTTGTTAGGGCTTTGTGCAGACAGGGAGAAGCATGGGGGAGTCAAGGACAGCAGAAGATGAGAAGGCTCCCAAATTAAACCAGACAACCAGGAAGGGTTCTGTGGAGCATACCAAACTTTAAAAGTAAACAGTCTGCGGAATAGCTGAGGAGTAAGCCTGTTATTAAGAGAAGCGTGCGCAGCCAACAGTAGACAGACAAAGCAGGGCTGTCAACTCAAATAACGCTGCATTTCTCACCCAGGCCTTGGCCAGCAGCTCAGGAGAAGGCGACCCCCATGGCTCCACGTATTCTTTTAACAACAACCATCCACTGAACAGGGAGGAAATGGTACCCCTATATTTAATTTATGTCCCTTTCTGAGCGAACTCGCACCAACCCCCCACAAATTGAGAAACTTTAATATAAGTGCGCTTGTGTGGGTGGATCGCAGTCAAAATGTACTTGGGTTAAGTAACGTTATCTCAGAAGATGCATACTGTATATTACTTTAGCCAGCAGATGGTACTAGATACAAGTTTTTGGCTTTCTTATTTTAATTATTTTTGCGTGCATTTTTACTGATGGGGAAATCTTCTCAGGCTAGTAATATTGTTTCCCGAGGTAATTTTATTTAACAAATTTTCATATACACTCAGTGAGCACATATGTATGTATTAGACTTATTTTTTAGTCTTATTAAGTCTTCTGCTGCTGAAGCTTATCCAGTTAGAGGTTTGACGCGTTGTATGTTCAGAGATGCTTTTCTGCATACCACTGTTGTAATGTGCGGTTATCTGTGTTACTGACACCTTCCTGTCAGCTTCGACCAGTCTGGCCCTTCTCATTAATAACGCATTTCTGCCAGCAGAACAGCTCACTGGATGTTTTTTGTTTTTTGCACCATTCTCTGCAAACTCTAGAGAGTGTTGTACATGAAAATCCCAGAAGATTAACTGAAGCTCCTGGTTCAAACTGTTTGTTTGCTGGGGTATAGAGCGAAAAACAACAAAAAATGTGTCACTGCGTAAATACTTATGGACTACATTGTATTTCTGAAAACATTGGGATGGTGTAGTGATTTCATGTTTAAGACAGTGACAGGCCATTCCTGTGTGGGGGAGCAACGACAAAAAGATTCTTGAAAGAAGTTGAGACCAGTGAAGAATTCTCAATGAAACAGAGATACATTGAGTGTGTTGTCTTCCAGACCTTTTCAAAATATCAGTTTCCATTCATTCAATATAAGCACAAGTTTAATTTAGTCCTGTCATTTGTCTTTTTACTGGTGGAAGCTTGACTTTTTTGCATATCAAAGTATTTATCCCCCATCATAAAAAATAAATACTGTACAATTGATGGACAAGAGTGTACACTAAAGGATAAAATAATATAATATAATAACACTGCTCTGTCTTCAGGGTGAATGAACTAAGATAGCCTCCTACAGCACCTCCCTCAGCACCTCCTGCTGACTCGCCAGAGGTTACTTGTGTTTTATAATTCACACCCTGCACTCTGGAGCTGTGGTGTGGCATTGCCTGAGCTGTTGTTTACACACGGGATATACTGGGCTCAGTCAGCACCAGGAGCGATGTTATCTGCTACTAAACCGTGTATTTACATGCTGTGTGTGTGTGTACATGCCTTTGCATGCTGCACAACCCACAAAAGACGGACTTCAGGGGACTGTTGAATTTTATTTCAGCGTGAAGTTAAAACGTTGGGCTCAGACATGTATGTAAATCTCACACAGGCCATTACCGAAGCATCTCCACCCATAACAAACACTGAAGGTAGCTATGTTTATTATGAAGCAGCCGGCATAATGTAGTAATGGCCTTGCTGGTCTGCTGTAATTGCATAAAGGTTATCTATGGATCAGCATTGTTAAGCGGGCTCAGACTCTCCTCATTTGGCCTAACCGAGTAAATCCGGGCCTAATCGGATTTCCGCCACGGCCCGTTTTTCCTGTGACCGGAGTGCTGGGCGGCACTGTGCCAGGGTGGGGCGGGGCACGGAGGGAGGTTCAGCATGGCTGCTGTATCAGTTACCACGCTAATACGGTTTACAGGGCCAGAGAGAGGCCCTGACAGGCCGACAATGGGGGAAGAAAGCCAGGCTTAAATCAATTACCCAATATGGCAAATAGAATCTAAATCAAATCCCACGAACCTTGGCCAGTGGATGTTCAAATGAAAGGTACCGGGGAGAGTTTACTGTAGCCCAGGTGGTGAAATACGACTGAACGCGGAGAGAGAGAAACAGCGCTGTTAATCCAAGGAATATCGAAAGGCAGACAACGTGGAAAACCTCTGGGATATAAAAATGCCTGACTGTTCCTCTTGTAACCAACAGTGATCTGAGTGGCCATAGTAAGATATTGGATGGGAAGAAATGACCTATAGTTGATTAAAATGAAAGAGTAGTCAGAGTCATGGCATTATTATATTTCTTCTTTCTCAACTTGTTTCCAAAGCTAGACCTAAACCTTTATAAATAGGAGAACGGTCAAAGGATTCATTTTTAGATCTCATCACTGGCAATTAATTAAGAATAAAATAAGTTATACATATGATACAAAAAATAAAATAGTGTGACCAAAATCCAGGCAGGAAAACAAAAATCAGTGCAGGCTCTGGTCTTGCATTCCTTGTTTTCCATGCTCTTATTGTCATAGCTACTTGATTTCCTATGTTGGGAATGGTTCAGTGGCAGCCTGTAGCGTAGTGGTTAAGGTACATGACTGAGACCTGTCAAGGTCAGTGGTTCGATCCCCGGTGTAGCCACAATAAGATCTTAATCCTGCATTGCTCCAGGGGAGGATTGTCCCCTGGATTACATTCCTGCTTAGTCTAATCAACTGTACATAGCTTTGGATAAAAGCATCAGGAAAATGTAATGTAATGTATATCAATATATCAATTAATGTATAGCAATTGGGGGTTACAATTATAATAAGATTTTTTTTTTTAAATTAAAAACCTTGACCTCATTCAAAAGCGCGAACAGACCTGTACATCTGAAATGAAAGCTTTCAATATGTGGAACATGTTAAAATGATTTTCTCTTTATCCACAGCATTTAAAACATATGGTGTCACATTCATAAAGTGCTTGTCCAAAATGCTGAACCCTGCCACCTTCAAGGCTACATGTCACACACAGATGAGGAGCTAAACAAACGCTCTCAGCAATCAGCAAGATTGCTGCATGGTATGCTATGGATTGAGACTACTTACCTTATTTCACAGGAAGATTGTTTTCGAGATTATTAATGAGTAGGATTTTTTTTTAGCTGAGGATACATCAGGGTTTGTGTAGATTAGAGCTATTTGATCGATGTCAGAAATAATTTTGAATGAAATGAAACATAAATGTAAGCTAAAATGTATTATATTTACAATAAAGAGCAATGGCAGATGCAGTTTAGTAGAGAGGGAGAGAGAGGCAGTGAGAGCAAGAGCAAGAGAGCGAGAGCAAGAGAGAGAGACAGAGAGAGAGAGACAGAGAGAGGGAGAGAGAGAGACAGAGAGAGTGAGAGAGAGACAGAGAGAGGGAGAGAGAGAGACAGAGAGAGTGAGAGAGAGACAGAGAGAGGGAGAGAGAGAGACTGAGAGAGAGAGAGGGAGAGAGAGACAGAGAGAGTGAGAGCAAGAGAGAGAGAGAGACAGAGAGCGAGAGAGAAACATACTTCTGTTTCATTAAGAAGGAAGCAGCTCAAAAGATTCTTGCTGGACACACGGCTACACAAATTTAGCTGGTCAGTCGTGTTCCTACAGCACTTATAGGGGCATCATCTCTTCAATTACACGTCCTTCAGGGCTGTACGGTAATAAAGAATGGACCGCTAATTGAATTTCAAGAGTGACTATGATACTGATGCCACAAACTAAAATGAATCCCTGGCTAATTACATTAAGGGTATCAAGTTGGATAACTCAGAGAGATTACTCAGAGAACCTACTGATACTCTCAGGTGTCATTTTCACCCAGAGTATTTACTTCTTTGTATATAGAATAGTGTGTGGGCATGTGTGTGTGTGAATATGACTCACTGGAAATCATAAACCTTGTATATAGAATAGTCTGTGTGTGTGCATGTGTGTGTGTGTGAATATGACTCACTGGAAATCATAAACCTTGTATATAGAATAGTCTGTGTGTGTGCGTGAGTGTGTGTGTGTGTGTGTGTATGTGTGTATGTGAATATGCGTCTCCATGACTCACTGGAAATCATAAACCACATTGATGGGAGGCAGAAGTATAATTTCATTTTGACAATGGTGACATCAAATCCCTCTAAGAAAACAGGATTTAAAAATAAGATAAGAGATTTAAAGTGACACAGGCCTGCCTCCCCCAGCCTCTCAGCTACCCCTTTTTCCACATACTGCTCCAAACACATTAGGATCTGGTCTTAGAATAGCAGGAGAGATTGTGTCAGTTCAACCGTGTCCATTGTACATGACGGGTTCAACAGTCTTTTACGGGAGTATTAAAACAAAATATGAAAAAAATATGAAAAGAATGCAAACCATTTACCATCCATCCATCCATCCATCCATCCATTATCTTAACCCACTTATCCTGAACAGGGTCACAGGGGGGCTGGAACCTATCCCAGCATACATTGGGCGAAAGGAATACACCCTGGACAGGTCGCCAGTCCATCACAGGGCACACACACCATTAACTCACACACTCATACCCACGGGCAATTTAAACTCTCCAATCAGCCTAACCTGCATGTCTTTGGACTGTGGGAGGAAAGCGGAGTACCCGGAGGAAACCCACGCAAACACGGGGAGAACATGGAAACTCCACACAGAGAGGCCCCGGCCAACCAGGATTCAAACCCAGGACCTCCTTGCTGTGAGGCGGCAGTGCTACCCACTGCACCATCCGTGCCACCCCAAACCATTCTAAGGGTCTCAATTCGGAGACTAAAGCTTAGAGGACATGATGTGAAGAGCGAGAATTAGAGCGAGCGCAAATGCACACACACACACACACACACTGCTGCAGCATCTGGCAAAAACCGCACACCACAACATTGGCACAGCTGAACATATGCCCTCATATAATTATTACATTACATTAATGGAATTTGGCAGACACTCTTATCCAGAGCGACGTGCAGTTGATTAGACTAAGCAACGCAGGGTTAAGGGTCTTTCTCAAGGGCCCAACAGCTGTGCGGATCTTATTGTGGCTACACCAGGGATCGAACCACCGAGACATGTACCTTCACCACTATGCTATTATATTTATAATAAAGCATCTTTATAGATCCACCCCAAGCACCAGCTCTCCAGCATGCAATCTGATGTGCCCAATAATTGTCTCTAATGGAGCAGTCCATCTCCCTTTTCTCTCCTTATGTAAAGATAATCATAGGCCTATATATATATATATATATATATATATATATATATATATGGGGCAGCTAAGAGCATTGCATATGCGCACGGCATTAAATCCCTCTTTACAGTCCGTAAACACAGAGACTCTGTGTTCCATCCACACCTATGACAAAGTTTAGGGTTACAGCACCCACATCACAACCACCGATCGATTCTAATGCGATCAGTGGACCACAGCCCAGTGCAGGCAGACTGTAGGCTGTGTAGCACTATACTGATCGGCTCTGGGTTCACTGCGTTCAGATACAGGATTTGTCCATGGAAAGCCCCAGCAGAACAATCCATCCACTCGCCTGAAGTTATTGATGCACCTCAGATCTACAGTGAGATTCTGAGCCACTCCTCTTGGTCTCCGGCCCTGACCTGTCAGATATTTCCAGTGTTTAAAAATCGACGGCAGATTAATGCTCAGAACAGCCATTCACTGTCACCACCATGAGAGATCCCCCATAAAAGATGTGTCATCAGAACTGTTACAAAGTATAGTCAGTATGAAATGGCTGCAGTACACACGGCGTCCATTTTATGACCATCTCTCCAGCCTTGCTGATGAATGTGATCTGAGCAATGGTTGCTAATACAGTGCAGATACTGTAAGCTGCCACTGCACATGTTCACTTCAGTGCCTCTTGATGTTAAACAGGAAAACATCTGGCCTCCTTTTTGATGTGGGCATGTCTCCTGTCTCTTCTTCCAATCATATCTGCCCCGTCGCTGAGATCTCACATACCCCACAGTGCCCAGTGACATTCGTACTTCTGGGAGCAATGGGTGGAGGACAATCAATAGCTTAGCACATGCAGTGATGCACTAGTATTGGAGCCAAGTACTTCAGGTAATGAACTGCCTGTTTGATATATTCCTCTCCAATGGGCAGCCAAGTGTGTGCAGGGCAGTGCAACAGCAGCAATTCTTTGATTGGTCATTTTTCATCCATCAGTCTCTTTGGCCTGTAGACAAATCACCTGTGTGCCCATTCAGACAAGGAGCCTTATATCTCCACCCACAGTAGAGTTCTTCCGAGAACTAGAGTTCTTCTGAGAACTCATACCTCAGGTAGAGGTCCTCTATTCAATAGCCAAACTCTCTGTCCCCTCCTGGCAGAGTAACATTGCTGACCGTTAACATCTAAGGTGACATGGACAGGCTGCAGGTGCTCAGTCACTAAATCCACCCAAACTGAAAAAAATTGACACTTTAACATCGTAGGGCATATAATGTACACTTTTACATATTGATATATGTGCTGCATATTTAATTGGTACGAGCTGGTATACTTTGCTATATTTGTTGGATATTTTACCAAAGATGCACAGAAGCGCCAATACTGACAGCCTTGGTACAAATGAAATAGTTTATGGTATATATATTTGGTATGGGTTTGATATAATACATTCAGCAAAATAATAAAATAATTGACTCACAGAGGTTAAACATGGTAATACTGTACATAGTGTATATTGTTTTAGGTATTGAGGCATGGAGTATTACTGGGCACCTGAAAAAGTTAAATTTCAGTATAAGAAAAAAGTAATACAATACTACAGTAACTGCACTGGTTAGGATTGGAAAGGTGGCTGCAGGCCAGGTGTTATTAATGGATATATTGCTGAGGAATAATTTTTCTCAGCATGTGTCATTATAAATTGCCATCACTATTTAAAATGATAAAACAGAAAGCCATTTTAAAGATGAAATGTTTCTGTTTATGGAATGCTGATAGTCAAAAAAAGCAATGAAGGAACATAATGTCAGAAGGTTATGTAGAAATGGGTTCTGAAGGAAATACAGCTTTCACAATGCTCTGTTGAGGCCTGCTGAACAGAAAGGCCTTTCTCTTTTTTACTGAACTTCCACCAAGTAGAAAATAGGTGTAGAAAACTACTAAGATAAATAATAAATAAATAAATAATCATGCTGGCATTTTGCTTTATATGTTTTACATGAATATATATATATATATATATATATATATATATATATATATATATATTTTTTTTTTTTTTTTATCCAAATCTAAAGTTGAATGACTTGATTTTATTTTGGATAACTGCACTGATTGGGGAAAAATACAATTTATAAAATTCAAACACTGTAAACAACATGTGCCTATTTTATGATATGCATTGCTGAATTATTCAAAGGTCAATTGTGAAATTGTGGTTAAATAAGGCTCATGTGTCAGTAAATCCCCTGGACTTGGCTTTGGCTTCAGATATGGATGCATTGTTGGGAATAGTAATGCCTATTTAAGCAGCGAGTGAGCTGTAAATCTGGTGTGCAAAGATTGCACCACAACTGGACTAACTGCAACACTTCACTCTAAATCTCTACCACCCCACAAATATGCTGTTATTTATTACCCACTAAACCTTGCAAACATCACCACTGAACTCCCGGGGTTCAAATAAGTAAACAAAATATAATAGGGAGCTAAAGAAGCTGAGTACATGGGGGCAAGGGTCTTGAAAAGAGTGATACTATTAATGAGTTTTTTCTTCAGGGGGTGCTTCAGATAGAGGCAGGGTGAAGTGAGGTTTAAGCTGCTGAGTTGTCCACAGAGACACCACTGCTGATGGTAAACTAGCAATTTAATCTCTCAACCCGAAAAAGGGATCACCCTCTAGCACACAAACTGTAAAACTGAAATCGTGACCATTTCAAGACATGACATGCACTCTGTAATGAGTTTTAAATGACCGAGCAATATTGATCTTATGCCATTATCATTATGTCATCCATTTTTATACTGTAAGGATTTACCTGTGCAGTACATAATATAATGTATTTGCATACTTTCAATATTGTTCACTAGCACACATGCACTTAAGCCCTGCCTATAAATAATATCCAAGCTGCTCGGTTTTGAAACAGTGTTAACAAATCACATGCATGTCCAAAAAAAACAGTGCAGGTTAATGCATATATCTTCATAATCAGAAAATCAACTGTAACAGATAGAGTCCAAGACAGTATATACTGTATTCCTATTCCCAACTGATAAAGGAGAGAGAGAGAAGCAGGAGTGTCCGTGTGGCGATGTCAGAAGAGTGAGTAGGCAATGTGTTTGGGGCTAGGCAGCCGAGGGATGGGGCTGGACTTCGGGGGCGGAATAACTCGTTCCTATTGCATGGTATATTATTGTGGGCAGCGGTGGTTCTGGAAGTGCCGGTCGTACTGGTCGAATGTGGCTGCATGTTAAGGACAGGAATTGACTTATTCTCATCCAACGATGGAACGGAAGTCCTTACTGTGTATTTTGTTATTTACTTTGAGTCAAAGTAAGTAAAACATCGGGGCAAGTATTAAGATTATTGCCATATGCTAGGGAGTTATGATGAATACCGTATGCTTTGAGAAGTCTTACTTATGCGTTTTTTCTGTGGGTTTCACAGTTTATAAGAAAGTTGATTGCAGTATTTGCTACAACATGTGTCAAATAAGGCCGAGTGTGTGCCGTTTGTGAGAAGTGAACTTACTCGTGCACATTTGAACTGGCAATATGTGTCCACGTTAGCTTATGTTTTGCTTTACTTTTGCTTTTCTTGCTGCGTAAAATGTGACAACAACGAACAGAGAACTTGTTCTGAATTGTGCGATCAGATATGCAAAGAGTTGAAGCGTGTATAATAAAAACTACCGAACAGATGGCAATATAATGGCAACTTGCACATGGCAATAATATTTTGTACATATTATACATCAAATTGATGTTTGAGTTGAGATGGCTCGCATATCTTTCTGGTATGTAGCCTGTATTATCAAAAGAGGAAGGCGGGGCTGTCATCTGGACCATTCAAGCAATTATCTTATATATTGGCCTTAAAAAAAGCAATGTGACTTAATTGGTGGAATCTGGCTTCCACCCCACTGGGGGTCTCGAGGCCACTTCTTGCCAGTATCCCATCTTGTGTTTAAGGACATTGATTATTTCAAAAAAGTCTTCTGTATACCTGTTCAGACTCTAATTCATTGGTACCAAGAGGTACATTCAGGAGTTTGTCTTCACACCTGGTATTTATACAGTGCATGTAGGCCGAATAGTATTCACGACTCATATTTGTGGAGTGAATGCGGTGGTGTCCACGACTGGTACAATTGCTGGAGGAACGAGAGGCTATTGCGGTTTGCAATACCTAAACAATGGAATGACACCAGAAGCCAAGGATTTGAACATTTAAAGGAAGCACTTGCATGGTCTCTTGAGATAATTAATGTTCTTTTTTATTTCTCTTCAGTTAAAAGGTAGTTATGTTTAAACATCATTTAGTACTCTAAGTTGGTACTGGTACTGTATTGTAGCAGAGCAGTGTATGTAATACTAGGTGCATTAGACTGCTGTTTTTACTTTTTTTTTTGTTGGTGTGATAATCATTTCAGGAACCAATATATTTATATATACAAACCATACATTATTTCTGACAGAATAATTACACAATTGAGAAAGTAATTATTATTCTTCTAGTACGAGTTCCTTCTTTTCATCTACTGCTGCCAACCAATGAGGTTAATTTTCATCAAATCACAAATATCACAAACAGCTTGATCGGAAATGAACAGAATATGGTGTAGTTCTTAAACTTTGTATCAGTTTGTGTTGTTTGAGCCCAAGCTACTGTTGCTGCAGGCTGTAATTCCAGCTGTCCTGATGGGCCAGCACTTGTGTCCCTGCAGGTGGCAGCTGTGCTGAATCAGAGGAAAGACTGATGAAATGGCTCATGGAAGAAAAGGAATACAACAAACTGATCCGCCCCGCTATCAACCGGGCTGAACGTGTCAGCATAAGGCTGCAAGTGTCCCTGGCCCAGCTTATCAGCTTGGTGAGTTTGAAGGGACCTGGTGGAGACATTCACTCTGACTATTGGGAGTGAATGAACACTTTGCAGATCCTAGCATTTCTGTAATTACAGGTGTTGCTTTTTTTTTCCAGTGTATACATTTTTTTTTCCACTCAGATACTTTTTTTGTGTGTTTTACCCCTGGAGCACCTGGGCAGGCTTGTTTCTCTCTTGGGTCTATCACTATCACAGTAGCAGTTAGAGAGCAATGTCAGCACATTGCAAGTCATATATCTGGCAGGTGAATAGCGCTGGTATTTGTTTCCATCTTTGCAGGCTTTTCTGAGATCTGTGTAAGAAAGGCAAAGCCAGTATATTTAGTATGGACAGACACGTTCATCCTTTGTCATGTCATATTAAGTGTAGTGGCTTGAGGACTGTTATTTACATGTGTTTTGCCTCATTGCAGTATGGAGGCATTTGAATCAGTTACCTGCTGTCTTTGGTCAATTCCAAATATTTTGGAGTGTTAAAGTTTAAAGAAACACAAAGATGTAAAAGGTCGCTTATGAGGCAAAACATTGTAATAAATAACAGCAAAAAATCAGAGAACATTGTACTGCAAATAACATTTCATCTTCAATCCACTTCACCTTCCCAGAATGAGAGAGAGCAGGTCATGACCACCAATGCTTGGCTAACACAGGTAACTATGCCAACCATGAATACAGTCCATTAAACTTCACTTAGCGTGTTGGGAGTGTTGACTCGAGCACAGACCTGGAAAGTCCAGGGGTCATGAGGTAAAAGTCCAGTCGTGCATTTCTTCCACCCGTTTCACGACGCAGTTCTTTCTCCTGGCTGAAGAATTGTGCTAATTGGCAAGTCCAGGTGATTGCAATGAAATACTGGAGATGACTTTTACTTTCTGAACCTGGATTTTCCACCATTGCTCCTGTGGTGGACAGGGGCGACATTGGCTCGGCTGGCAGTCGGAGGGTTGCCGGTTTGATTCCCGCCCTGAGCGTGTCGAAGTGTCCCTGAGCAAGACACCTAACCCCTAAATGCTCCTGACGGGCTGGTTGGTACCTTGCATGGCAGCCAATCGCCGTTGGTGTGTGAATGAGTGAATGAGAAGCATCAATTGTACAGCACTTTTGATAAAAATGCTATATAAATTCCAACCATTTACCATTTGCTCAACCAGAACTGTTCTGGCCACATGAATGAAGCCATGACCATTGCCTCCATACTTGATCAATGAACAGATTGACATTCACTGCATGCTTGCTCTGTTGTTTCATTGAATACTAGTTAGTGAAGTTGTCAGAAAGAGTCTAGTCTATTGTCTTGCAGTGCCCTCTAAGCGTAAATGGCAGTTAGAAACTCTTTGTTTTCTTCAGCATTGGGTTGATTACAGATTGAGCTGGGACCCTTCAGCATATGAAGGCATTGAGAAGCTTTATATTCCCTCCCGGAACATATGGCTTCCTGATATTGTGCTGTACAACAAGTAAGTGCCATCCTCTCTAACAGATTTAAAGGCCTATTATAGTCTGTGGAAGAAAGCTGGATGCCAGGGCCCGGGGGAACAGTTTGGTTAGATTAGCTCATAAATGTTGCTCATAAGGGTAATTTACTGTGCTGTGTACATACAACAAGAAAAGTTGCTTGAAATGTTGCCAAGAGATTTTGCCTTCAACTGAATACTGAGCACTCTCATACTTGAAAAGTATATACAAAGTCCATATGCCACAGCGTAACATGTTTTACTTATATACAGTGTAACAGCATGTATATTCCTTACAAGAATATGTGTAGGAAATGTAGTCAAATGGTTGACCCCAAGTCTCTCCCAGCACCTGTGCCAGGTATTCCCCTCTTGTTAATATCTGAATACATTATACTTTAAAAAAAATAATATATTTAACCAAGGTGTTAAACATTTTACATAACTGTATTCTTTTTCATTCTTCATTAAGCATATCATTTCTTTATGAATGGCTCATAAAATTTGTATTTGACTGTATTTTTGGGGGGATTTTGTACATTCTTCAAATTGGTTTATAAAAATAAAAAAGACATGACATAAAAATAATGACTCATCATTTCCAGATAGCCATACTGTTTGTTTCGTAGACGGCAGCTTTTGACATGCTATCAACTCTTTTCTGCACTTTTGATGTCCCCCACTGTAGTGCTGATGGGACATACGAGGCTGTCTTTACCAATGTAATCGTCCTATTCAACGGTAGCATCTCCTGGCTTCCACCAGCCATCTACAAGAGCGCCTGTAAGATCGATGTCAAGCACTTCCCCTTTGACCAACAGAACTGCACGCTCAAGTTTCGCTCCTGGACCTATGACTACACAGAGCTCGACCTGGTCCTTAAGGCTGAGGTGGCCAGCATGGACGACTTCACTCCCAGTGGGGAGTGGGACATCCTGGCCCTTCCCGGAAGACGGACGGTCAACCCATCGGACCCTACCTACGTGGACGTGACGTACGACTTCATCATCAAGAGGAAGCCCCTGTTCTACACCATCAACCTCATCATCCCCTGCGTCCTCATCACCTCCCTGGCTATCCTGGTCTTCTACCTGCCCTCCGACTGCGGGGAGAAGATGACCCTCTGCATTTCCGTGCTGCTGGCCCTCACCGTCTTCCTGCTCCTCATCTCCAAGATCGTGCCCCCGACCTCGCTGGACGTCCCGCTGATCGGCAAGTACCTGATTTTCACCATGGTGCTGGTGACCTTCTCCATCATCAGCAGTGTATGCGTGCTCAACATCCACCACCGCTCCCCCAGCACCCACACCATGCCGCCCTGGGTCAGGCTGCTGTTCCTGGTGCAGCTCCCGGCTCTGCTCTACATGAGGCGGCCGCAGGAGGACTCAGGCCAGCGAAGGCCCCGCCGTCAGAGGCAGCCGCAGGGTCCGAGGGCCCTGCCGGGGACGGCCTGCCCGGCTGTTTCCGCGGCCTCTGTCTCGGCCAACCTTTTACGGCCCTCCTCCTCCGCCCCCTACGGCCTCAATCTGTCTTTGAAAAGAACCAACCAGCGGTCCGCCGGGGGGGCAGCCCCGGATCTTGGCCTCCAGCCTGGCCCGGGCCTGGGACCTGACCTGCAGGAGGCAGTGGATGGAGTGTGCTTTGTGGCTGATCACATGATGGGCGATGATGACGACCAAAGTGTGAGTGGCAAACATTAATTCATATGGCCAAAGTGAACCTGGCCGTTGATGGTGTAGGCCAAGTGTGCAGATTAGATGTGGTATAGAAAAGGACATGAAGCAAAGATGAGGGAATACAACAGTTAATACTAAATACATCAAATACTAAATACGAAGAAGTGGATGAGCTTCTTGTTTGTTTGCATGGTATGCAAAGTCATATCCAGCCTGATATATTTAATTGAGAAATTAAAAGATGTATTGTGCTCTGTTTTGCAGGTGATTGAGGACTGGAAGTTTGTGGCAATGGTGGTGGACAGGATGTTTCTGTGGATCTTTGTGTTTGTGTGTGTGGTTGGTACCCTTGGTCTCTTCCTCCAACCAGTTTTTTATGGCCCGACAGTTCCTATCCAGCAGTCTGGCACTGGACCTCCAATAAGAGATGGTGTGTGAAATTATGGTCCTGCACGCTCATTGAGCCAGCCTGCCTATATTCCAACCCCTTCAAAGCATACTGTCCCCTATGGTAGGAAAAGCCATAGTGCCATGCTATCTGTTGTGTTTAGGAATACATGCAGTGAAAAGCACAAGATTAATGTCATCAGAAGTGACAGCGATCATGACTCCCATACTGTAGGGATGATATTTTTCGGAGTAGGAGTGTACATTGTATGGTAAATATTTTCAAGAACAACTAGACTATTGAGGATGCATACTAACTCTCCCCACTAAAATGCATACATCTTCATAGTTGTCTGAGATCTGTGTTTGACCTTTGCATAGTCACTACTTCCCAACATGCACTAATGTATGTAACTGTAAGTTATAATGTTGCTGAATTTTACTCTGCCACTGGAAATGTAAAAATGCTGAAATGTACTTTAACCAACAATTGCTTCAAAGGGGCAACTTATTAACATGAATACCAAATAAAATCTCAATCTGTGAGTTAGTAGAGCATTCGCTGTTTGCATGTGTTTGTATCTTTGTATGGTGACCTGGATTGTTAATATATAATGAATATAATTAATTATAGTTAACAGTTTCTTTGTGTGTTTATTACTTAATTCACCGAAGACATTTGGAAGGATTTGCTCTTGTTTTATGTGCTTTCAACATCTGAAATGTCGAACATCATGATGATGCTAAGACTGCAAAATAAATGATGTATGAGCCAAAAGCGTTAAGCATCACATGGTTAAATAAAAATATTGCTTTTTACATTTTCAGCATACGTAAGCAAGTTTTCAAGTATGCAATATTATGCCTCTTGATTAAAGTCTATAAAAAAGATATAGGAGAGTACTGATGCATAATATAAATGGTACTTGAGGGCTCAGATAGTATGATGTGACAGAAAATAGGCTGACATTTTCAAAACCCACAGTCATTCACAGACTCAGTTCACCAGTTCTGGTTGGGGAGAATATGCCTGATCTGAAAGGTGTCTGTTTTAATAGCTTCATTTATTAAAGGCTTGTGAGATATAATTTCTGTCCTCTGCTTTGAAGAGTAAAGAAATAGTTGGTCAGCTATAAGTAACATCAGAAGTTTAGAGACAGATGCTACTTGTTGCTGCCACCTAGTGTGCTCTTCGTGAAGATGTCTGCGCATAAACATGCTTTGTCTCTTTCACATGCTGGCATCACAATTACCGAAGAACGCTGAGTGGGCTCGTTGAGCATACTGCTGAATACACAACGATGCAGACTGCCATAGGCTACTTTGTGAAAGGCCGGTTTAAATCAGGTGATAAAGCTGGCACTGCAGTGCTTGGACTCGCGTTGTTTACTCCACTCGTTTCAACGATTCAATTTCAGTTGTCTTGAGTAATCGCATTCCCCCCAAACCTTTTCACTTGCGGGCTGTCTATTTGCTTTTCATGGTTGTGGGTGTACGCCAAACCTACTTATCGCGATTTAGAGACTCGCTGGGAGACGTGCTTTCATATGGCCTCCGCGTCAGTGAACATGGCATTCAAACATGATTAAATGATCCACATGTGTTATAAAGTGGCAAGGCATCAAGAAGCATTAATGATAAGCAGTGCACTCAAACACCACCATCAGCAGGCTAAAATGAAGAGCATCAACAAAAGACATGACAGCCATTAATGGTTGGTTGATATCAGTCTGGGTTATAGATCAATATTTTATATGCAATGCGGTCAGGTTTCATTTCTAGTTTCGAACCGCGCCTTGTGGCACGACATGACACGATTCGTCTGCGGAGGGAAAGAGCAAAGGGAACTAATTATACTGTTACTGCTTCTCCAGGGGTGACATCCCATTCTGTAGTGGACGTGAATGTTAATGTACCTGCAGTCCCCTCCAAAAGTATTGGAACAACAAAGCCAAGAGAAAGTGACTTATTACAGAGGTCCCCAAACCTTTCCAGCGCACGGTCCACTTGATGGGATATGACGGTAGATTTTCTAACCACCCCTTTATTAAATTGCAACCTAACGATGAATATGAAAGTCATGTTTAAATCTTTTTCTTTTTTATTACATATCAAAACAACGATCTGTAGACTATAATGCACAATTATTTTATGTATTATTTGTTGTTTACCTGTTATCTCGTAACTGGCCTCAACCACTCCCATGACGCACCAGTTAATCCCGAAAAACAGTTTGGATGCTTCCATGCATGTCTGACAAATCAATCAAGCAGTCTGTACAACTACATATTTAGTGTATTTTGTAAAAGTATAACGCAATGCGTCTGTGTGCTTTTCTTTTCACACTAAAAGTATTACGTAAAGCATGGACGTAAATCGTAGGATATATTATGTTAAAAACTCTTTTACGCTTTTGCATTGAATCAGAATGTAGGCTGCCATGCCAGCTTTATTAACGCAGCCTCATTTTGCCAAGAGATTTTCCTGATTGGATAAGCGCAGCTACGCTGGGCTGATGTAAACTGCCTATGGCTGACACAGAGTCCCTGAATGGAAGCAATTCAAACGTACAGTTATCGTCGGAAATCAATGCATGGAGGATGTCCGTGGGTCAAATGGTGTCACTACGCGCTGGTCCCAATTTCCAGACGGGAACGATAGGATTTGACCTCCAAAGAGAAATAGACCTATTTATCGACGATTCCCAGGAGAGAATGATTTAAAAAATGAATGTTCTTTTAACATGCAGAGTCCTTATGTGATGTCTTTATAGCAGACCTTAGGCCCATTGTAACACTGCAATGGAATAGCCTATAGGCTACGTTTAATTAATTTAAGAGTACCGTTTTGGGACTCTAGCAGTGTAGGCTATGGAGGCTATACACGTAAAATGGCCATTAATCTTGAAAGATTAAACAGCAATGTTTGAAGTATATAATAGTTTACCAAAGAGTCAACAATCTGACTCGTTATGTTCAACCTCAATATAAACATTTCAACATTAAATACCCCCGTTTCTGTAATTGCCTGGCGGTCCGGCTTCCCGTCAGAGTCCGGGAAGTCAGTCCCCCCTCCTCCGTGATTGACTACCCTGGTTGCTCGCTCTCCATCCACATCTTCTTGCTCTCCCACCGGCGCACACAGTGTTTCCTAGCGTTTCTTTCCCCACTCTCTCGCAATTTTCCACGTTCTCTTGTTCCCCTTTGGTACCCAGACGGACTGAGGATTCACTGCTGAGAACGGAATTTTACGGATCATACAATGAAACCACCGAGTCTAACGATTTTCGAGTTTTGTGCATTTCTTCTTTCTATTTTGTCCGGTAAGTAGACTTCGTATTGTTGTGCTACTGGATAGATAATTATGAATGTTTTCCACACTTAGAAAGCAAACTGACACATCGTTCTCTACTTCATCCTAACAATGATGATGCAGATGCGATGGCGGTTATTACGGTGGTGCGGCGTAACAATGAATATTTAACAATTAAGTATTGATAAAAATGACAGCAACTACTACTACTACTACTACTACTACTACTACTACTAATAATAATAATAATAATAATAATAATAACATTTTTTATTATTATAACTATTTTTGGTGAATCACCTAAGTTGCACTAAAAATAGATTGTCTAAAACTGTGGTTGTTTACAGGTTGTTTCTCATTTTTCTCCACATGCTCATGCCCTTCTGAATGACCAAATAGGCTACGTGTAGACTCATCAAATATTGTTTTAGCTATTTGAGAATTCATGTGTTACCTTTATTCAATATATTTCCCCTCAAATTCAGTGTTCATTTTTAGTGGTTTATTTGCCGTAAATAAAATTAAACCGAGCAGAACATGCACTCCAAGCGGGTACTGCCAGCATATGCTTCTTTAAAATCAGTAGTCATTTTGTTCCCCAGCGTCGTTGGTATTCTTTATTTTGAGTTATTTCATAACAGAGTTTTTATTTTAGGGGATGAAAACTGAAAACCTGACTTTTGTAAAGAATTTAATATTAAAATAACCGTTTACTGGGTGATTCCCCGGTTAGGGTGCCATTTAGCCCTTATAAGTCTTGAAAAATATAACATTTTGTATCATTTCGCGCTCCCGGGTTGAGTGCATATTATGGAACGCAAATAAAATGTAAAGTTTTCATAACCTATGATGAATAACTCATGAAAAGACCTTTCAAGCATGAGACATGAAGTGGACTCACACAATAATGCAAAAATAACATTCTTTAGACGATTTTCATAATTATGTATCGATGTATAAGCTTAGTTAACAGTATACTGGGACAAGCGAAAATGCTGTTTTCTAGATGCAGGTAGGCTTATCTAATGTTTTAAGCTGTTTATATGAAACTTGTCGGTTGTTGTATAGGACGCTTTACTTTGTCCTTTACTTTATATGCATATTTGTACATTTAATATCAGTTATGGCATCCCAATTGTGGAATCACCAAACTATCATTTGGTTATTGTTTTTGTTTGCATCAGTCATTCCCTGAGAATAAAGGGGTTAGCAGCACAGAAGTACAGACTCCTGGAGAATTGAACTACTTTCAGTTGAGCACATTCTCATTAGAATACTCTCACATAAAGTGACCTCACGTGCGAAGCCCACCTTTCTACTTTCAGGAGTCTCCAGCTCTGAAGCAGAGCACAAGCTGTTTTCAGTCATCTTCTCCAAGTACAACCAGTACATCCGGCCAGTGGAGAACGTGACCGACCCCGTCATCGTGCAGTTTGAGGTGTCCATGTCTCAGCTGGTGAAAGTGGTGAGTGTGGAGACTGAGATCACAGTCAGTCTCTCTCTCTCTCTCTCTCTCTCTCTGTCTCTCCCTCTCCCTCTCTCTGTCTCTCTCTCTCCCTCTCTCTGTCTCTCTGTGTCTCTATCTGTGTCTCTCTCCCTCTTTCTCCCTCTCTCTCTGTCTCTGTGTCTCTCTCTCTCTTTATCTCTCTCTCCCTCTCTCTCTCTCTCCAGCACACCAGTGTCAGTCCCTCCATTTCCCTGTGTTCCCCGCTGATGTGAACGCCAGCCCCTCTTGGACAGCGTTGTATTTCACACAATGTGGCCCCGACAGGGGGAACAAATCATTCCATAAATAAACCATTGGGCAGAATGCTTCCCTCAGCCCGTTGCATTTCCTTAAATGAATGGGCGTTGATTTACAGTGACAAAGATGCTCCTGGTGAACAGGGAAAGCGTGCAGAAGAGCTGGGTCGGTATATTCTGGATCCACCGAGCCCTGATTTCAGGGAAAGGTGCAGAGAATGACTGAATTCTGTCCGCTGGGCAACGCAAAATTCCTTATGCACGCAGGGTGAAGTTAACTTGGCCCTTTAATATAGGGAGCTTTGGCACACTGACCTCCCGAGATTCGCTGGGATTTGTTACTGTGCGTGGGTGTGTTATCTGACAAGAGAAGATGAAAGACATCAGGTCACTGGCTTTCCTGGCTCCCATCCCTCAGTGCTCACAGATGGTTATCTTGTTGTGGCCACGGATCTGAAGGTTGATTTCGGAACAGAAAAGTTGCTGTATCACAGGATCCCTTCTGCTCATGAGAGGTTAACTTCAGAAGGGATTACATGGAGCCTAAGCTTTATGGGGAGTGGTATTAATACAGTCACAGATTCACCTAATTAAGCTTCTCAGATACTGCAGAATTTTTTCCACTTCAGTTATGTACTCCTGTTTTAATGTGCACAATGTGCAGGTACAGTTAATCTACAGGTTTTATGGCTTATGGGAGAGAAGGAAGTGCTTAGAGGCATTACGTTCTACATCTACAAGCTTGCATGTACTATAACCATCAGTAAGCATTTCTATTAACTTCCAGAAGAAATATTGCTTCTTTGTTCATTTGGAAAGCCATCAACAGTGACATAGAATATAGCATTATGCCACAGAGCATGCTTGGACATGCTCGTAAAATAGGCTTTTATGATTCCTCCACATACTTAGCTGCCACACTCCCTGCACTTCTTTGAGAGCTTTGACCAAGATCCAGAGATGACGGACATGACATCTTCAACCACACAAATATTTTTGCATTTCTCCCACCCTCAGCTGCTCTGGTAGGCAGGTGCCCGCCATTTTGACCTATGACAGTATGCATCCAGCAGCTTATTCTCCAAGCACGTTGCCTACCTGTGACCTCACAGCTGAGGTCTAATATGTAAGAAAGATATTAAAGGGAGTTATTGCTTCTGGTACCATACTTCTTAACCATAAAATATTGCTGATACTGAACAGTGCATTTGTAGAATAACATTTCTGTATTTACTTAATTATTTGTTTTTGCAGGATGAAGTCAATCAGATCATGGAGACCAACCTCTGGCTGAGACATGTACGTTATTCTCTCAGCTTGAAATTGCCAGACAAAATTATGGACCTTCTGGGTATAAATCTATCTAGTGTGTTGTGCATTAATCTGAATACACATTTTTACCCTTTAATAGTTCATAAACGGTTCTTACAGCACTGACCCCAGTGTTTGTCATAAGTACAATTCTGCAGTGAGGAACATGTACGTACATTTTGAATTCAATACTACTTATACTACTGAATAATAAGTTTGTTTTTTTCAGCATGTATGTAATATGTTACAATGACTTCTTACTACAGATATCACAAGGAATACTTTTTGGTTGAAATGTGTAAATCATGATATTTATTTACAAAGAAACAATCCTTATGATTTTATTGCCTTTCCCCCAGCTTATTCCCCTGATATAATCAAACTATCACTATCTAACTGCAAAATAGAGCAAAAAAAAACATCTCCAGTATGCCAACATCTCAGAAGTCAAAATTGCAGAGACAACAGCAGTGTAAATCTAGTATTAGGCAGCTGTTGCAAATGTTGCTTGATTTAACCTGATGGCGTACTGTTTGCATGTAAATTGACTGCACATGTTACTAAATAATACACTGCTGCTTCCATAGCTTCTATTTAGGATTCATTTCTTGATATACTGCCACTTGCTGGTCAGTTGAGGGAGATCTCTTCAAGATTAGAATAGATGGGAATAATGATAGGCAAATAATAGAAATAATAACTAGAGAAACAAATAGCTCGTTAAGAGAAGTATGAGCCTTCATTTGTATTCTTATGTCTTCATGCCATTGATTTACATTTATTTGAATAAAAAAAAAATGTTGCAGATATTTGGTGGGACTGGTGCATTTACACCAAGAATGTGGCTTGATTAACAAGCCTGCAAATGTCCTCAATAATCCACATAAATGGGCAAGTAATCCCCTTTCTGTTATGCTGTAAAATCTTTTCTTATAAAAAAATTTTTTTTTTAGTACTTATGAGAACTGACTCTTGACTCTATTCACTAGTCCATTAATTCATTACTTGATTGTTAAGAACAGAAAATAAAAGGAATGCATCAAAACCTTGTTGTGAATATAGTCGGTATATTGTAACTGTGACTGATGGTGCCTCCAAATGTATTTCCCTGCCTCATGGTTATATCTAAATCAGTTATGATGCACAGCACTGCTGCTTTTTAACATCCCTTTGGGTATTAAATGGATGGCTCAATTTATCTTCACCTTCTGGCTGCCCTTTCAGCTGACATTTTTAGTACTATTTTTTGAACTCTTTCCATTCTTCTAGCATATTCATAAATATAGTTTGTGGCTTGAAGCATATTTTAGAGAGTATTTTTCCGGGATCCATTTTAATCAAGTTGTTTCAGGAATTTACCCCGCACCAACTTGCTGCGATTAGTATTGGAACAAAAGGCAACAGATGAGAAATGATGCATTTCTCCCCAGATTTGGAATGACTATAAACTGCGATGGGACCCCAAAGATTTCGGGGGGGTGGAGTTCATCCGAGTGCCCTCAAACAGGATCTGGAAACCAGACATTGTTCTGTACAACAAGTAAGTCCGTTGGGAGGTGTTTCTGCTGCTTGTCATATTGACAGATGCCATAGCTCTCCATGTTCAGTGATGCGTTATCATCATGAGGACAGGAGTGATACAGTCGTATATCAAGGATGAGGCACGTACAGGTTTACCATTATGCTTTACAGTCACGATCATGAGATACCATGGTGACATTTTAGCACTGACCATCACTGATAGAGGTTCTTTTCTTAATCGTGCATTTGGAGTTGAGAATAATGGTCAATGTCCCGGGTGATATACGGCCACATGCCTATCTGTCGGTATCACTTGAGCACACTGATCTATGGTGTGCATTCAGTTTCAATGCGTAGCAGTGGAGAAAGGCAGTTAGGAGGGTTTTTTCATTGTAATTTCATGAGGGAATTCCGTCACAGGTTGCCTGGCAAGTTACTCCCATTTTTCTGTCTTGACATTCCCACGTGTGACCTGTAGTACAAAGCAGTGTAGAATACTGTTTTGGGAACTGGGAACCTAAAGGTTGCAGGTTTGATTCCTTCATAGGACACTGCTGCTGCACCCATGAGCAGGGTACTTACTGTAACCTACATTGCTTCAGTATGTATCAATTTGATATTCTGCAAAAATGCAAAAGTTGCTCTGGGCAAGGTGTGCAGTGAGGCAGTTGAAAGGTACTGTAGGTGTGAAAGTCATAGGTGTGAAAGTAATTTTCATATGGCTTACTGTGTTTCAACCGGCTGAGTTTGAGTAGGTTGTCTCTGCTGGCTCACTTGCTAGCTCCTCTAAACCAACATAGCAGTTCCATGTCAAAGGAGGACTTCCTTCACTGACTGCATTATCTCTGGTTTAGTTACTCCTTGCTGAGCAAAATTCATACCCTTGCTTGCTTGTGAATGTTATATTGGGTATATTTTAGTTATACATACATGCTAATTCACTCATCTGGTTTCTCTGACTGGTCTTCTCCATAGTGCAGTGGGAGACTTCCAGGTGGACGATAAGACCAAAGCCCTATTGCGCTACAATGGAGATGTCACCTGGATCCCACCAGCCATCTTCAAGAGCTCTTGCAAAATTGACGTCACGTACTTTCCCTTCGACTACCAGAACTGCACCATGAAGTTTGGCTCCTGGACCTATGACAAGGCAAAAATCGACCTGGTCCTGATCGGCTCGACCATAAACCTCAAGGACTTCTGGGAAAGTGGCGAGTGGGTGATCATCGACGCGCCCGGATACAAGCACGACATCAAGTACAACTGCTGCGAGGAGATCTACACCGACATCACCTACTCGCTCTACATCCGCCGCCTCCCTCTCTTCTACACCATCAACATGATCATCCCCTGCCTGCTCATCTCCTTCCTGACCGTGCTGGTCTTCTACCTGCCCTCCGACTGCGGCGAGAAGGTCACCCTGTGCATCTCCGTCCTCCTCTCGCTGACCGTGTTCCTGCTGGTCATCACCGAGACCATCCCCTCCACCTCTCTGGTCATTCCGCTCATCGGCGAGTACCTGCTCTTCACCATGATCTTCGTCACGCTCTCCATCGTCATCACCGTCTTCGTGCTCAACGTGCACTACCGCACGCCCAAGACGCATACCATGCCCCAGTGGGTGAGGCGAGTCTTCCTGGGCCTTCTCCCCAAGGTGATGTTCATGACCCGGCCCGTGAGGGACTCCCGGCGCCTCTCTCTGCAGCCCTGCGGCCTGCCCTCCTCCGGCCCCCCTCAGGCCCTCCAGCAGCAGGCGGTGAGCGCCGCCACCCAGCCGCGACAGAGGGTCTTCATCAGCACCGAGCTGAGCAGCTTCAACGGCGACCTGGCCAAGGGAGGCTCCCCTTACCTCTGCCGGCTCCAGAGGTCCACCAAGCTGCCGGCGGACGGGGGTGGGGGCAGCCTCGGGGCGCTCGCCGGAGGGGGGAGCCCCCGCTCTAGTTCCGAGTCGCTGAACGGGGGACCTCTGTCCCTCACCAGCCTCTCGCCAGAGGTGAGGGAAGCCATCGAAAGCGTCAAATACATCGCTGAGAACATGAGGCGACAGAATGAAGCCAAGGAGGTAAGTGCCGTTACAAGTCCCGTTCAAGCAATCGTTACTGTATTGTTCACTGCCCTGCTGGAAAAAAAACAGCACCAGCTATGTTTTGAAACCAGCTCTGATTTTACACCAGAGTATTAATCCACTCCACTACATAGAGGAGCAGGTGAAAATAAGATACCCTCAAATTGGCATATCTGCAAAATCTGTCAATTAATACTTTCTCCTGCTGTGATATGATCTTGGGAATACATGTTACCAAGAATTTAAATAAATCAAACATTTCTTTAATAATAATATGTTTTTGCACTTATATGCACACATAATTAACCAACAAGTGATCCACCTTTTTCTGTGTTGCTTGGTTTCAGGTGCAAGATGATTGGAAGTATGTTGCCATGGTGATCGACAGGATTTTCCTATGGGTGTTTATATTGGTGTGCATCCTGGGAACCGCTGGCCTCTTCCTCCAGCCTCTTCTGCTCGGAGAGGACATGTAGCGCTGACCAACTAGCATCCTGCAGCTGCTGTGGCCAGCTCCATTTCTGGATGGACTCAATCAAAAACTCACACTGCTCATTAACTAATTGAAATTTGTGTATTATGACTCATATGCCCAAAGTTTGTGGAGTGCCCCATCACAATTTTAAATTATTTGGAGAAAAACAGGTTGCACTCAAAAAAAAGAGGCATTTATCTGAGGCGCGTGGCAATCAAGACATGTCACAAAATGTTCAAACAAGTTGTTGATTCAAGGTTTTTCAGGTTACAGTGTCCAACATGACGAGAGAGAAAGCAAGGCCAGTTTCCCTCCACATTTCTAAATTTCATCTTGCAAATGTTCAATAGGGTGACACGGATGGCGCGGTGGGCAGCATTGCCGCCTCACAGCAAGGAGGTCCTGGGTTCGAATCCCTGTCGGCCGGGGCCTCTCAGTGAGGAGTTTGCATGTTCTCCCCATGTTTGCGTGGGTTTCCTCCGGGTACTCCGGTTTCCTCCCACAGTCCAAAGACATGCAGGTTAGGCTGATTGGAGAGTGTAAATTGCCCATAGGTATGAGTGTGTGAGTGAATGGTGTGTGTGCCCTGCGATGGACTGGCGACCTGTCCAGGGTGTATTCCTGCCTTTCCCCCAATGTATGCTGGGATAGGCTCCAGCCCCCCTGCGACCATGTTCAGGATAAGCGGGTTAGGTTAATGAATGAATGAATGAAATGTTCAATAGATTACTAGACTAGATAGATTTATTCCATTGTCACCAGGAGACGGAGGGACAACCACTAATTTCAACCAGAAATAATAACCAAGTTTATGTATACACACACACACACGCACCCACACGCATGCACACACACATACAAATAAACCTTATCCTGTATCAATATTTTTTGACTCAAAGCTTGAAAAATCCAGCAACATAGTGAACATAATTTTGTTCAAAGGGCTCTTTTATACACAACTCACAAATTGTAAATACTGTACCTATGTCAATGATGAAATACATGTTATTAATCTCCTTTCATTTTGCCACCACTGTACTGTACAGCTGATCAATTGAAATGTGCCACTTATAATTCAAGGTTTCGAGTGCCACCTATACATTACCTTGTTTTCACCCAGGAAGAAAAATCAAATACATTACATGTGTATATACTGTATATGCGAACATGAAAGATGTCATCCTGATTATTACATAGTGTTACTATTTGTAAACCATATGTGCTAACAATATCCTTTTAATTAAAAAGACCCTGTATAATCACACAGAATAAAAGAAGACAATCACAAAAAGGTAATTAAACTTGATATCAGTGGCAATAAATTACATTTCTTTCTGTTTTATACAGAGAAAGGAGAGTGAGAGAGATAGAGAGAGAGCTTGTGCAAGGTGTCGCAGTTGGATGCATATTTAAATGCATGTTGAATTTCAATGGTAGTTCATATCAGTATTTAGTACATAGCATTTTGAGTTGGGGAAAAGTATCAATTTCTGGACGTATGTGAATAGTTTTCAGTAATAAATATTGTTTGTGCATGTTGTGCTACAAGCCCAGGCATGTCATATCCACTCTGTGGTGTTATTCTGCACAGTAATAGATGTAATAAACGTTCAGTTGAAAGGGAATATTTCCGGGGTAGCTAATGATTCTCCTCTTATGTCTTTCTGTTAAGGAGCAATATGTATTTTGGCTGATACAATGAGCCCCATCATAATTATCTGGAGCTCACTGAGTGGAAAAGAATCATTATCGCAGACACAAATCAATATTGTTCATTTTAGGGAAATTGAATTTGGGGACACTTGTAGGATGCAGACATGATTAACAGCTGAGCTGAGAGAGACTTGGTCTCATGTTGTGGTGTATTACCCCCCCAGGACTTCCGATTATTGAATTAGAATCAATAACACAAGACTGTGATGAAGAGGGTGAGGACAGCCTTATATCATTTGCATTTCATATCACTTTGTGAAAAGTTTGAGAGAACATTGTGTTTTTGATTGTCATGTCTAGCTGCAGCTATGTTTTGAAACAGCTGGTAGCTGGTATTTCAAGATGGTCATAGATGGATTTTACACCAGCTGTTGTTAATCTGTTCCACTACATAGCGGTCAAAATAAGATACCCTCAAACTGGCATCTGTCAATTAATACTTCTCCTGCTGTGATAGGATGCTCTTTGCTAATACTGTAATAATGTTACAAAGCATTTAGATAAATAAAACATTTCCTAAATAATAATATGTTTTTGTACTTATATGTACACACAAATAACCAACAGATTATACGCACACACAAAAATGTATATGCACACACATTATATGCTAGTCTCGATCTAAGGCATACATATTCAAGGCAGAAATACTGGGGATTTTCAAAACCAGGGTGATACAGTGCTAGATACTATTTAGCTTTTACTAAACTAAGCAGTATGTACACACTACTGGAAGGCGAGCATTGCAGGGCTGAATGGCCTGTTCTTGCCATTATGTTATGTTATACTTACCTTCTTCATTGCAGTTAGAGATCATTTTAACTGAAAAATGGGAAAAACTGTCTCAAAATACTGATACAGGGAAAACTCTTAACTGCAGAATCATATTAACAATGTGTAATGACCTATCTGACCCTTGGGGAAAAATACTCTCTGGCAAAATATTTTACTGTAGGATAACAGTTATGTATTGAATCTTATTTGACATGTACAAAGCTATTGTACCACACAGGGTCAACCTGACTTAAATTTGTCCAGAGGTGATATGATATCGGAAACATTTTCAATTAACTGTCGAAAGTCTATGTTTGAACCACAAGAGGGTGCTCCTTATCTGATTTTGTGATCCAACTAAAGTAACCCTTAGTAAGGAAAGGTTATGTTGCTGTACTATAATCACCTTCCCTTTGGGCAATAGAGAGCATATGAGGACGCATAAAACTACAGTAAAATTATACCAGGTTAGTAATCCATTAATTACTGAAAGTGACACACACACACACACACACAGACACACACATTATTTAAGCTTGGGATGCTCATTTCCTTTTGGTGCGATTACTCTGCTGTGAATGTTTTCCATTTAAGCATAATTTCTGTGACTGAGACCAGGCAGTGCAGATAACCACATGATCAATATCTCATCAGCTATTCTGCCTCAATTAGGGCGAACAGCTACATCATATGTACATCCTGAAATGCCCTCATCAGCTATTCTGCCCAAAGCAGGGAGAACAGCTACATCATATGTACATCCTCAAGTGCCCTCATCTGCTATGCTGCCCCAAGCAGGGAGAACATATGTACATCCTCATCAGCTCTCCCAGAGAAGACAATGCAGCAGTAACTCTGTAAGGAGAAGGGAGGTACCAGAGTGTACACATGGCCAAGTTTATAAACCTTTATGGGGTCCCCTCTTAACACTGATATCAGGCTATATCATTTGCTTAACCCTTGTGTTGTCTTAAGGGTCAAAAATGGCCCGCCACTATGTTTAAGAGCAGAGAAAACCCCCTAAGTGATCTTTTGTTGAACTTGAAATTTGATGACAAAGTTTGTGACAGGTTGTTTCTTCATGCAAAATATATTTGGGGTTTAAAATTCAATTAAGCTGCTTTATTTTAGGCGGGTCATTTTTGAGTACACATAATGTTAAGATTACACAAGGGTTTAAATGGATTAAATCAGGTTATAGCATTTGTTTAACTTCAGTATACGCTCATTAATTCACTTCAGCGTATTCTTATGCACACAGCTCAGTCTATTGGAATCTGTCCCAGTCAGATCATTGACCATATGATCTACCCCAATGCCTGTTCATGCTCAGCTGCTTGAGTTCAAAACCTGAAGGTGTGACTGTGAACAGGTAACAGGGAAATGATTCTTCAGAAGACAGGTTACTTTGGAGCAATCAGATCAATGCTATCTATCTGAAAACAGTGACAGTGATGTACCTCGGCCAATTTATACAAGACACAAGGGGGGCTTTGTGGGGTTTGGTGTACAGTTTTAATTTTTGTCCTATGACAACTGTGTGGGTGAAATCCATCAAATCAAACATAATCTGTACGCAATATGGTTCATTTAGACACCAGCTGGAATGGCTTCAATTTCTGTGAAGATCTATGCGAATTATGCTCTAGGGAGCGGATGTTTAAAATCTCCAAAAAATGCAACGTCACTTCTTACTTGTTGTGTTTATGGCCTCTCACTGCTTCACTTAGCGGAAAACAAAATTGCATGAGCAGCAGAAAATAGTAGCAGAGGGAAATGGTTAGGCAGATGACCGTTCCTCTATACCATCAATGACTGGCTAAACTAACTGAGATAGCAGGCAAAATGGTCAATAGCAGGAGGGGGGGGGGGGGGGGTGGCAGTATACCACACAGCAGTCTAAGATGAGTATATATTGTTATACTACAAAACACCAGGTACATTTGAGAGTGCCGGTATTGCAAATGCTGGGCACTTTCCTTTTTTTATTCTCTGCAACAGAAATTGTGGGTTACAGCTCGCTCAAAGTCAGTATTTTTAAGCGCTTGGACCCCGTCACACCAGCAGGTATTTCTCCAAGACACCAGAAGATGGAAGGGAAGGCGATGTTTTGAGCATTGACCTGACCTGTCACTCTGTACATGTTCAGTCTCAGAGCATTCTCAGAGCACTAGCCAGCCTGCTGTCCAGTAAGAAGAGCGGACTGCAGCACTGTGGGCTGTTGGCTGCAGGAGCTCTCTCTGTGGAGCTCCTGTAGGGGAGTGTGGGGAAAGGAGGGGAGAGCGACGTGGGGGTGTAGCTTTCTCCCGTGAAGAAAAGGAGAAGAGTGGGGATGAAAGGAGTATCAGCGCTTCATAGGCAGTGGCTGGCTGGACGCAGTTACTGCATCCCTCGAGACCGGGCAGCATATGAGAGAGACAGAGGGAGAGAGAGCATGAGAGAGAGAGCGAGGGAGAGAGAGGGAGCAAGAGAGAGCAGGAGCAAGGCAGAAAAAGAGAAGAAGAGAGAATAGGTGGTTGTGTGTGTGTGTGAGAGAGAGTAGTGTAGTAACATATCTGGCTCCGGCTCTGTGCTGTTGATGGATGCCTAAGGATATATATCTGGCTCTGCTGATACAATGCTGAGAGAGTCTGTGATTATACTGACCTGCTGCTGTTACCTGAGCAACTCCCTAGGTAAGTTCACCCCCCCCCCCCCCTCTCTCTCTCTCTCTCTCTCTCTCTCTCCCTAAGGGGACATGGAAAAGGAAAATGCTATGGGTCAGCGCATATCACAGTATAGCACTGTATTACATATAGTCTGTATTAGAGAATGAGTGTATGAATGACTAGAGAGAAAGAGTGATTCTGTGTACTGTGCAGTGTATGAAATGTAAAATATTAATGAGTCTCGATATAAATGAGTCTGCAGCATTCAGAATGAATCCATCAATCTTTCTTCTGAAGCTGCTTTTGGCAGCAGTTAAATATCAAGCTTCAGGGGGGCATTCTGACGCTGAGAGCATGATTACAATTGTGACTTATGTTACCTGTAATTAAGTATTTAAGTTTCGACCTCTTGAATAGCAACAGAGACACGTGATAAGGAACACATTTGAACTGAACAAAACACATTTTCATTGCGCATACCAGATGAAACAGAATCTGAGCGACGGCCATGGTATTTATGCACCTTATTGACTATGTCTCATTGAAAGCGTTGTTTAACAGGAACAGAAGGCTAAATCTCTTGTGACACTGTTTACTAATAGACCATGTGAGACCATTGTGTGGCTCCGATTACTCGGTCTGCCATGTAGGCTACAGTAAGCCTGGCTTTAATTGCAGAAGATTCCCTTGTAGCCGCATTCATAATCTCTATGGAGAAACAAATGTGTTGACTGAGATAAACAGTAAGAGAGAGAGGTATGAGGAAAGGCGGCGATTTGACAGGAGCAAAACAATGTATGCGGTGCAACACTACTGCAACTGTATGTTTGCATGAAATTTATACACGGCTAAACATTGCAACCTCTCACCCCCTGAAAATAAAGATATGTTATCAATAATATCATTATTACCCATGCCAGTCCTCACGCACAGAGATTACCCACTAGGTCAGTTAATTTCCTGCCTGTTCATAAACTTCCATTTTAATACTGTTCAAATAAAGTAGCTAGCCCTGTTTCTGTGGAAAGCTTCAAGGAGGGCAGCGCACAGAAAACAAAAGTTCAAAGTGACTTTGGGTTTGCACTGAAAATGAACAGTTCACCGTAAAATGTTCAGTGAGTCTACAAGATTAAAATAATTATTCCATTAGAATGAAATCTACTCCGAGTTGTTTTAACATTTTAAAACATAAATATTGTTCTCTTTCTTTTCTAAATAGCATTATAGTTGTCATTGTTACTGTATTGAATTACATTCATTTATCGAGAGCAACTCACTGTGTACCGTAGGAGAAACATTCACCTGATAATATGATCAATAGTGTCCACACCAGGCTAACAACATACAATATAACACTCATCCTTCAGATCTAGTTTGTCATCACATCCTGTTTATTGTCTCCTTCATTCCTCACTTTACACCTCAGATCCTTCTAGCACAAAATGGCAGCCATGAATCACAGAGTTGGGTGCTACAAATTGATGGAACCCCCCCCCCCCTTCACAATGAAGCATGATTCAATATTAATAATAATAACAACAAGAATAATAATACCTATAATAACAATAATAATAATAATGGTATTATAAATATTATCATAATGTAATTACTAACAACTAATACTAATTGTTATTATTATTATACTTATTATTATCCATCATAAGCATGAGGCAAATTTAGAGCAGTATTGCATAGCACCGTGGGAAAATAATGCATTTGTGAATAGCTGATGTGGAGGTAATGCAGCAACACACAGCCGTCTGAAATGTACAGAAAATCTGAAAGAGTTCAGTTAAAGAACTGCAACCGTGTCAGTGCCAGTCACTGTGTGTGAGAACACACATACTGTAGGCATATTGCTTTACATTTAGCAGGTAGAGCAGTGTTTGCAAATGTGCACCGCTACTGTAAGTAATGTCAGCCTTTTAGTCACTGAGTTTACCTTGCTTGCTGAATTGCTAATACTAGCTTGCAGGCAAGCAAATTGTCTCGCTATAGAGATGATTGATTGGCTAATAAAGAGGATATTGACCGAAGAGATCAAGGAATGCAGTTATTGATCTCCAGACAGAGAAAATGACAGGGGAGTGTTAACCCTGGGTGGAAATGCACTGGCTCTTGACCGATTTACAATACAGGCTAAGCTGGATGCACATAAAATCAACTGATTAATATTCCAGAAACTATCTCACTGGAGATAGGAATAAATTGCCTGTCACACAAGGTGCCGTAACTTCTTTGGAAATCAGTCTATTCAGATGATACGACAATTGTATTTAACCTCCCTTACTTCTGAAACCATTTTTTCCTAAGTGGTGGCGTACAGAAAGAGCACATACTTTGAGAAACATCTTAAGATAAGTAATAAAGAAACCAGTACCTTCTGCTTTAAAATGCTGAATTTTGTGCCGTGACCAGCGTAGGGATTTGAAGGCTACTGTCTGGCATGTTTGAGCCACCTGAGGCCCACATATTAATTATGATCCTTAGGGGCTTCATGACAGCACTGCCCGCAGGAGAGCAGCTGTTCCGTAATGCTCGGACTTCATGTCAGTTTCTGATTGATGGCAACCAGGTTGCCATAGGTCCCTGCACTGTGCTTTGCTCTTTATTAAATGCCTTTTTTACTTGAGCAAGTCCATGAATGTAAGCTAGCTAGCCAGCTAGCGGACTAGCCAGCAAGCAAGCAATTGAGTTCCGATGACCATCATCTATTTCCACACCAAAACACTTTTCGGCATTAGATCCAAATGGTGCCAATCATGAATGCTCTGAATGCACTGAGAGTAAATAAAATACATTGGACTCCTTTCAATATTTCCAGGGGGGGAAATCGAAAGGGGAAAATGTAGAGCCAAATCAAATTAAAACTGAAATCAAACAGGCCAATGGAGAGTAGGAAATGACTCACAGCACAGGTAGAAACACGTTTATGTCAGAGAGGAGCTGGCCCTGTGCCTTGCTAATTAAACACAGGACATTTCACATTTCTGTGGAGGACACAAAGCAGGTTATCTTGTTCCCCTGAGACAGCGAAAGGAAGGAGGGGTAGTTCCATCAGCATTTCTGACAGCTCTCCCGGTCACCCGATGCCCGCCTGTGTACCTCATTACCACTGCTGTTCTAGTATGCAGGAGAACACCTTAATACTGCAAACACAACACAGACAATAACTAACTCACAAAACACATACAGTGTAGAAATAGTACAGGCAATGGCAACATTTATGTTCATCGAATTACATAGGAACTGCATCCCTATGTATTAATATACATTTAAATTTAAAATATTTTTGGTACATTCTATGAACAGGCTCAGGGTTATAAGTGAATATGGTATAATTGTATTTATGGCTCAGAACTGTGACACGCTGATGTTCAGCAGATTGGATCCGGAAGCCAAGGGTCAATTGATTAGGGCACAGCAACTTATTGATTGCTGGGCTGGGCAGGTCTGTTTTCGAGCTTAAACCCATAGAAGAAAATTACTTGGACAAAGACATCTTTTCTTCTTTTCCCCGTCCAGATGACATAATGGAAAACCAGCCAAGAACATGACGGCTAGAGCACGGGTGTGATATATTTAAAGTTAATTTGTAGATTTATGGGGTTATTGACAATATGCCAGTAATTAAAGCCTATGAATTATTGATTAGTATAATAGAAGCAAATACACATCCAAAGTAAAAAATTAAAATGCGAAGTTAGGACATAATACCTGCACATGCTTTCAATGCTCCTTGGTGAGCTAGACCGATAATGTTTCAACCTGTTTGTCAGGTAAGTGTGGACACGTGAGTAGACCTGTATAAATAGACAGAAATGCCAGCCAGTACTGCCTCCAAACTCCATTCCAGATTTTGTAATAATACACGTAGGCCACTGCATCATCAACAGTTCAGAAAGAAGAGAAAATGTACACACTATTCATTACATACTTGGAATTAAAAATATAGAAATGGTAAGAGAATTATAAATACCAGTGATATTGTCATTTTTAGAGGGAGGTTCCATATCATATTCATTCCCTCTTCTGAACAGAACGTGTCTTTATTTGCTGAATGTTTTTAATCCTAATCTGACACAGTGTGGGTTAAAGATGCAGTTTTCTTTTCCTTGCTCAGGAAGCCCAAACCTGTCCTCATATGCCAAGACAGAGGACAAACTGTTCAAACACCTCTTCAGAAATTACCACAAATGGGTGAGGCCAGTGGAGCACCTCAATGGGACAGTGAGAGTCAAATTTGGGCTGGCAATCTCCCAGTTGGTGGATGTGGTGAGAGATGCTAATAAACATACAAAACGATTTAAAAATACATAAACATCTATTATTATTATTATTATTATTATTATTATTATTATTATTATTATATTGTAATATTATATTTTCATGTTATTTCATCCAAATTATCTTTTAAACAGAAGCGATAAAATCAAGAGAAATGTTCACAGACTATATAAAAGGGTTTTAAAATAAACTTAAAACAAATACTTGTATTGTCTGCTCCTGTATATTCTTAGAAAGTGAAAATCTAATGCTGCCCATATCACTGTAAAGCTTTATGTTAATTTATCTGTCATGGTGTAGGTTGTGATTTTTCATACTTTCTATATGGGGAAAGCAGTCTGAAAGGTGAGAGACCTCAAGTCTCGGATGGTTAGATGGGTGGAGAGACAGAGAGGCAGATGGATTTATATGGTGGGCGGTGCATATGATTTTGATTACACGGTTGTAGCATACTGACAGTTTCTCCGTTCTCTCGCCGACAGGATGAGAAGAACCAGCTCATGACAACAAACGTGTGGATGAAACAGGTCTGCATTTTATCTGCAGTACATTCATGGATTCTACACCGTAAATTCATACGCATAGCACCCTGAGACACACCCGGTTAGACGAACAAAACGCCTCTTACGACTGCCTGTTATTTCCTCAGACTCTTCCTTACACCTCAAATTACTCAGTGTCATATACCATCTGCCTATACCTGCCCCCCTCCGCCTGCCCATCAGTGTGCCTCTGACCCTGCCCCCAGCAGCCAGTGACAGGTTTATGCACGTGCCAGGGCAGCCTGCAATCAGCAAGCAGTCCATTGTGAGTTCAGTCAAGGGTCACACACTCATAACAAACCTGCCGCAGTCTTAAGTGACAGTGGCACACCTCCCCCAAACCACCCCCCAACTTTAGCTCCTCTAATGAGGTTGGGGTGGGCTCTGCTATCAAACCAATTTATCAACAAATCTGCGATGCAAACCTTTTCCCAACACAGGCAATCAATTTGCTCATACGCCCACTCCCCCGGCCTCCTGTGAGCATGCTGCCTCCTCGTTAATCATTTCCTGTGGGCAGCGCAGGCAAATTGACAATAAGGATAGGACTGTGGAAGTGCTGCCTATTTTACCTGTTTAACATATGACTGTTTAAAGTAAACACAGCACAGGAGGCCATTTTGTCTTCGCTGTCGTATTGTTGGAATTTCTTGGGCTATATTTATAGAGGGTGCAGTAAAAAGACAAGGACTAAAGCTATAGCAGAACGTGTTGCATCGCTGGTGATTCATCCTCCTTCTTCTGTTCAGGAATGGGTGGACATGAAGCTGAGGTGGGACCCGGACCAGTACCAGGGCATCACTGCGATCAGAGTGCCTTCTGACTCCATCTGGATCCCCGATATCGTTCTGTTCGACAAGTATGTCATGAAGTCTCCGCAATGCACCGAAGCAAGCGCAAGTCTTCACTTTGTGGAGAGGCGGTCTTGTTGTAGGCAATGACTGTGCATATCTCACTCTCCCTGCAGTGCAGATGGACGTTTCGAGGGCACTGTGACGAAGGCTGTAGTCAAATATGACGGCACAATATCCTGGACCCCTCCAGCCAATTACAAGTCGGCTTGCACGATTGACGTCACCTTCTTCCCCTTTGACCTCCAGAACTGCTCAATGAAGTTTGGTTCCTGGACCTATGACGGCTCTCAGGTTGGACCTAATGTACCTTCAGTACAATACAGAACAATAACATTTGAAAACTCTTCTGCAGGTTCCTGGGAATAATGCTTATAAATCTTATGTTTGCATTACCCCCTGTTTGTTTTATTATTTGCCTTGCCTGATATTGAAAATAGTCTGGAATCAGTCAACATTCACCATTTTACACTGTCCTTGTAAAAATGAAAGGACAAATATTGACTGAGTCCAGGCCCATTGCTGCACAAAGCATGCAATGGTTGTAAGGTGACTGAGTTTAAAGGTACAATAGGTAAGATGTTTGTGTTAAAACATTGTTACGAGACCATCGTGAATCCCTTCCTATCATTGAAAAAGGCTCACTGACATGTTGACTCACCCTCTGCCTTTGTTTATAGTCCTTAAATTCGGGTTTCAAAATATACAGTTAACGGCCCAACACTCTGTCCCAAAACATTGTATAACTATTCAATAACTCAAGCCCATTGGTTGAAAATTTGGTTCTAATTACCACAGCCAAAGTTGTTTCAATGTGAGTTCGTTTACAGAGAAGAGGGGGAGGGATAAACAGTCTTGTGGTTTGAAGGTTTTTGTTGCTGCTATTCCTCTCTTGATTGTTAGAAGTCCAAAATGACCGATTGTACCTTTAAGTCTGAAATGAAGGTAGACAAGATGGATGACAGAAAACCTAAACCCCACAGGTGGACATTCTCCTGGAAGACTTTCATGTGGACAAGCGTGATTACTTCGATAACGGGGAATGGGAGATCGTGACCGCCACAGGCAGTCGAGGCCTGAGGACGGATGGCTCCTGCTTCTACCCCTCCATCACGTACTCCTTCATCATCCGTAGGCTCCCGCTCTTCTACACCCTCTTCCTCATCATCCCCTGCATCGGCCTCTCCTTCCTCACTATCCTGGTCTTCTACCTGCCCTCCAACGGCGGGGAGAAGATCACCCTCTGCACCTCCGTCCTGGTGTCCCTCACGGTTTTCCTCCTGGTGATCGAGGAGATCATCCCCTCCTCCTCTAAGGTGATCCCACTGATCGGGGAGTACCTGGTGTTCACCATGATCTTCGTCACCCTCTCCATCGTCATCACCGTCTTCGCCATAAACATCCACCACCGCTCCTCGGCCACGCATCACAGCATGGCGCCCTGGGTCCGCCGCGTCTTCCTCCACCGGTTACCCAAGCTGCTGTGCATGCGCAGCCACGTGGACCGCTACGCGGTGCCCGGGGGGTCAGGCGGAGGTCACAGGGCAGGAGCTGGCAAGGACACGAGAGGCTCCGGTTTGGAGACGACCCCTCTCCTCTCATCCAGGAACAACCTGCAGGCAGCACTGGAGTCCATCCGCTATATCACCCAGCACGTGCTGAAGGAGAACAAGGTCCGAGAGGTGAGGGAGCGGCTGTCGCCAGACTGGAATAACGCTGTCCCGTATCCCTGCTCCAGATATGCCTGTTTTTCTGTTGATCTTATGTTATTTAAAGGTACAATAGGTAAGAGTTTTGTGTTAAAACATTGTTACAAGACCATTGTAAATCCCTTCCTATCATTGAAAAAGGCTCACTGACATGTTGACTCACCCTCTGCCTTTGTTTATAGTCCTTAAATTTGGGTTTCAAAATATATAGTTGACGGCCCAACACTGTACCAAAACATTGTATAACTACAATAACTACAAGCTCATTGATTGAAAATTGGTTCTAATTGTCACAGACGTATGAACAATGTTGTAGTTTGAAGGTGTTTGTTGCTGCTATTCCTCTCTCGACCGTTAGAAGTCTGAAATGACCTTTTGTACCTTTGAAGACAAAACATGTAGCCTTGCTATTGCCCTCAACACTATGGTCAGTGTTTCTACATTTGCTTTATAATAGGGTTATGAAAGTAACACAAATACTTCTTTCAACGTACAGTGAACATTAACCCTGATTGACAAAGGTTTGCCTAAGCTCAAGTTTGTCTCAAGGCACAAACTTGTTTTATAGTTTATTGACTTAAAATGACTTAAAATGCAGTAGCAACTATCCATTGATAGATTTCTTACCAACGGGCTGTGATTATCAGGCCACCATTGAACCAGTGAAGCAGGCTAACATCTGGTCTGGTTTACCCATTTTATTTATTTTCTATTTATAGTATTTTTGTCCAACTACGGAGTTAAAAATAGTTGCATCATCTTCATAGTCCTATAATCAATCAAAGAACAGTAATATTTTGTAAGTGAGCTTGGACTGCTGTTGTAACATGCTGAAAAATACGACAGTGTGTCTGAATATGTTGGAATAAGAGCATTTGCTCTAGTCAGCACACCTCTACTTAGCAACTTGGACAGCAAAACTGGCCATTTGACTGACTTACATAATAATTGAAAAACCATCTGAGAGCATGAGCATTACGAAAATATTTTGATTACAAAAACACAAACGGTAGTTTTCCGCAAACAAGCCCTCAACCGTGCTTTTTCAAAATGGCTCCTGACATACCAGCCTTCAACTCGCATCAGTTGCATTGACCAGCAGATTGGCCTCAGTCACAGCTTCTGAAACTACTGGCAGACTAGAATTATAAAATAATGTTTTAGAACTGAAGACATGATAACTTAAGACACGTAAAGACATCAATCTTTAAAACAAATAAACAAAAAACAAAGAGGCCTACGTCATTGCATATCTCAACAGATTTCTTTGTCCAAGCAAAGGTTGGCCTACAGGATGTATTCCCTTATTTTGCACAACCAGAATTAAATATCATCAGAATCACTCATTGTTGCTGCAAATTAATCACATTTTCATTGATCTCAGAGGACTTAGTAATTATTTATGATCTTGTTTAATGGAAAGATGAACTCTTAATGCTATCTGACTTACAGTCCTCACTGTTTTTTAGGTTGTACAGGACTGGAAGTTTGTGGCACAGGTGCTGGACCGTGTGTTTCTGTGGACCTTTCTCCTGGTCTCAGTCTTGGGCTCAGCCCTGCTCTTCATCCCTGTGATCTACAAGTGGGCCAACATCATCGTCCCCAGCTATGCTGGCGCAGGAAGCTAATTCCTTTCATGATGGACTATGACACGACAGGCATGGATTTTATATACACTGCCAGTGAATTCAGCAGCAGTGATGGACAATATATACATCACACCGGACAACTGCAGGCCTGCCCAGAGACGGAGGGCACTTTTTAAACTCCAAAGGCACTTCACTGGTCACATTGGTTTGGAAAAACACATACACATTTTCTTCATTGTATTTTATAAATGTTTGACAGGGGGAAATGCTTTAGTGTTGAAAATAGCATGCAGAGCCCTCAAGGGAGTCATTTTTGAGCACAGCTTAAGCAAAATCTTCATCAACTTAACTTCTGTAAAAGTGTGATAACAGTTCAAACTTCAGTGTTTAGTTTTGGGCGTGAGCCTTGGGCCTTTTGCAGAATCTTTTCCATAAAAACAAAACATGGTGCTCTTCATGCCGACAATTCATCTATAAACCCATTTTATGGAATTGTATGGGCGTGCATGTGGCATCTATGCAACTGACACACTGAAGTAAGTTTAGCATTGACTGATTCCAATGTGTATAGCATGAGGACCTACACAAAATTCTCTTGTACTCGGAGGCAGATGAGGACCTCATATGGAACATGTTTTGCTTAGATTTATCTATAAGAAAAGAATAATAATAATAATATTAATAATGAAGAGTTTCTAAGTATGTGTATGTATGTAGCAGCAGGAAATTTCCAAAGAAGAATTCAAAGTTCTTCGTAAAGGAGTTTTCATCGTCACCACGCTCTGGAAGATCATCACTAAAAAGATGATTATCCTTTGGAGACCTGTTGTAGAAAATGTTCAAAAAAATATGTACTGTTATTGTACTGCACTGGAGAGAAACATCTCCAAAAGACCAGCACGGCTCTCTCACTACAGAACAACCACATTAACTCACATGACACACAAGTGAGCATGCTCAAATCCCCAGGCCTGTAGAACCATACATGTATACATATATGTATATGCAGCAATTCCCTGTTTAGCAGTAACCAAAGCCTCCTCAGCATTCTTTAATATCAGGAGGTTGAAGTAACCCGTTCACCCCTCTCTTCCCAGCATCTGCAGATGTACAGTTTGAAAAGGACCGCAACTGTAATTGATGTTCAGAAACTTAAAACCAAAAGGCCTTACAAAAACTAAAATAACAATAACGCCTTTCCTATTGCATCTAGACTTCGTAGAGCAAAATCTGATGTGATACTCATCCCTGTAGTCTCCTGCTGCGTCTGACAAGGAACACAGATAGATGAGCAACTACACAGCACTCCTCATTTCCCTCTACGTTTCAATCACCAAGGCCAGAGAAGATGGATAGCGCAGGCCGCTACTCTTTCACCTCCAGTTCATATGCATTATATGTGAACATAACTCCTTATGATGTACAGTACCAGGGCTAGACCATTGGAATATCTCAATGGTGGGGCTACACAATATATCGTATTGTCATTGAGATATGAGCATGTGAGATGAATGTATCGCAAAAGACTGCTAGAACTGCGATGAATAGTATTTTTTCAAATTGATGTTCAGTTAAATTGATTGGCTGTTTATGTACAATTTGTTCAATAACAGCATGTTGGAAATAATGATTTTTCTTTTTTTTTGTATTCAGCGGACATAGGCTATTCATTGTCTGGGGTCTGTGTTAGCAGTGTACCTAAAGCAGAAAGACATTAGAACTGTGCACACTTAAATATTTGTTTATTTATCGCAAGTCATATCGTCATCACAATATTCAACAATGTTATTGCATATTGCATATTTTCCTCATATTGTGCAGCCCTACTCAATGGTCGGTCCACTTCCTGTTTAAAACAAAAATACTGGTCCTCTCTTTCCTGTGCTCAGTGCTGTTGGAGTGCAATCTCTTTAGAAACCAATTATAAACTCCTTCTCCGTCTGTGCTGTCATTTGGTCATCTATTACAGCCCTGAGGGTCTACCTAAATATCTCTTCCCACAGTGACAGCCACCTTGAGCATATGAACTGTTACTGCCAGGATACAGGTCAAGACTTACTGTTTACAGCTTCAATTACAAATCATATATACAGTATAATGTCCCATTGCTAAGATTATTCATAACATTTCACAAGCACAGTGCAGACATGGACATGTAACTATGTATTCTGAATGTTTGTACTTCTTAGAGAGTGGTAAATTAGACTAAAAGTCAGCCCAGTGCTCATGTTTTTTTAGTCTTGACTTATGGGCTGTTGTAAAAAAGGGAGTGCCCTGAACTCATTCAGTCATGGTAGAAAATAAGAGGACTGACTAAACTTCCACAACATTCAATCACCAGCAGACACCAAATAATCTTTCTGTCAGCGGGGCACAATCACTTAGTTATCGATGACATTCCCTGCCCAACTGTTGTCATTCCAGGCCCGTTTCAGAGCTGAGACTGTTCAACACACCGCAGTCTACGAACTGAACAGAACAGAGCAGTCTAAAACCTGTTTTTGGGGGGCATTTCCAAAATCTTGGGGCCCCCACAGACTAACAGGCCATTACTGTTAACAATTAATACTTTGGCATGGCAAATACAATGAATACAATACTTATTTTTCTTACTCTTAGATGCTATTGACTTAGATGACTCCAGGACATGCCAAGCTTTATATGGCATTTTCAATTCTCATGAATGTGCACTCATTTTACAAACAGGTGGGATTCAACAAGTTTCTGTGGTTATTTAAGACAGATTCCTGAAATTTAGAATCTGACGTGGGTCATTTGTACGAGCCCATCGTACAAAAAAAAGCATGAGATAGTTAAGATAAGAACCTGAAAATGTTCTTGCATGATGCCCTTTGACCACACTGTGGCAGACATGTTGAAAAGCAGTACCCTTTCTGGATAATTTTACAAGTAATCTAGCATCATCTTTTTAATTCTGCTGAAAACAATCAGTGCCAACTTTCTGTCAGGGGCTCAGCAGGTAGGTCATTAATGATCACAGGTTCCTTTATCTACTTGCTCCGATGCTTCTGGCAGGTCTCCCAGTTTGAGACAATTCTGTCAATGCCAGCATACAGCCCCATCCAACAAACAGCAGTTCTTGTCCTCTTCTTACATTTTTCCATTACAAGGTTCCCTTTATGTATTCTGTTAAGTCTGTTATTGCTAGTAATTGCTGAATGTCAATCTAGTTTTGCCTGAGCTGGTGTGAACACCTGGCCCAAGCATCAGTCAAGATTGTGATGACCATTTGTAGAACTTTTTCATTCACAATTTCAGCTGCAATCTTTTTGGATTTCCTGTCGGACATGGGAAGAATTTCAGCAACCAATTTCACATGGAGATTCACATCAGTCTCTGTGGGTCATATGGTTCACTGTCTATTGGTATGTGGGGCAGTCACCACAAAGTACTTACCCGGTGTGTAGAAGTAGTAAGTCACTTTGACGAGAACAAGTTAATATTGGATTTTTAATTTAATTTGAGTTTTTTAGCATTTGAGGCATTTTAAAGAAGAGAAGAACATTTTCAGACCGATGCAGATGTAAGTTAACGTTAACCTGTCATCTTTTAGTAGTGCTTATTACTTTCATAGTGCAGTTACCTGTATCTTCAAACCATACCAAGCTAGTTGCATAAGTGGGTCTAATACCACCATTAGATAGATGGCTAAGTCAGACTAAACATTTATTAAGTTTCAATGTCCAATTAAACCTGCAACTAAACATTAAAATAAATTGCAGTTTTGTTTTTAGACCACCTAATAACCTATACTGCCCCCCAGACAAAATAAATAAATAATAATATGGTTGTTTATTGGTCTCTTTTATCGTGAACACAACGGCGATGATGATTTGCGTTCATCTATCATGTGACCTGGGAAAAAAACCTATTGAAAAAAATGCATGATTAAAATTTTTTGCCTATTTATTGACGCTCCCTAAGAAAAAGCCCTACACCAGTACGTAATTATGTAGAGACAGCGACGCCAATAGAACTGTTGGAGAACATAGGTCGAGATACTAAGAAAAAACAAGATATAATAGATGGACTTTGTCCATCCAGCTTTTTTCCAGCTTTGATAACCTTGATACTGTATACTGACGTGTAGGCGTGTAGGCTACCTCGTACAGTTTGAAGGTAGAGGAATATGTTTTACTTTTGATGAATCTACAGCTAGCCGTAGCGACACGGGAAGCAGTAAATTCAAGGTTAGTCGCCAAAGTGTATTAAAAAGTATTTTTGTGTAGACTCCTGTGAAACCCGCGAATGCATAGCCTCCTGTGTAAACTGTGATTATTACGTTTCGAAGAAAGGATGCCTTCGTAACTGACTGTTTGTGAAAAAAATCTGTTTAGTTTGAAGCCAAAATAAATGACTTAATCACACAAGTTCCAAAAAAGTACCAAAAAGTGAGACGTTTCGGCTGAACGTAAAAGACAAGGCTAATAAAGAATTATATCTGCAAAGACAAACTAGTAGACTGATTAAAGCCATCTTTATCCACAGCAATGCTGTCTATCTAAGCTTGGACTTGGAACAGTCCACTAGCATGAAATAGACTATATTTGGCGAAGCTTTTGATATCAACAGAAAGTGCAAATGTGGCCGAACATACCACATGACCTCTTTTTAAACTTAACCCTGTGAGACCCAGATCTTGATGTAACTGAAACCAAAATGTTGTACTCTAAACACTCTCTGTGCAACAGTTGAACATTTTATAAATACAGTGTGTTGCTAAAATACAGCATAGGGCCTAGATGTAGATGTAGATATAGATATAAGGAACTAGATGTTGTTCAAAACTGATATAACTGATATTTGTCAAAAATGGAGTGCCTGAAAAGAAATGTACACTGCATCTCACAAGTGTTGGAGGTTTTTTTTTTTTAATTGTTGTTGTTTTTCCCTTTTTACTTTAACTGAGAGGCCTATAAATACTTGATAATGTGCATTTCTGATTCATGTCAAAATGTGTAAAAATTTAGCTTTTCATATATTTAGAAAATAATTTACATTTCATGAGGGATGTGACAAATCATCAGTTTTTGTAACCAGTTACCATCCCATTTTTTAAACCAGTTAACCGATACTGCTTATGACTGCTAAGGGTCATATCTTTTTCTTTTTTTAAACTGGAGAAATGTAATTACATTTTTAAACTTTATTTTGGGCCATCTCAATAGTAAAATGTCAACATTCAAAGTCAGATAATATTAAGTCAGCCTAATTGCCAAATTCAATATTTACATTTACATTGACATTGTGCAGTGTAACCTCACAGTTGCAGAAATCCCCCCTTTTTTTATTCATCTGTTAAAAAGATAATTATTCATGTTTTCATACCTCTTACCTATGGCTTCTGTCTGATAGACTTGATTGGCATGAAATCTGTAAATATGCTAAGAACTTTGTTTCAGACGGGGTTGTGCACTCAAAATTCCGTGGACACGCAATATTTGCCGGATATAATATACCACCAGGTCTATTCTACCATAGGCGACTGGTCTAATGATTTTACTTTCATGCCAACACACGTGTCTGTACAATTCGATATATTTTTTATGAACGGTAAACTTGCATTTCATATGGCGCAGGACAATCGTGGTGAGATTAACGTGTCCATTTTTTAACCCTCTGAAATGGCCGCAGATTGCTTGCATGTACGACAGTAGCTTGTGGATTGAATGTAAACAGCATATTGTTATGTTTCATGCAACATTTGTCCAATGATGTATTTCTGTTTGTTTTCATGTTGATACAGCGGAGTAGAAAGCTACGTTCAGTTTGCCGCTAGTTTGAATTTGCGTATCAACGCAGAAACACGGATCTTCTTTGAACCTTAAGAAATGACATAACATTACAATAAGTCATAAGTCAACTAACAGCTACAGAAATTATTTGATAACTCTTAATACTGTAGCATTCAATTCCCTGTGGTATTTGCATTTTAAACCCTCTGAAATGGCCAGATTGCTTGCTGGAACTACTGAAGCTTTTCAATTGATAGTTTAGAATAGTTTAGAACCGCAATAATACGCCTGGTGATGAATGTACATTTATTCTAAACTGAGCTTAACATTTCACCTTATATGTTGCTTATTGGTTATCAATTTTTTGTAACCGTTACAAATCAGTTTCAGTTAACCGGTTAAACCGTTAACCGTTCACACCCCTACATTTCATATGCATTTGCATTGCATTCCAAAGTATATTTGGAATATTTAGAAATATGTTTGATAAATGCATTGAAAATACATTTCTGAATGTATTAAATGCCCAATTTATTTTTACACATTTTGACATGGATCAGAAATACATGTAATACAAATAAAATGTATTTAATTTCCATATCTCTAAACAGCTGCGTACATTTGTGATTATTTTTCAAAAATAATAGTATGTTTTCATTGCTTTTGCACATGTATATTTTGTGTGATGTTTACCAATCAATAAAGAAAAACCCATAAGAACTACTGTTTTTATTCCAGGTATTTGCATCTGTGTTACTCGTGTGTACGCTACAGTGGTCCAAGGAATCTTGTTGACATCTACTTAGACCACTGCCATCTACTGGACTGACTGATATAACTACATATCACAACACCCCTTTGCCTAAGAGGTATTCAAAAAGTGTTTTTCAATATAACAAACAAAAACTGAGCCTATATAACATTATCCTAAAATAAGTAAAAAGTTTCTCAACACTGGCAAGTATGCTGGTCCAATGTAGTCTTGCAATGGTGATGGTTCAGATGATGCAGTGCTCACTGGACCTTCTCTATCGATCTGCTCTCTTTTCTTCACTTTTGCTTTCAGTCTACAGTACATGTGCTTTAGTTTCAATTTGAGGCTTTGAGCTGTACAAACGTCTGATGAATGTGTGGCCTTATTTTCATTGCTCTGATATTGCTAGCATATTCAAACATTGAAAGTCAATGTTTGCTTTTGCCCCAGTGTCCAGCCCCAGTGTCCAGCTTGAGTGGAAGTTCCATTTTGTACTGGCGCCATCCATTTGTCCTTCCAACAAAACTGCACACTTTGACTTTTAATTTGGCACCTGCAATCCCACCCGAATTTGGAATGTCCTCCAGGTCACAAACTATGTATGAGCATGCTCATATACAGCTCCTGCTGGCTCGGGGGAGTGAAGGCAATCAGCGGTTCTTCTCCGAAATGCAGGCCTGCCAGCCAAGCTGCTTCTTTTCACACCACAGCTGCACATGCAGCAAGCAGACGCAAAGGAGACCCATTCATACCGAATGTGTGTGCAAAGAGCTAGCCGCAGGTACCTGTACAGCCAGCATAAATGGATAGAGCAATGAACATTGCGATATCTTGACCAACTGTCCCACATGCCTGAGCAGCACAAAGCCAAATATGCTCAGCTCCTGAGGGCTGCCAGCCTCAGTCAGCACTCGCATAGTGCTTACTTCTTGATTGGAGGGGCTATTTAAACCACCAACCTCACCTGTTCACACATTGCTCACTCTTCAACTGCTCTGCTGCCGTTCTGCTAGCTGTGCTGTTGCTGCATTGCTGGAATTGCTCTGGAAACCATGCGAAGCTGCCCTGCTGCCTGGCTCATTCTGCATGCTGCTGCTCCTATGCTGCTGTTGCTCATATTACATGCTGTTGCCATGTCTGTTGGTTGTACTTGCTTGAATAATTCTGCTTATTCCTGAAATCATGGCTTACGAAACGTTTTTTGCGCTCCTACCACCATCCCAGCATCCACCTGTCCACTAGTCAAGTCAGCTGTCTTAGAACAGGGAGTGATGAGAGGCAGAGCCTTGATGCCAAAGTTTTCATTTGCATTAAACCTCAATAAATATTGCATAAAGGCATACTATGCAGGATTTCCTTTCCTTGCATCGCTCCTGTGTTTGCACTGAACCTGTTCCCTAGCCACGACCCCATTACGTGTTTCCTAATGTGTAATCACACTCACCTGAATCCCATCGTGTCTCCTTACCTGTGTATATAGTGTGTCTGTTTCTGCCTGTTCTTTGCCAGATTGTTATATGCACTGCTCTGTGCTTGCCATACTTTCCAACAGTTGCTGCCGGTTCCGGTTTACCCGTTTCCTGTCCTGTGTTCCTGTGTCCTGTTACCTGCTCCTGCCTTCCTGGTTCTGTATCACACCCTGTCTCCAGCCCTCGGTCTCCTCTCTAGCTCCCAGCTCCTTCCCCATTCCTACCCCCATTGGACTGACGCCCTGGTTTAAACCCTCACTCACCCAGGACCTCGTTCAGCTTTGCCTGTCCCACCTTACCTGAATCATTCCTGTTTTCTGGTTCTTGAACTTGGACTGTATTACTCTGTAAATAAGCCTACTTATTCTGCCATCTCTGAGTCCGCGCTTGGTTCTGAACGCCCGTCCTGTGACAACAAATAACAAATACAAGTAGACAAGCAAGCTATTGGGCAGAAGTGAACACAGACACAAATTGCCATTCTATCATAGTAGTGATTGTGCATGTTTGTTTTAGTTCTGTATAGTATGCCTTTAATTCATTGTGAGTTGTCTGACTGAAATACTAATTTTCTTATGATTATGCAGAACATTTAATTTCACTGCAGAATGTGCATCTCTCCTTTTTTTCCAATTTTATTTCAGACAGTATGAAGCTGTTTTCAGTCTGGTCATCTGTCCTTGGGATTGTCCTGTCATCACCACTCATCTTCACTCTATGTCGGGGTGGAAATGTGCTCGTGTACCCCATCGAAGGAAGCCACTGGGTCAACATGAACATCCTCATCGAGGCTCTGCATGCTCGGGGACACAATGTAACGATTGTGCGTTCAGACAAGAGCTGGTACATCAAGGAGAAATCCCCACATTACAGCACCGTTACTGTCCCTGTTGAAGAGGGCTTAGATGAGAAATTTATTACAGAAATCATCACGAAAGGGATTGATGTTCAACGTGGAAAATACTCTATGATCGACATTCTGAGCTTCCACATTCAGTCTTTTGAATTATTCTCAAGAGTTAATCGCATTACGAGCAAAATGGTAGAGACTATTTTCAAGGACAATATGTTAACAAAAAGACTTCAGGAAAGCCACTATGATTTAGTGCTTGCTGACCCTTTTTCAGGTGGTGGAACATTATTGGCAAAGTACCTTAACTTGCCTTTGGTTTACAATGTGAGGTGGCTTCCCATTGGAGAGGGGCACTCTGCAATTGCCCCTTCCCCCTTATCCTACATCCCAATCACAGGATCTGGCTTTTCAGACAAGATGTCCTTCACTGAACGCATCAGAAACATGCTTTTCTATCTCTTTACGGTCTTTCCTGGTGTGTATTTTGTCACGCCTCATTATGCTGCTCTGTGTCATGACTACCTTGGCCCAGATGTGGACTTCTACTCATTAATGCAAGCAGCTGATCTCTGGCTCATGAGGGTTGATTTTGTCTTTGACTTTCCACGCCCAACGATGCCCAATGCTGTGTACATAGGAGGGTTCCAGTGTAAGCCTGCTAAGCCTCTTCCCCAAGACCTGGAGGAGTTTGTGCAGAGCTCTGGAGAACATGGAATCATTATTATGTCACTGGGTAGCTTTGTTGGTCAGCTTCCTTATGATCTAGCAGAAGAGATAGCTGCTGCTTTTGCCCAGCTGCCTCAGAAGATCATCTGGAGGCACACAGGAGAAAGGCCAGAGACTCTAGGTAACAACACCCTATTGGTCAAATGGATGCCACAGAATGATCTTCTGGGACATCCAAAGACCAGAGCCTTTGTGGCACATGGAGGAACCAATGGAGTTCAGGAGGCCATCTACCATGGAATGCCAGTACTGGGAATTCCATTATTCTTTGACCAATACGACAACCTCCTTCGACTGAAAATTAGAGGAGGAGCTCAGATACTTGATATAGGAACTTTAAACAAAGACAACTTCCTCCAGGCCTTACAGGAAGTGCTTCATGAACCATCCTACAGGATGAACATGCAGAGACTCTCCAGGCTGCATCTGGACCAGCCAATGAAACCACTGGACCGTGCAATGTTCTGGATTGAGTTTGTCATGAGACACAAAGGTGCTGCTCACCTGCGCACAGAGTCCTACAGGATGCCCTGGTATGCCTACCACTCTGTGGATGTTATAATGCTGCTGCTGGCTGCTGTGTTTGTTATATTGCTGACTGCTGTTGCTATCATCAGATTTTTGTGCTGCAGGACAAGAAAAATTAAATCTGATTGAATGCACTGGATTGTTATCTGCTTAAAAATATAAATTAAAAGCTTTACAAATAAAAGCTATTGTTGAAAATGGCAATTTTTGATTAATCAAATGCCAAGTTATATTTGTATTAATCTGTTGGCTATTGGTGTAATTGAACTTTATATTGCTTATTAAACTCTGTTAAACCACATTCTATGACTAATAGTAGATAACTATTCATAATGCCAGCCCGGTTTTAACACGTTATTTTCACACTGATGTTCTACATTACAACATTATTTCAAGTGTTTAGATTTGATTGGTACAGGCCTTTTTTTATTTTTATTTTTATAATCCTAAAATGTCCTGACATGAACTCTCGAAACCCCAGTATCTTTTTCTCTCAAAATCAACCACATCTGACTCCTCCCTCACCCAACCTCACATGACCAACAAACAAATAGTTTGAAAACCTCATGGTTACTGGCTAGGAGCCATAACTGCAATAAAGCGGATTTACTTCCTAAGCAGTTCAGTACTGTGGTTAATATTTTACTGAGGCCTGCAGAGACCAAAATGGAGTGGCATTTTATTTACCCATTTCTCACAAGTCCAAACATCTCAGAAGCTGTAAGAACTGGTGCACTGACATGCTCCCTGTATGCAGCAGTCCATACAACTGTAGGATCCTCGCACGGGCCACCAAATAACGTAGGGATTTTTCTCTCTATGAAAACGGGGCGCCAATTAATGTTATGTAGCATGTGCATAAGTATTCACAGCCTTTGCTCAATACTTTGTTGATGCACTTTGGCAGCAATTACAGCCTCAAGTCTTTTTGAATATGATGCCACAAGCTTGGCACACCTATCTTTGGGCAGTTTCACCCATTCCTCTTTGCAGCACCTCTCAAGCTCCATCAGGTTGGATGGGGAGCGTCGGTGCACAGCCATTTTCAGATCTCTCCAGAGATGTTCAATCGGATTCAAGTCTGGGCTCTAGCTGGGCCACTCAAGGACATTCACAGAGTTGTCCTGAAGCCACTCCTTTGATATCTTGGCTGTGTGCTTAGGGTCGTTGTCCTGCTGAAAGATGAACCGTCGCCCGAGTCTAAGGTCAAGAGCGCTCTGGAGCAGGTTTTCATCCAGGATATCTCTGTACATTGCTGCATTCATCTTTCCCTCAATCCTGACTAGTCTCCCAGTTCCTGCCGCTGAAAAACATCCCCACAGCATGATGCTGCCACCACCATGCTTCACTGTAGGGATGGTATTGGCCAGGTGATGAGCGGTGCCTGGTTTCCTCCAAACATGACGCCTGGCATTCACGCCGAAGTGTTCAATCTTTGTCCCATCAGACCAGATAATTTCGTTTCTCATGGTCTGAGAGTCCTTCAGGTGCCTTTTGGCAAACTCTTTTGGCGGGCTGCCATGTGCCTTTTACTAAGGAGTGGCTTCCGTCTGACCACTCTACCATACAGGCCTAATTGGTGGATTGCTGCAGAGATGGTTGTCCTTCTGGAAGGTTCTCCTCTCTCCACAGAGGAACGCTGGAGCTCTGACAGAATGACCATCGGGTTCTTGGTCACTTCCCTGACTAAGGCCCTTCTCCCCCGATTGCTCAGTTTAGACGAGTGGCCAGCACTAGGAAGAGTCCTGGTGATTCCGAACTTCTTCCATTTACAGATGATGGAGGCCACTGTGCTCATTGGGACCTTTAAAGCAGCAGAAATTTTTCTGTACCCTTCCCCAGATTTGTGCCTCAAGACAATCCTGTCTCGGAGGTCTACAGACAATTCCTTTGACTTCATGCTTGGTTTGTGCTCCAACATGTACTGTCAACTGTGGGACCTTATATGGACAGGTGTGTGCCTCTTGACGGATGTGAGGGCAGTGAGAGGAGCGGTGGTACTATAATTGCATATGAATCTATGGTAGAAGTTGGGGAAGCCCAGGAATCGCTGCAGCTCCTTACAGATACTAGGTGGAGGCCGTTCAACCACTGCTGTGGCCATCTTAATACTGCCCGCATAAATTATATATCCCAGGAAGGAGGTAGTGGCGCAATGGAACCCACACTTACAAAGAGACGATTCTCCAGCAGGCGTTGCAGAACCTTACGGACATGAATGATATATTCTTCTTTGGTCTTGGAATGCATCAGAATGTCATTGAGGTAAACAAAGACAAAATTATTTAACCCCTAAGACATCATCGATCAGGTTCTGGAATACAGCTGGTGAGTTAGTGAAAGTAGGTAAGTGACTTTGACAGGAACAAGACTTAATATTGGATTTTTATTTGATTTTTTTTTATCATCGGAGGTGTTTTGAAGAGAATAAGTTTTTCAGACTGATGTAGATGGAAGTTAACGTTAACATGTTATCTTTTAGTAGTGCTTATTACTTTCATAGTGCACAGTTACCTATATCTTCAAAGTGGATCTAATACTGCCTTTAGATAGATGGCCAAGTTAGACTAAACATTTATTAAGTTTCAATGTCCAATTAAACCTGCAACTAAACATGAAAATAAACTCCAGCTTCTTTTTTTTTGACTACCTAATAACCTAATCATATGATTGTTTATTGGTCTCTTTTATCGTGAACACAACAGCAATAATGATTTCTGTTCATCTATCATGTGACCTGGGAGCTATTGAAAAAAAATGCATTGTTACACTTTTTTTGGCAATTTATTGACGGTCCCTAAGAAAAAGCCCTACACGGAGCTAAAAGTCAGATTCAATGAATGGTAGTATAGAAGAATGCTATTCTATAGTGACTAATTTAATGTTGAATGCTGCATCAAAGAGCATACCCATGAGTAGAATAACAGGGAAACGGAAAGCGGTACCAGGGTGGAATGAAGAATGCACTAAAGCTATTAGAGAACGAAATAAAGCATTTCGAGTATTAAGGAGTAACTTGAATCAAGAAAACTCAATGGATTATCAAAAGAAAAAAATAACTAGTAGAATTATCAAATCCAGTAAAAAGAATGCATGGAGGGAATACTGTTCTACTATAGGCAGAGAAGTGAAATTTGGAGATGTATTGCAAATGTTAAAGAAAATGAGTGGCAAAAGGAAATATACTAAATTCCAGTGTTAGAGGATGGAGAAACAATAGCTGTAACAGATAAAGAAAAAGCTAATATATATATATTTTTTTTGATAAAAGAGGTTTAATCGTACCAGAATGGATTCAGGAAGGAAAGTTAGGTCTTCCATGGACGTACTTGTTAAAGTTAGCAATGAAATGAGAAAGCTTTTTTGATTAAATAATTGATGGTGATTGTTTTCTTTGATATCGAAAGCGTACGATTCTATGTGGAGGGAAGGGCTGCTAATTCAAATGAATAGAATGTGCATTAGTGGAAGATTTTACAAATGGGTATTAGATTTTCTATCAGAAAGAAAGTTTAGAGTTGAGGTAGGACCAGAGTTATCCGATGAGTATGATACACTTAACGGAATTCTACAAGGAAGTGTCATTAATCCGGTGTTATTTAACATTATGATCAATTGTATATTCATGAATCTTGACAGAAGGATATGCTCATCATTAGATGCAGATAACGGAGCTATATGGATTAGGGGGAGAAACAACACAAGTGTGCTGAGAGAGATGAAGAAAGCTATTTTAAAGGTAGAGCAATGGTCATACAATTGGGGTTTTTAAATCTCAACAAGTAAGTCTTGCTAAATGTACTAAACTAGAAAGAAAAAGATAGAAGAACAGTGTCTTCTTTTATATGGACAATATAATATATAATTTTACTTTACACTTGAAAATCCTGGAATCCTGTTCCACATACTCCGGTACGGTAGGTGGCGGTGTGCACCTAAAGTTGGTATACAACCGCCAAAAAAACCAAGAAGAAGAACACAAAAAAATATTTTAAAAAAATAAAAATAAAAATAAAAAAAATAAAAACAAAAACACAAAACAGCGCTACACCAGTATATAATTATGCAGAGACAGCGACGCCAATAGAACTATTGGTGATACGTCGAGATACTAAATGAAAACAAGATATAACAGATGGATTTTGTATTTCCTGCTTTGATAACGTTGACAGTGTATACTTAAGAGTACACCCTAGTAGGTGTAGGCTACTTCGTACAGCTTGAAGGTAAAGGAATATGTTTTACTTTTGATGAAGCGGTAAATTGAAGGTTAGTCGCCAAAGTAGTTTAAAGTGGATTAAAAAGTATTTTTGTGTAGCCTCCTGTGTAAACTGTGATTACGTTTCGAAGAAACAATTTCGAAAGTGATTGTGTGTGAAAATAATCTGTTTAGTTTAAAGCCAAAATAAATGACGTAATCGCACAAGTTCCAAAAAAGTACCAAAACTTGAGACGTTTCGGCTGAGAACGTCTAGGGTTGAACGTAAAAGACAAGGCTAATTAAGAAATCTATCTGCAAAGAAAAACTAGTAATTTCTTTGCGGATATTAAACTTCAGCCACAGCAATGCTATCTAAATACCTACGCTTGGACCTTCCACTAACATGAAATTGACTACCATTTGGGGAAGCTTTGAATATCAACAGGAAGTGTGTTGACAGAGTTGAATTTCTCAGCGATTCTAACATGCATACCCAGTGCTAGACCGAAATAAATGCGAACGTTACGGAGGAATAAATACACATCAGTTCCGCTCTGACTGGAATCAGCGTGGAAAGAGAACTTTATTGACACATGCACACGGATATATACACACACATATCACATGTCAATCTCAGTGCATTATATTGGCTGTTATCATTATCCATCATACAGTACCTGCATTTACAAGTTTGCAAGTTTGCCTGTGATAATACAATAATAAAGATATACGTGTACAATTGAGAGCACACTTTTATATATATCAAACTTAATCAACTAAAATTTTGTGGCAGGTTTTGTCATCACATCTGCTACCATCTGGTCTGTTGGGCAACACTCCAGACTTATTTTTCCGTCATTCACAGTTGACCTTACAAAGTGACACTTTATGTCAACATGCTTACACCTCTGTCTGCTTACAGGATTCTTTGCTAACGCTATTGCACCTTGGTTATCCTCATAGACATAGGGTGGTGCTTACTGATGTCCGTCAATACCTTCCGGTAGTTGTACTGGGTACATACACTCTTGTGTAGTTGCGGCTAACGCCATATACTCTGCCTCACAAGTGGACAGTGCAACAGTGGACTGCTTTTTGGTTTTCCAAATCAAAGGACCACTTTCATTTAGGCTTACATAATAACTGCTCGTACTGCGTATGTCAGTTACATCAGCGGCCCAATCTGCTTGTAATGCCGGTCTCTGCGTCTCTGAATAACGTATTCAGTCAACCCTCACTGCTCAACTTTTGTAGTGAAGTCAGTTTTGTATACAGGCGAATTATATGCGGCTTACTTTTACCCGCATAATATTCTCTCAGAATCTTTAGCGCTTTCGGCCCATTATCCACTGCTTCTCGCATAACCAACAACAAACTTTTATCGTCCAGAAACTGGATTAGCTCCGCACATGCCTCTGCATTTTTCCACTCGTCTACTGCCCGTTCATCATCGTCAGCAGGCTCATAAAATAGTGTCCTTTAGCCCTTGCAAAACTGAAAATTTTGTCTCCCACAGCTCAGTTCTTTTCACCTCTGTCAAAGACAAGTCAATGTCAATCTCATCGCATCACATTGGCTGTTATCATTGTCCATCATACAGTACCTGCATTTACTCATTAAGTTTGTCTATGTGATAATACAATAATAAAGATACAATTGAGAACATACACACAACCTCTTTTTAAACTTGACCAGACCTTTATATAACTGAAACCAAAATGTTGTACTCTAAAAACTCTGCAACATTTGAAAATGTTCTAAAGATAGTATGTTGCTAATACAGTATAGGGCCTAGATGTAGATATAGATATAAATAACTAGATGTTGTTCAAAACTGATATAACTCATATTTCTCAAGAATGGAGTGCATGAAAAGAAATGTTGTATTTTTGCAACACTGGGAGTTAAGTGTTGGAGGTTTCTTTTTATTGTTGTTGTTTTTGCCTTTTTATTTTAACTGAGAGGTTTATATGTTTGCAGATGCATGCCCTTTTCAAGAACAAAATACAATTGCATTGTAATCTTTCTCTTTTTACTCAATTTGGTACCACACACAAAATAAATTCATTTCAAATTAATTTTAATGTGCATTTCTGATTCATGTCAAAATGTGTAAAAATGTATTATTTCATATATTCAGAAAGGTATGTACATTTCACATGCATTTTGAAATACATTTGGAATATTTAGAAATATGTTTGATAAATGCATTTAAAATACATAGAAAATATATTTCTCATACATTGGAAATACATTTCTGAATGTAAAAAAAGTATGATTCATATCTCTAAACAGCTGCATACAGTTGTGATTATTTTTCAAAAATAATACCGAATGTGTGTGCAAAGAGCTTGTCACCTGTACAGTCAGCATAAATGTATAGAGCAATGAACAACTCGATCAACTGTATCCCTCCCTGAGCAGCACAAAGCCAAATATGCTCAGTTCCTGAGGGGCTGCCAGCCTCAGTCAGCACTCGCGTAATGCTTGTTTCTTGATGGGAGGAGCTATTTAAACCACCAACCTTACCTGTTCACGCATTGCTCACTTCTGCTGCTCTGCTGCCATTCTGCTAGCTATGCTGTTGCTGCATTGCTGGAATTGCTCTGGAAACCATGCAAAGCTGGCTGCCCTGCTGCCTGGTTCATTCTGCATGCTGCTGCTCCTGTGCTGCTGTTGCTCGTATTACATGCTGTTGCCACTTCTGTTGGTTGTACTTGCTTGAATAATTCTGCTTATTCCTGAAATCATGCCTTACAGAACTTTTTTTGCGGTCCCACCACCATCCCAGCATCCACCTGTCCACTTCTCAAGATTTTGTAGTCAAGTCAGCTGGCGTAGAACAGGGAGAGACAGGCAGAGCCTTGATGCCAAAGTTTTCATTTACATTAAACCTCAATAAATATTGCATAAAGGCATACTATGCAGGATTTCCTTTCCTTTCATCACTCCTGTGTTTGCACTGAACCTGTTCCCTAGCCACACCCCCACACCTGTTACATGTTTCCTAATGTGTAATCACACTCACCTGAATCCCATTGTGTCTCGTTACCTGTGTATATAGTCTCTCTGTTTCCTCCTGTTCTGTGCCAGACTGTTATATGCACTGCTCCATGCTTGCCGTACTCTCCAGCGGTTGCTGTCGCTACCGGTTTACCCATTTTCTGTGGCCGGTTTACCTGTCCCGTGTTCCTGTGTCCTGTTACCTGCTCCTGCCTTTCTGTATCACACCCTGTCTCCAGCCCTCGTCTCCTCTCTAGCTCCCAGCTCCTTCCCCAATCCTACCCCCATTGAACTGACGCCCTGGCTTCGACCCTCGCTCACCCGGGACCTCATTTTTACCTGATCAGCACTGCTCTGTCTGCCTGATTTTCAAACTTTGCCTGTCCCACCACCACAACTAGTTTACCTGAATCATTCCTGTTTGCTGGTTCTTGAACTTGGACTGTATTACTCTGTGAATAAGCCTACTTATTCTGCCCTCTCTGAGTCTGCACTTCGTTCTGATTGTCTGTTCCGTGACAAGAAATAAAAAATAGTAGTAGACAAGCAAGGTATTGGGCAGAAGTTAACACAGACACAAATTGCCATTCTATCATAGTAGTGATTGTGCATGTTTGTTTTAGTCCTGCATAGTAGGCCGTTAATTCATTGTGAGTTGTCTGACTGAAATACTTATTTTCTTATGATTATGCAGAACATTAAATTTCACTGTCAAATTTTGTGTGCATCTCTCCTTTTTTGTCAATTTCTGTCTTTCTGTCTTGTACTCTTCTTTGCCGTGTTGATTTGCTTATTCTTGTCTTTCTTGGGTAAGTGACTGGTTTGCTCTCTAAATTGTAGGAGTGCATAATTGTATTAGATTATTAAATTGTTTACACATTCTTTCTGAGATTTATTGTATGTTACTGTCTTATTCTGTGTTATCCGTTCAGAATGCAACTAAATATTGCAGTGCTCATCTGTCATTGACTAATACTGATGTTAACAAGCACCTGAGCTGAATGTGTGAACTTCACATTTTTTTGCATAATCAGAGCAGTGTTCTTGACTAACTGCCAGTAGAGCGCAACATAAATTATTTAAGAAAATTCATATTTATTTTCAAATATTTAAAATATATATATATGTTTATTGGAACTGTATGAAACTTTATTTAATTCGTCGTTTTTGAACAATATCCCATTTCAGTAAGGTTTATATATTTCAGGATAAATGGAAAGATTCTGTGGAAAGATGCAGCACACAGACTTCATCTTAATTACACTCTTGATCTTCACTCTGCCTGGGGTATATGGAGGGAATGTGCTGGTGTTCCCATTGGATGGCAGCCACTGGGTGAACATGCAAGTCCTGACTGAAGAGCTGGTTTCCAGGGGCCACGCTGTCACTGTGGTGCGTGCCTCAAACAGCTGGTACATAAAGGAAACATCCCCTCACTATACCTCGATCACCATCCAAAACACGGGTGGGTTCGATGAAGAGGCCTTCAGTTCATTTGTGTCAAGATTACTGCAAATTCGCATAGAAGGAGGCTCTTTTTGGACCCGTATTAGTCTTCAAATGGACATCGTTCATCAGTTTTCAGAGATCAACAGAAACTTGTGTGAAATGATGGGTCGCATGTTTGAAGATGAGGAGTTAATGCAGTCTCTCATGGATGCTAAATATGATGTTGTTCTAACTGATCCTTGCTTTGGTGGTGGGGTGCTGCTGGCTCATCGTCTTAAACTTCCTCTGGTTTTCAATGTAAGATGGACGATACATGGAGAGGGTCACTTTGCAATTGCTCCCTCACCATTATCCTTTGTTCCTTTTCGTGAAGCAGAGTTAACAGATAAGATGAATTTTCCCCAACGTGTGCAGAATATGCTAGCATATTTTTTTGGATTATGGCAGATTGCGGTCGTTCCAAAACCTCATTATACTGAATTTTGCAAACGATATTTTGGGCCTGAAATTGAATACTTTGAGCTGTTTCAGGCAGCTGATATATGGCTCATGAGAAATGATTTTGTCTTTGAATTCCCACGCCCAACGATGCCCAATGTTGTGTACATGGGAGGGTTCCAGTGTAAGCCTGCTAAGCCTCTTCCCCAAGACCTGGAGGAGTTTGTGCAGAGCTCTGGAGAACATGGAATCATTATTATGTCACTGGGGACTTTAGTTGGTCACCTTCCTCATGATATAGCAGTCGAGATAGCTGCTGCTTTTGCCCAACTGCCTCAGAAGATCATCTGGAGGCACACAGGAAAAAGGCCAGAGACTCTAGGTAACAACACCCTATTGGTCAAATGGATGCCACAAAATGATCTTCTGGGTCATCCAAAGACCAGAGCCTTTGTGGCACATGGAGGAACCAATGGAGTTCAAGAGGCCATTTACCATGGTGTTCCAATAGTTGGCATTCCTTTGCTCTTTGATCAGCCTGATAACCTTTCTAGAATGAAAGTTAGGGGAGCAGCTACGATTGTGGATATTGCTAACATAGACAGAAGCATCTTCCTCCAGGCCTTACAGGAAGTGCTTCATGAACCATCCTACAGGATGAACATGCAGAGACTCTCCAGGCTGCATCTGGACCAGCCAATGAAACCACTGGACCGTGCAATGTTCTGGATTGAGTTTGTCATGAGACACAAAGGTGCTGCTCATCTGCGCACAGAGTCCTACAGGATGCCCTGGTATGCCTACCACTCTGTGGACGTTATAATGCTGCTGCTGGCTGCTGTGTTTTTTATATTGCTGACTGCTGTTGCTATCATCAGATTTTTGTGCTGTAGGACAAGCAAAATTAAATCTGATTGAATGCACTGGATTGTCATCTGCTTAAAAATATTAATTCAAAGCTTTAAAAATAAAAGGTATTGTTGAAAATAACGGAAATGAAAATAATGATATTTTAAATATAAATTTTCATGAAATCTTTGATTCATCAAATGTCAAGTTGTATTTGTATTAATCTGAAGGCTATTGGTGTAACTGAACTTTATATTGCTTATTAAAGTCTGTTAAACCACATACTGTGTTTGACTTAGTAGATAACTATTAATAATGCCAGCCCAGTTTTAACACCTGATTTTCATTTTCAAGTGTTTACATTTGATTGGTGAAGGCTTTTTTATTTATTTATTTTTTTAAATTATCCTAAAATGTCCTGACATGAACTCTAGAAACCCCACTATCATTTTCTCTCAAAATCAACCACATCTGACTCCTCCCTCACCCCACCTCACATGACCAACACACAAACAGTTTGAAAACCTCATGGTTACTGGCTGGGAGCCACAACTGCAATAAAGCAGATTTACTACCGAACCAGTTCAATACTGTGGTTTATATAATGAAATTAGGAGATATATTGCAAATGTTAAAGAAAATGAGTGGCAAAAGAAAATTCCAGTGTTAGAGGATGGAGAAACAATAGCCGTAACAGATAAAAAAAAGGCTAATATATGAGGAAAGAGCTTTGCTAATACACACAGTCACTTAGACAATCTGCATGAAAAGAGGAAAGAGACAGCCCTAATAATGCCATGCAATGAGATAAACGCAGATCAACATGTAATGCCATGTTAGTAGAATCAGGGGAAATCCCACTAGAGCTCAGCAGAGACAAACTGACTCTAACATATTGGATTCGGCTTAGAGGATGTGGGGATGGAAATGGCACTAAAAGTGTCCTAAACAAATGCTGGGAGTATAGATATAACCGAAATGGTTTTGGATGGAAGATAAAAGATAAATCAGAAGCATATGACCTAGATGGAATACATTTCAATTCCCCTACTCCAATAAGTAATGTTCCCATGGCACTTCCCTGAGGCTAAATTTGATTTTATTATCCTGGAAATAAAGAAAAATTGGGCGGAACGCGAAATAGGATACTATGCAAACCAGCATAAAATAAACATGATCAGCTGGGTTTTACTGATGGATCAAAAGATCAAAGTGACCATGTACTTTACATTATTGGCATTATTGGCATTTGGCAGACGCTCTTATCCAGAGCGACGTACTGTTGATTAGACTAATCCTCCCCTGGAGCAATTCAGGGTTAAGGGCCTTGCTCAAGGGCCCAACAGCTGTGTGGATCTTAGTGTGGCTACACCAGGATTAGAACCACTGACCTTGCATGTCCCAGTCATTTACCTTAACCACTACACTACAGGCCGCCCATGTAGGAATAGGAGTATATAATTTAAAATACACATAGGAAAGACAATTTCTCATAAATTATCAGTTTATACAGCTGAGATGATGGCAGTGATTGTTAGTCTCCAATGGGTGGAAGAAGTGAGACCAGACAGGGTGGTGCTGTGTATCGATTCTGCAGCAGTTATTTTTTGCCTACATACTATAAACTAATTTAGGAAAGACCTAATATATGAAATGTTTCAATGTTCATTGAGGATGCAGAGAATGGGAATAGAAATAATATTTTGTTTGGGGTACCTGCACATGTGGGATTAGAGGGTAATGAAATTGCAGACAGGATGGAAAAAAGATCAGTAAATATGACTCACATAATTAATATAGCATTTGGAATAGGGAAAGTAAAAACAATAATTTAAAATAAAATATTGGAATGCTGGCAGAAAAAGTGGGACAAGGACAGTAAGGGTAGAATATACTATAGGGTACAAAAGTCCATTAGAGCACAGAGTGTTAAATGGCAAAGCAGAAGAGAGGCGGTAGTTATATCCAGATTAAGATTTGACCACACTGGTTTAAATAAAACATAATTTTCATTGGCTAAAGTAAATTCACATGTTTGTGCACATTGTAATATAACTGAAAACACTGAACACATAATAGTGCATTGTATCAAATATAAAGAAGAAAGGGAGCGTTTGCAACAAAGGGTAAGAGAGGTTGGACGAGGTTGGGATTTGGAAGGGAAACTAGGAACAAATGGAGATAAATTGTGGGAAGTACAGAGATGGATTATAGAGTTCCTAATAGGCACAGGATTGTTTCATAGAATATATAATTTTACTTTACACTTGAAAATCCTGGAATCCTGTTCCACATACTCCGGTACGGTAGGTGGCGGTATGCAGCTAAAGTTGGTATATAACCGCCAAAAAAACCAAGAAGAAGAACACAGAAAAAAAAACCCCCCACAAAAAACAAAAACACAAAACAGCGCTACACCAGTATATAATTATGCAGAGACAGCGACGCCAATAGAACTGTTGGTGATACGTCGAGATACTAAATGAAAACAAGATATAACAGATGGATTTTGTATTTCCTGCTTTGATAACGTTGACACTGTACACTTAAGAGTACACCCTAGTAGGCGTAGGCTACTTCGTACTGTTTGAAGGTAAAGGAATATGTTTTACTTTTGATGAAGCGGTAAATTGAAGGTTAGTCGCCAAGGTAGTTTAAAGTGGATTAAAAAGTATTTTTGTGTAGCCTCCTGTGTAAACTGTGATTACGTTTCGAAGAAACAATTTCGAAAGTGATTGTGTATGGAAAATAATCTGTTTAGTTTAAAGCCAATGACGTAATCACACAAGTTCCAAAAAAGTACCAAAACTTGAGACGTTTCGGCTGAGAACGTCTAGGGTTGAACGTAAAAGACAAGGCTAATTAAGAAATCTATCTGCAAAGAAAAACTAGTAATTTCTTTGCGGATATTAAACTTCAGCCACAGCAATGCTATCTAAATACCTACGCATACCTACGCTTGGACCTTCCACTAACATGAAATAGACTACCATTTGGGGAAGCTTTGAATATCAACAGGAAGTGTGTTGACAGAGTTGAATTTCTCAGCGATTCTAACATGCATACCCAGTGCTTGACCGAAATTAATGCGAACGTTACAGAGGAATAAATACACATCAGTTCCGCTCTGACTGGAATCAGCGTAGAAAGAGAACTTTATTGACACATGCACACGGATATATACACACACATATCACATGTCAATCTCAGTGCATTACATTGGCTGTTATCATTATCCATCATACAGTACCTGCATTTACAAGTTTGCAAGTTTGCCTGTGATAATACAATAATAAAAATATACGTGTACAATTGAGAGCACACACATATATATATATATATATAATATGTCAACAGCCCCACTTGCTCTCACACTTTTGAGTTAAGAAGATAACAGTGTGAGAGCAAGTGGGGCTGTTGACATATTATATATATATATATATATGTGTGTGCTCTCAATTGTACACGTATATCTTTATTATTGTCATAAGGTTTTCTACCTTGCATCATGTAAACTTTCACTTACATGGTTAGTTTCCAAACATATACTTTGCAAACTTAATCAACTAAAATTTTGTGGCAGGTTTTGTCTGATATGATATCAGATGTGATATCTGCTACCATCTGGTCTGTTGGGCAACACTCCAGACTTATTTTTCCATCATTCACAGTTGACCTTACAAAGTGACACTTTATGTCAACACGCTTACACCTCTGTCTACTTACAGGATTCTTTGCTAACGCTATTGCACCTTGGTTATCCTCATAGACATTGGGTGGTGCTTACTGATGTCCGTCAATACCTTCCGGTAGTTGTACGGGGTACATACACTCTTGTGTAGTTGCGGCTAACGCCATATACTCTGCCTCACAAGTGGACAGTGCAGCAGTGGACTGCTTTTTGGTTTTCCAAATCAAAGGACCACTTTCATTTAGGCTTACATAATAACTGCTCGTACTGCGTATGTCAGTTACATCAGCGGCCCAATCTGCTTGTAATGCCGGTCTCTGCGTCTCTGAATAACGTATTCAGTCAACCCTCACTGCTCAACTTTTGTAGTGAAGTCAGTTTTGTATACAGGCTAATTATATGCGGCTTACTTCTACCCGCATAATATTCTCTCAGAATCTTTAGCGCTTTCGGCCACACTGCTTCTCGCATAACCAGCAACAAACTTTTATCGTCCAGAAACTGGATTAGCTCCGCACATGCCTCGGCATTTTTCCTCTCGTCTACTGCCCGTTCATCATCGTCAGCAGGCTCATAAAATAGTGTCCTTTAGCCCTTGCAACTGAAAATTTTGTTTCACCTCTGTCAAAGACAAGTCGATACCAACGGCTACTTGAACTTACCATCCTGGGTCTTTCGCCCCTGCTATTTTACTCGGTGATCCTTCTACTCATGGTGCTAGCATGCTAACTCTCACCTGACACACGCGGTACATTGGGATACCTTTCTCGGTGGCAAATCACTGGATAACTATCTCTGGGTAACTCAGGGCCCATAACCTGTTCACAGAGTTGAATTGCTCAGCGAGTAGAAATAAATATACACATATGGGATGCATCAGTCCCGCTCTGACTGGAATCAGCGCAGAAAGAAAACTTGACACATGCACATGGATATATACACACATATCACATGTCAATCTCATCGCATTGGCTGTGATTATTGTCCATCATACAGTACCTGCATTTACTCATTAAGTTTGCCTATGTGATAATACAATAATAAAGATACAATTGAGAGGCCGAACATGCACACAACCTCTTTTTAAACTTGACCAGACCTTGAAGTAACTGAAACCAAAATGTTGTACTCGAGAAACTCTGTGTGCAACAGTTGAAAATGTTCTAAAACAGTATGTTGCTAAAATACAGTATATAGCCTAGATGTAGATATAGATATAAAGAACTAGATGTTGTTCAAAACTCATATTTGTCAAGAATGGAGTGCCTGAACAGAAATGTTGTATTTTTGCAACACTGGGAGGTTTTTTTATTGTTGTTTTTGCCTTTTTATTTTAACTGAGGAATATGTTTGCAGATGCATGCCCTTTTCGAGAACAAAATATTGCATTGTTAATCTTGCTCTTTTTACTCAATTTGGTACCATACACAAAATAAATAAATTTAATGTGCATTTCTAATTCATGTCAAAATGTGTAAAAATGTACCATTTCATATATTTAGAAAAGTATTTACATTTCACATGCATTTTGAAATACATTTGGAATATTTAGAACTACGTTTGATAAATGCATTTAAAATACATTGAAAATATCACATTTCTTGTACATTGGAAATACACATTTTACACATTTTGACGTGCATCAGAAATGCATATTAAAATGTATTTAATTTCCGTATAATTCATATCTCTGCATACAGTTTTGATTATTTTTCAAAAATAATAGTATGTTTTCATTGCTTTTGCACATGTAAATTTTGTGTGATGTTTACCAATCATTAAATAAAAACCCATAAGAACAACTTTTTTTATTGCAGGTATTTGCAAACAAGGTTACATCCTCATTTACATTAAACCTCAATACATACTGCTCAAAGGAATATGATGCAGGATTTCCTTTCCTTGCTTCGCTCCTGTGTTAGCACTGAACCTGCTCCCCCGTTACGTGTTTCCTAATGTGTAATCACACTCAACTCAATCCCATTGTCTCTCGTTACCTGCGTATATAGTGAGTCTGTTTCCTCCTGTTCTTTGCCAGATTGTTAAATGCACTGCTCCGTGCTTGCCATACTTTCCAGCGGTTGCTGCTGCTACCGGTTTACCCGTTTCCTGTGCCCGGTTTACCTGTCCTGTGATCCTGTGTCCTGTTACCTGCTCCTGCTTTCCTGGTTCTGTATCACACCCTGTCTTCAGCCTTCAGTCTCCTCTCTAGCTCCCAGCTCCTTCCCCATTCCTACCCCCATTGGACTGACGCCCTGGTTTCGACCCTCTCTCACCCGGGACCTCGTTCAGCTGTGCTCTGTCTGCCCGGTTTTCAACCTTTGGCTGTCCCACCTTACCTGAATCATTCCTGTTTGTTGGTTCTTGAACTGTATTACTCTGTAAATAAGCCTACTTATTCTGCCATCTCTGAGTCTGCACTTGGTTCTGATTGCTTGTCCTGTGACAACAAATAACAAATATTATTTATAACAGTATAATGACTGTTTAATTTTGTGTGCATGTCTCATATTTTGTCAATTTCTTTCTTTTTTTCCAATTTAATTTCAGACAGTATGACGCCATTTTCAATCTGGTCATCTGTCCTTGGGATTGTCCTGTCATCACCACTCATCTTCACTCTATGTCGGGGTGGAAATGTGCTTGTGTACCCCATCGAAGGAAGCCACTGGGTCAACATGAACATCCTCATCGAGGCTCTGCATGCTCGGGGACACAATGTAACGATTGTGCGTTCAGACAAGAGCTGGTACATCAAGGAGAAATCCCCACATTACAGCACCGTTACTGTCCCTGTTGAAGAGAGCTTAGATGAGACATTTATTACAGAAATCATCACGAAAGGGATTGATTCTCAAAGTGGAAAATACTCTATGATCAACATTCTGAGCTTCCACGTTCAGTTGATTGAATCATTCTCAAGAGCTCATCGCATTGTGAGCAAAATGGTCGAGGCTATTTTCAAGGACAATATGTTAACAAAAAGACTTCAGGAAAGCCAGTATGATTTAGTGCTTGCTGACCCTTGTTGGGGTGGTGGAACATTATTGGCAAAGTACCTTAACTTGCCTTTGGTTTACAATGTGAGGTGGCTTCCCGTTGGAGAGGGGCATTCTGCAATTGCCCCTTCCCCCTTATCCTACATCCCAATCACAGGATCTGGCTTTTCAGACAAGATGTCCTTCACTGAACGTATCAGAAACATGCTTTTCTATTTGTTTACGCTCTTTCATGATGTGTATATTGTCAGGCCTCATTATGCTGCTCTGTGTCATGACTACCTTGGCCCAGATGTGGACTTCTACTCATTAATGCAAGCAGCTGATCTCTGGCTCATGAGGGTTGATTTTGTCTTTGAATTCCCACGCCCAACGATGCCCAATGCTGTGTACATAGGAGGGTTCCAGTGTAAGCCTGCTAAGCCTCTTCCCCAAGACCTGGAGGAGTTTGTGCAGAGCTCTGGAGAACATGGAATCATTATTATGTCACTGGGTACCTTTGTTGGTCAGCTTCCTTATGATCTAACAGAAGAGATAGCTGCTGCTTTTGCCCAGCTGCCTCAGAAGATTATCTGGAGGCACACAGGAGAAAGGCCAGAGACTCTAGGTAACAACACCCTATTGGTCAAATGGATGCCACAGAATGATCTTCTGGGACATCCAAAGACCAGAGCCTTTGTGGCACATGGAGGAACCAATGGAGTTCAGGAGGCCATCTACCATGGGATGCCAGTACTGGGAATTCCATTATTCTTTGACCAATATGACAACCTCCTTCGACTGAAAATTAGAGGAGGAGCGCAGATCCTCGAGATAGGCACTTTAAACAAAGACAGCTTCCTCCAGGCCTTACAGGAAGTGCTTCATGAACCATCCTACAGGATGAACATGCAGAGACTCTCCAGGCTGCATCTGGACCAGCCAATGAAACCACTGGACCGTGCAATGTTCTGGATTGAGTTTGTCATGAGACACAAAGGTGCTGCTCACCTGCGCACAGAGTCCTACAGGATGCCCTGGTATGCCTACCACTCTGTGGATGTTATAATGCTGCTGCTGGCTGCTGTGTTTGTTATATTGCTGACTGCTGTTGCTATCATCAGATTTTTGTGCTGTAGGACAAGAAAAATTAAATCTGATTGAATGCACTGGAATGTCATCTGCTTAAAATATAAATTCAAAGCTTTAAAAGGTATTGTTGAAAATAGCTATTTCTGATTAATCGAATGCCAAGTTGTATTTGTATTAATCTGTAGGCGTATTGGTGTAATTTAACTTTATATTTGTGTAATTTCACTTATTGAACTCTGTGAAACCACATTCTGTGACTTAGTCGATAACTATTCATAACACATGATTTTCACACTGATGTTCTACATTACTACATTATTTCAAGTGTTTACTTTTGATTGGTACAGGCCATTTGTTTTTTGATTATCTTAAAATGAACTCTAAAAACTCCACTATCTTTTTCTCTGAAAATCAACCACATCTGACACAACACACAAACAGTTTGAAAACCTCATGGTTACTGGCTGGGAGCCACAACTGCAATAAAGCAGATTTACTACCTAACCAGTTCAGTACTGTGGTTAATATTTTCCTGAGGCCTGCAGAGACCAAAAGTGGACAGGCATTTTTGCCCATTTATCACAAGACCAAACATCTCAGATACTGTAAGAACTGGTACACTGACATGCTCCCTGTATGTAGCAGTCCATACAACCAGGTCTTGCAAGGTTTTCCACTGCTTTCTCCTAGCCCAAAGTAGGTTATTTTGTGCAAATGCACATCTCAGCTCTGGTGGGGAAACAGTCAAAATAGAGTCTTTGCCTTCATTGCACTACTTGGGGTGCCTTTTGTGAGTTTGCTGTTGCACATTTCTGTCTTTTTCACTCACTGGGAGATTCACTTGAGTCAGCAGCAGAGGAAGTTTGAACACTCAAAATGCCTGTGCACCTCTCGTTTATCATGGCAGTGCATTGTGATGGTGTCATTTTATTTTTTCTACGCTGAAAGACACTGCCATGACTGGAGAGGACACTGGGTAGGATGAATATCATGGCATTCTCATAAAATGTGTTATGTAGGCTTTAAGGCACATAGTCAGTGTTACCAACTGTTCATGTTTAAAGAATGGCATATTATGGTTCAACAACACATGGTACTGTAGCACTTCAATCTGCAAATCATTTACATCCATTTCAAAAGAGTGCTCAGTAATCATAAAGGACAGGATTATCAGTTCATGCCACGTTTTTCTTTGTGCTATTATGAAGGGATATACTGTATGTATGTGTTATAGACAATGGCAAAAGGTGAAGTATGAATTATTAGCTCATAGGGAATGTGTCATTTCTATATGGTTAAACTTCAATGTATAAAAATATAATTTCATAAAATTTGTGAATCTGTGAACTTTGTCCCAAATATAACGGAGTGCACTGCATGTAGACCCTTGTTAACTTCATTGTACAAAATGTCCAAACAATCCTATTAGCCAAGACAATGAAGTGGGGGTGGAGGAGTTTTAAGAGCACCACGTTGAGAGTAAGCTTTCTTTTCCACACTTAGCACTTAGACTGCTAGAACTGCAATGAATAGTATTTATTCAAATTGATGTTCTGTTAAATTGATTGGCTGTTCATGTGCAATTTGTTCAATAACAGCATTTTTTTATTCAGCGGACATAGGCTATTCATTGTCTGGGGTCTGTGTTAGCAGTATACCTAAAACAGAAAGGCATTAGAACTGTGCACACTTAAATATTTGTTTATTTATGGCAAGTCATATTGTCATCGCAATATTCAACAACATTATCGCATATTGCATATTTTCCTCATATTGTGCAGCCCTACTCAATGGTTGGTGCACTTCCTGTTAAAAATAAAAATCACTGGTCCTCTCTTTCCTGTGCTCAGTGCTGTTGGAGTGCAATCTCTTTAGAAACCAATTACAAACTCCTTCTCAGTCTGTGCTGTCATTTGGTCACCTATTACAGACCTGAGGGTCTACCTAAAAATCTCTTCCCACAGTGACAGCCACATTCAGCATAT